>NW_026596131.1:4298586-4355645 GCF_907164565.1 Psammomys obesus | reverse complement strand
TGTGTGTGTGTGTGTGTGTGTGTGTGTGTGTGTGTGTGTGTGTGTGTAGATGTGTGGCTGAGTTGGGTGTGTTTGCACACTTGTGTGTGCCTTTGGAAGCCAGAGCACAACATCAGGTGTCGTTCTTCAAGCACTGTACCCTGGTTCTTTGAGACAGGGCCTCTCATTGACCTGAGATGTGCCTATCAGGTTAAACCAGTGTTCTAGTTAGGGTTTCTATTGCCCCGATGAAACACCATGACCGAAAGCAAGTTGAGGAGGAAAGAGTTTATTTGGCTTACACTTCCAGAACACAGTCCATCACTGGAGGAGATTAGGACAGGAACTCAAGCAGGGCTGGAACCAGGAGGCAAGAGCTGATACAGAGGCCATGAAAAGGTGCTGCTTACGGACTTGCTTCACATGGCTTGCTCAGCCTGCTCTCTTATAGAACCCAGGACCACCAGCTTATAGAACCCAGGGACTCCACCACCATGGGCTGGGCCCTCCCCAATGATCACAGCTGGATCTCACAGAGGTCTGTCCTCAACGGAGACTCCTTCCTCTCTGATGACTCTAGATTGTGTCAAGTCAACACACAAAACCAGCCAGTACCCAACTGAGGTTGATATCCACCTGCTTCTGCCGTCCAGTGGTGCTCATCCTCTTTTAAAATGTGAGTTCTGGGGACTAAACTCAGATCCTCCTGCTTGCGAGGCAAGTGCCTTACTGACTGAGTCATCTCCCCAGCCTTGCAGGATGGAACTTGCTTTTGTTCTTTTCACACCGAGGAGGCTGATGCTGAGGATAACTATGGCATTTGTGGATACTCCCAATACCAGTAAGAGACAATTTGTACTCTAGTCTATCTGGTCCACACTGCCAATTTCCATGAACCCCTTGGCAGTTCTATCAGTGATATCATGCCTATCCTGAGGGTCCTCTTCAGCCATAATAAGCTGGACTGTATATTTTTGAAACCTAAATCCAGATGAATGACAGTGAGAGAGAAGGATGCATCTAGAAGCCCAGTGGAAAAAGATAAAAGTAAGAAAATTAGCTAGAAGGGAAGGAGATGGCAAACACTAGTAAAAAGGTAATAACATTTTTAAACATTTTAAGATTGTATCACTTTGTAGTTAAAACAAACAATAGAAGTTAACTAGAAAAGACTGAAGGTCTTCCGCTATCTCCTGTGAGGATAAACATTGACAGTTCTTGGATCTATTGTTGCTTTAATGGGTATGGTCATGGTGACTGTGAAATTCGCTGAAAATAGACTGAGGTTCCACAGTACGTGCAATGCTTCCAGGAAAATCTATATAAGGAATGGCTAAGACAAAGATAGAATTACAACATTTTTTTTTTCTTTCTCAAAACAGGATCTCGGTCAAGTCCAGGCAGGCCTCAGGCTCACAGCAACTCACCTGTTTCACCACCCTCAATGCTGGGGTTACAGGTGTGAGCTACCACACCCGAATCAACACTTCGTTAAACAAACCAGCTGGCATCACTCTTCTTGCACATCGGCGCCACTGTTACGTGAATAGGTGACTTGAACGGAACAGTGACAGTGTGATGCTTAATGTGATAACCAAGTACTCAGAGACTGGAGAGCAGCTAAGCCTAGACATACTGGACAAGGGGAGGTTCAGATCCTGGGTGAAAAGAGGCAAGACGTATGATGCCATTTGATGATACTGTACAACTTTAGAATGGCACCAGTTTACAATTATAAAATGTTTGAATTTTGTCATTTTGCATCTAATATTTTTTTGTTATTTTAGGTAACTAAATCCGGGGAAAATGAACCACAAGTAAGGAAAGGTTACTGTGTTCTGTCTTTTAAAGAGGCTATCATTTCCTTATAATAAATAAATTATTATCCAATGTTATAAAGTCAAGATCAACTGTTTATTTTCAGATTTTACTGTATCTGGAGCCTTTATAAAAAAAAAAAGCCTGTTGATTCATAAAGTAGGGGAAAACATTAAAAATAGTTTCAGTGTAGAAAGAAATAAAGGAAGGAGGGAGGGAGGAAGGTAAGGAGGGAGGGAGGGAGGGAGGGAGGGAAAACATGAAGCTGACAAGAAAGAGATGGAAAATGGCTCGAAGGGTAAAGCACTCAGCACCTAAGTGTCAGGACCTGGGTGTGGACCCACATGATACCGGATGCAGGGATGCATCTGTAACCACAGACCCACTGCAGAGACGGGAGGCAGAGACAGAGAGAGCCAGGAAGCTCGCGGGTCAGCCAGCTGGTGTGTGCAGCATAGGACGGGAGACCCTGTCTTCAACACAGTGGCAGGCAAGGAAGGAAACCTTAAGTTTCTCAACTCAATTAAATAAATAAGTAAATAAATGGGAGAGAGAGGGAAGTGGGAGTTTGGCCCCTTTTTGTTTTTCTGCAGCACTTACCCAGCCACCAAGTAAAGTTGCAGCCATCTTGAAAGTGAGAGTGAGAGCTCACTAGACACAGACTCCGCTACAGTGTTGCTGTTACTGCACTGGGAACAGTCTAGGCCACACAGCTTCTTTCGGTTTGGTTTGCTGTTAGAAGGACCTCCTGCAACCTGCAGAAGTGAAATGAGCTGAGGTCCCGACTCAGCCACAGTCTCATGAAAAAGGCCTGGATTCAGATGTAAGTCTCCAAGGCTGCTTCTTTAGCGAGAAGCTCCTTTTCTCTGGTGCAGTCTGCTGTGGAGGGAGTTCAAACCCCACCTGGGCCATTGTTGCTGCTCTGGGGTCAGTTACTTATCAGAAGTTGTGTCTTTTGGTTTTATAATGTTCCAGAACTTAGGACTGAACCCAGGGACTTGTGCTTGCTAGGCAAGCACTTCAAAGTCCCAACCCCTCCAAACTAGGACTTACACCCTTAAAAATTAAGGTTTTTATGAAAGTTTCTATTATATGTTGAACACATACACTATAGTCCCTTATTCTTGGAACTCACCCATTAGTTCTTTCTGTCCCTCCAGCCAGCTTTACTTCTACTTTCACTCAGTACATGCAAACATGATCCATGAATCTTTATAAAATCTCGAAACCACAAATGAGAGAGAACATATGGTATTTGTCTCTCTGGGACTGACTTAATTGTCTCATCTCCAGTGTGATCGTCCAATTTGTCAAAAATGACACGACTTTTTCTCTTTTCCTAGCTGACAACTATTCCATTATGTAGATGTACCTGTATTCAATGTATTACACGCTCTTAAGCCATCCCTCTGTAGTTTGGCTGTATTGCCATCATGTGTTGACTTAGAGTCTTTTGGGTAACTACCCTGGAGTGGCACATCTGGGTCACAGGGAAGATCTATTGTCAGCTGTTTGAGGAACCTCCATATTGACTTGCGTAGTGGCTGGACGAGTTCACATTCCCACCAGCAGTGTATAAGAGTTCTTTCTTCACATTCTCAGCAGCATTTGTTATTTGTTTTCTTAATGACCACCATTTTGATCAGAGGCCGATGTAATCTTGCTATCATTTTGATTTGTGTTTCTCTGATAGCCAATGAATAACAGGATTTTTTTTCCCCTGGCTTATACCAGGCTCCCATAATTACAAAAAAAATGTGAGCTAGCCAGCTATCAGAGCCTTGGCCTTCTGAGAGATACACAGACAGTGAGAAACTGGCAATAGAAACAGGCCATCAGGCCCAGGAGAGGATTCTATGCCACAGGATCCTGTTTATTCAGAGATTCTGTTGGGTCTTGTCTGAGTGGTCAATGAAAGCTCAACCTTGAAAAGAAATGACCCTTCTGAAGTCAGGCTGGACTTGTTGCTGTCTTCACCACTTGGGCTGAAGCATCTGGATAGCAATTTGGAGGCGACTAATCTAAAGCACGTGGAGGCTGGCTGCTGAGCAGGTACAGCAGCAGCAAATTCAAGGTAGCCTCTTACGTAGCTCCTACTAATAATGAGGGTCTCAGATGCTCTAGTGCCACCCAAGCGAGTCCCCCACTAACACCGAATGCAGACCAGAAAGCAGCAGGAGTTTCCATGTGGATTGGCTTAAAGGGAGATAGGGAGAGCAAAGAAATGAAAGAAATAGCCTAATTGTGAGAAAAAGCTTTTTGTTTGTTGTTGTTTTTTTTTTTCCTATCAAAAGTAGTCAGCTATTTTCTCTCAAAGGGAGTTAGCTGGTTTTTTATTTTTTTATTTCATTCATCTAATTTTTACCTTTTTCTATCAAATGTCGTTCTATCAAATGTCCCCGGCAGGGACTCACACTTTCTGAACCTTCTTCACCCACTTCATGCTGATTAGCTGTGAAATTGAGCTCCTACTTCTAAGATGAGCCAGAGTCGACCATCTTGGCCCAGCATACTTGCCAGCCCAACTGGGGTCTTGGTTCACCTTTTCTACAAAAAGAATTGCCTCGCCAAGCTGCTCCTGCTTTGTTGGCGTGCCTCTTTGTATGACGCCAAGACTGAGATTACTCTGCTTGTTTCCCACACCTCCTCAGAGCACAGCACCAGGCCCAGCGCTTGACCTTCCGGCTCTGGATTACTGTCAGCCCCTATCTTCAATCTCCTTATCAATATCAGTTGGCTTGCTCCAGTGCTCCAGGCACGGTGCTCAGTGCTTCCTGCTTCCTCTTAGTCCATTATTCGTATTGTGCAGTGTAAGCACTCCCATTTCTCTTCTCTCTGATGCAGACACTGAGATGGCACAAGTCAAGCGTCATGACAAAGATCATGTAGCCGACCTGAAGATGGAAGCTGGGACTCAGTCTCTGGCACCTGGACTCCAGAATCTCTGGATCCCCCAACTCTTGCTGTTCAAAGTGTGGTCTCCTGGTCAGGAACACCTGCGGGTATGGGTCTCCTCCATCATCTGGGAGTTTGCAGAAAGTGCAGAATGACTGGGTTTACCCATAGAATCACAGTGTAGAGCATGGTTGGCAGAAGCTGGGGGGTGTAGAGAGAAAGGCTACAGGAAGTGATTGGTCAGCGGGTACAATTACAGTCAGAAAGGAGGAATGGCCTCTGGGGTTCTAGCGCACAGTAGGTGACAACCATTGACAAGGCCATATTAAATAGCATAGTATAAGGAGAAAACATTAATCTCTTGCTATGAAAAAAATGTGGTCTGTATGGCAAATAACTGCCTTTGAGTATTCTTCCCTCGACTGGGTGTGTGTTTGTGTGTGTGTGTGTGTGTGTGTGTGTGTGTCTGTCTGTCTGTGTCTCTGTGTGTAGGTCAGAGGTGTTGGTTCTGACCTTCCACTTTGAGACACTTGATCGTTTGCTGCTGAATACTTTAGGCTAGCTGGCCTGCTGGCTTCTGGAATTCTGTCTACCTATCATCTCCTCCTAGGTGCTCAGGGATGCTTGACAGATGCTATTGTGTCTGCCTTTACCTGTGTTCTGGTGATCCTAACTCGGGTCCTCACACTTGCTTGGCAAATGCTTTCCCCACTGAATCACCTAGGCCCACATCAAGACACCAATCAAACCATGCCCCATGGTCATGAACAACTGGCCTGCAGCCAAAGCA
The DNA here is from genome assembly GCF_907164565.1 of Psammomys obesus. Classification (NCBI taxonomy): domain Eukaryota; kingdom Metazoa; phylum Chordata; class Mammalia; order Rodentia; family Muridae; genus Psammomys; species Psammomys obesus. The sequence continues at coordinate 4,350,163 of NW_026596131.1, read as the reverse complement.
AAAGCAAGTTTAAGGGAAGGAATGCCACATCTCCAGTGCCTCTGCCCTGCCCATTCCCTGGAGGAGATTTGATTCCTGCATCTATTAAGCCTACAGCAAGATCAGCGTAGGGCAGGCATGCCTCCCACCGCCCTCCCCTTCTTCCTGCTCTACTCTCCATCCATAATCGCACCCTGGCAGCATAGTGCTGGGGCGGATAAGAACCAGGGAGTCCCAGCGGGAAGAGTGGGATGAGATGGGTGAATGCCCAGCCCCAGGGTGAGGCCAATGCTCAGCTGGCGCCCATTACTTCTGCAAACCTGGAAATGACTTGTATCGCTATTTTCCTGGCCTGACAAAGTTTCCCGTTGTTAATGGGTCTGAGTGCTCAACATCTCGGTGTTTTTCTTCAATGCTCTAATCAAGATCAAAATGTAACTGCCTACCACTGACCTCTGGTTCTCAGGCACATTTAACAAAAATGATAGGGCACTTATCTCTCTGGCCGAGAATGAATATTTGGCCGCAGAAGCAAAGAGCTCTGGTATTGGCTGAGGATTCTAGGGCTCAGCTGCTATCTTCTCTCATGGCTCCCAAACTCAAAGAACTTAAATGCTTCCACGGGCTTGGGATACTAACGGAAGGTGGTAGAACCCTTGACAGGCAGGGTTTAAGGAGAGAGACCTAGATCACTAGGATCATGCTCTTGAAGGAAATATGGAAATCTCAGTCCAAGTCCTCTCTCATTCTACTTCCTTTACCATCAGCTCCAAGCCATGATGATCTGCCTCAGGTCCAAAACCAACAAAATGAGCCAACGTGGACTGAAATCTCTAAAACTATAAACCAAAATTATGAAGTTCCCCAGAAAAACAGAAAAGTAGGAATGTGTGTGAGCACACACGCATACATATTACACATCTATACACAACCATGAAATGAATCCAAATGAAGTTCTCCAGAAAAACAGGAAAACAGAAATATGTGTATGCAAATGCATATTACTTACACACACACACACAAAACCATGAGCCAAAATAATGACGTTCTCTGGAAAAAAAGAAAAATAAGAATTTGTGTGTGCACGTGCATGCTTGCATACACACACACACACACACACACACGCATATACATATATACATGTAAAACCATGAACCACAGAAAAGTAGGAACATACATACATGTGTGTATGTGCACATACACACACATGTAATAATATGTGGTTTATGTATATGACAAATAAAAAGGACATTTATCATGAGGATTGACTCACTCTGCCTTGGAGATGGAAACTAAGGTACAAGCTGCAGATTCAAGAAAGCCAGTTGTGCAAATCAGCCAACTCTCAAAGGCTGAGAACTGCGAGCACTGATGGTATAAAACTAAGCTAAGGACTGGCAAGATGGCTCAGTGGGTTAGCACTTGCCATGCAAGAGTGACAGCCTGAGTTTGGCTCCCCAGAACCCACACAAAGCCAGACGTGGCGGCGCCTATCTGCAGTCTCGCCCTCCTGCGGGGAGCTGGGTGATAGAGATGGAGAACCCCAGAAGCCTGTGGGCCTGCTGGCCTGGCACGTACAGCAGTGAACAGAGAAGGTCAACACTGAAGACTGAGACCTGTGGACATCTGCATGTGCTCCTCAGCATGCAGGCACCTGCAGACAGACAGACAGACAGACACACACACACACACACAGAAAGAGACAGAGACACAGAGACAGACAGACAGAAACACACAGAGACAGAGAGACAGACAGATACACACAAAGACAGAGAGACAGACAGAGACAGAAAGACAGAGACTGAAGAAAAAATAGTCAAGGTTATAAGAAGAGGAGATGGCGGCCCCATCTCAAGTAGGGTGACAAAAAAACAAGGGGCAAATTCCTCCCGTCCAACCTTCTGTTCTACTCAGGCCTTCAGTGGAGAGGACGATGCTCATCAGCATTAAGGGCATTTCCTTCTCTGAGCGCTCTGATTTGAATGGCGATCTCATCCAGGAATGCTCCATGGACCACCCCTGAAACAGTATTTACTCTGGGAAGCCAGTCAAATTCGCATATGAAATTAGCCATCCCAAGAATGAACGGTGAGTGACAAGCGGGTTTCTAGCTGTCAGGAAGAGGTGTGAACAGGGCAGGTGAGCAGTGGAGAGCTGGAGAGCTGGTTCAGGCTCCTGGGGAGCTCTCTTTGTTCAGAACCACGTACCATATAGCTCTGCTGTATGGAGTTCACTTTGGGAGGTTGCTTCTGCTTTGAAAATACCGTTACATCTGACTTGATCATGCCATGCCTGGCTAACACTGATGGCCAGAGACTAATCGAAAGGGTTCCTCATATAAGTGGAAGCATAAGGTATTTGTTCTTTTGTGACAGGGTTATGTCATTATAGCTTCACATATTTATTTAACTATATAACTATGTATGTATAAAACTGTTAATATATTATAGCATGCATTGGCAATTCATTCTGTTTTAGGACTAATATTTCTTTTGCATAGATATACCACGGTTTATTCATTCATCTGTTGAACGATGTTTGAGCTGTTTTCATCATTTGGCTCCTAATGGCTTGTGCTAATTTTAAATATTCATGTATAAACTTTTTTTTTTGTAGCCATTTATTTTCATTTTTCTGGGAATTGCCCTAGCTGTCTGTTTTCAAGGGATAATTCTGACAGTCATTAGGTATCAATATTACATGGTTCCCCAACAAGATGAAACCCCAGCACCCAGGCTGTGAGCAGCTCAGCGACACAGTCTTGGTTTGTGCTTCTCATTGTGTGTCTTAGTCACCACACGTTTGTTTCAAGGAACCAATTCCCAGGAGAACTCCCAGGATGCGCCTCTCTGGTTCTGTGTTCAGGCAATCTGAAACAAGATACTGTTAGGATGTGAAAACCCATGCGTGCCAGCTTCATTCTGTTGCTGTGATTAAAAACGCTCTGGCCAAAAGCAAGCAAGAGGAGGTTAGGGTTTGTTTCAGCTCATGGCCAACCATCCAGGACTGAGGGAGGTGACGGCAGGAAGCTAAGCAGGAGCTTGCAGCTGAGATCATGGAGGGTGACTTCAAGGAGAGAGGGCCTTCTGGACACGGCAGGGCTGCTGCACTCATGAACTCACAGTGGTCGTGATAGCATGCATAAAGCCTATGTAAGCCATAGCCAGACCCAAATCCCAGCATGACAAGCAGAGCTAGGTTCACCTATCTGTGGAGCAACTGACAACCATAGACTGTTGGGGAAGGTAGGGTCTATGTTTCCTAAGAGTGTAGCTCCTGGTAAGCCAACTGCTCCAGTAGAAGACCACATATCCAAGAATATTCTGGTCGGTACAAACTGGCCTTGATGGACATTTGTTTGTTGCTTTTGTTTTTGTTTTGTTTTGTTTACACAAAGTTGGGTGGGCAGTGAAGTGGGGTGAATTTGGTAAGAGTTGGAGGTGGTGAACATTATCAAAACTTGTTGTAGGAAACGCTCAAGGAACTAATGAAAACGAGACCATGGAAAAGCACTACTTGCTGGCTTGGCTTGCTCCCAGACCATCCTTGTCTAGCTTTCTTACACCCACAGTGGTCTGGGCCCCCTATAATTAACAATCAAATCAATCCCCCACAGACATTCCCACTGGCCAGTCTGATCTGACCAATCCCTCCGCTGAGAGTCACTTCTCAGGTAACTTTGGGCTGTATCAAGTTGACAGTGAAAACTGTGACTTTCCAGATTTGTTCACTCACCTGCTCTCGGGCATAAGAGAGAAAAAAGTGGTCTCCTCAGTTTCCATAAAGGAATGCAGGGCCTTTGGAGTGAGGGAAGAAGAGACCCAGCTTGTTTATGGCATGTGATGCTATCAGGAACCCTTTCTATCCTGTTTATTCCCCACAACGGCCGCAGAGAGATGGCAGCTGTCAGAGAGACTGGTGATTTGCTTAGGGTTGTCCAGTAAGTGGAGGAGGAGAGGCAGGCCAGCCGGAAGCCAGGCTTGTCGGGTTCCAGAAGCTGTGCTCTTTAACCTGCTCTTGCCTGCCCGCCTTAGCTCTACAGTGCTCCTCCTGGCAAGATGGCAAATCCCTAATGGCACAGAGCAAGAGTGTCTTCTTGGCTCTCCATCCTACAGCAAAGGAAGCCAATGCTGTTTTGTTTTTTTTTGTTGTTTTTTTTTTTTCCCCACTCCTGTGAATTTCCCATTCCTGGCAAGTGGCTGGCTCTCCTTGTTTTCCCTGGACAGAATGCAACTTCCAATTGCTTTTCAGCAATCGTTGATTGAACACGCATCTTGTTCCTTGTTTTATCCAACACTGATACACTGCCTCTGACACAATTCTACAGGGCAAGGACCAACCCTGTTGAAGAGGAAGGCACCGCTTCTTGGTGAAAGTTCAGCATACGTGCCTCAGTAGCAAACGCTCTGCAACGACTTGTGGACTGCTCCTGGAATGCTGGGTAACAAAACTGCTTAACTTCCAAACTGCCACGAATCAACTGCTTCATTAAAGTCCCCTGAGAAGTGTGATAACAGGAAAAAAGCAGTCTATACTATCGATGGAGAAAACGAGGGCGCCAGTCTTTGGTGGAAAGAATGGCAGATTGGAGCGGAAAACCGGGGTTTGAGTACACATTCTATGTTTTTCTCTGATGGCTTGAATCTGACTAAAGCAATTGACCTCTCAGAAGCACAGAATGAGGTTTTGATGAAGATGGAATCAGATTATACTTAGGAAAGTTTTCAGTAAAGATAAGGGAATGACGAGGTGGCTCAGTGGGTAAAGGCCCTTGCTGTGTAAGCCTGGAGACCTGAGGTAGATTCTGGAACCCACACAAAGGTGGAAGGAGAGAACTACCTCACACAGTTGTCCTTTGACCTCCACACGAGTGTCTTGGCATGTGCCCCAACCTCATAGACATTAAATTTTAGGAAATGTTAGGTTTGTCATTACTGTTTCTAAAAATAAATAAATAAATAAATAGATAGATAGATAGATAGATAGATAGATAAATAAATAAATAAAGGCTAATTGTTTCTGTTTTCTTGTAGAGGAGGCTGCTATCTGAAAGACAGAATAACTGTTAATAGTATCTTTAAAAAATAATCAGAAATCAAAGCATTGAGTTACAGACTCCATTACATGACTAGAAAGGCGAAAGGGAGTGCGCTAAAATCAAGGGAAAATTGCTAACACCTGGAGAGATGCTTTCAAGGGATGTTTCTCAGGTGCTGGTTCTGCTGTGAGCAACGGCAAGGCCAGCTGGGAACTCAGCCGACATGCAAATTCTCAAGTCCTACCTGGACCCATTGAATCTGGAACTCTGTAGATTGAACACTGTAAAGTGTCTGTCTAGCAGCTGGTTTAGGTGGCCGAAGTGTGAGGATGGCTGCTTTAATACAGAGCCACGGGGCTGGAGGTGTCACTTAGCTGGTAGCACGGTTGCTTAGCATGCATGAAGCTCTTAATTTGATCTCCTAGTACCTTGCAACCTGGTCATGGTAGCATATGCCTGCAATCCCAGCACTCAGAGGGTAGAGGCAGGAGGGCCAGAAGTTCAAGGTCATCCTTGGCTACTTAGAGAACTCAAGACCAGCATGAGGTACAAGAAACCCTATCTCAAAACAAACAAACAAAAGTGTGTAACCTTAGCTGGTCCTTAGCACAAAGGTGAGAGGGTTTTACTGCCCCCGAGTTACTGTCCAGAAAACAGGAGGCTCAGAAGAGAAGTAGACGTTATTCAAAGTCTCAGGAATTTATTTGACTGCTACAAGCCTCTCTAACCCGCTGCCCACTGTCTTCTAGAGGGATTACGTGTCAAACAGTCCTTCCAGCAGCTGACTCAGTAAGCTGGCACAAGCTTCCGGCCTAGCCAGTTGAATGACCACAAGGTATCAGGAAGATGTGTCACTAAGCAAACAAAGCCCGCAGAGAGAGACAGACTGGGCCACAGTGAGTTCCTGCAGCCCAGAGTTCCAGCTCTGGGGAGGCCTGAGGGCGGGGTGCCGCAGGCGTTCCCCAGCCGCCTTTCAGTGCAGAGCTTTTCCTACTTGGCTGTTCAACGTGTTGAACAAACAGCTCCTGGCCCTGACCTTGCGAACGCCCCACCCGCACCTCCCAGAGTCTGGTCCCAACCTTGCCTGACAATTCAGGTTTACGCTTTTCCAGGGAAGGCAGGCGGGCGGCTCAGCACAGGAGCCTCTTAGCTCTCCCCTGAGCCTTGAGCCAGTGCATTCCCGCCCTGCTTCAGCTAGGAGGGGCCCCAATAACCTGCTTCCCTCCAGCGCCTGAGATGGTTGAGACTTTCCCCCCACCCCGCCCTCCCTCCGCAGCTTAGGAGTCTGTGGATACGTTACCCCGTGTGGCAGAAAACGCAACAAAGAACCATTCTCGATGTTTTATTCAGAAACCCTCTTCTCCCTAAATGCATTTTCCATTTCACTTCCCGGGGAATCCCAAAATGTACAGTGACAGCAGTCTATTCCACACTCACGTTATACCCGGGTTGGCAAAATGTGAGAATTCTGAGTCATGCAGGAGAATTTCCTTTCTGATCTCGGGTCTCTAAAGGCTTGGCTGGGTGGGGAGAAGAAACCTTTCTCAGGACCCACACGGTGGCTCACAACCATCTGTAACTACAGTTCCAGGGGATCTGATACCCTCTTGTGTCCTAGATGGCACCACGCATGCATGCGGTGCGCAGACGTACAGACAGGCAAAACACCCAAACACACAAATAAAGCAGGAAGTGATAGAGCAAGAAATCTCGCATTGACCTCTGTCCTCTACTCACAAAACGCTTGCTACACACACACACACACACACACACACACACACACACACACAACACACACACACACACACACACACACACACACAACACACACACTCAAGTGGGAGGGGGGAGTGTCAATGAGTTCAGAAAGGGAATTCCTGCTTCCGTGAAAGCCTGTGAAATCCGGGTCTTTCTTCGAGGACTCCCCTGCAGAAATCCTCAGAAGGAAGAGCCAGAGCGTCCACGAAGCTTGCTGGCTGTCCAGGTTCTTAAGCCTGTGCAGCAAAGCTCCCGCTGCTCAGACAGAGCCTCCGGGGACACCCAAGCAACTTTTTCAAAACTGATGGTGACCAGGGGCCATGCCGCAGGCTTCTGTTTACGGACTCTCTCACACAACGGATGAAAGCGTAGCAACTTTCACAGCAAGCTGACTGCTAGCGTTGGAAGAGTTGGTTTTTTGTTTTGTTTTTGTTTTTTAAATAATATTGGAACATTGTCTGCTCTTATTGATTCAATCTGTTTTGTTTTTTTTTTTTTTCTTTTTTCTACAGATAGTGTCTTGGTAGGCAGCCCAAGCTGATCTGGCACTCAGTCTATACCCCAGGCTGGGCCCCAAATCATAGGGATCCTCCTGCCTTGGCTTTCTGGGTCTAGGGATTGTAGGTATGAGTCACCACACCGAGTTTATTGCACTAATGAGTCATTCTTGTAAAAATCGATGGTGGCTTTGGTCCTCAGTTGTATTAATCAGAAATCATAAAACCTTCCGGGATGAATACTGGTATCCTCTCTAGGAGTTGCTCTCTGTATGTCCGGGGAGGTGAAGTGGTAACACGCAGGGAGGTTCTTCACCCACTGGTGGAAGAGCTCTCTCAGGACGGACTCCACTCTCTGCACAGTGGCACATGCCTTCAGTCCCAGCACTCGGGATCAGACCGTTGGGAAGCAGAGCCAAGTAGACCTCTGTGAGTTCCAGGCCAGCTAGCGCTACATAATGTGATCCTATCTACACATCAAGGCATCCAAAAAAACTATATTTCATGCAGCAAAAGAGGTCAAAAGTTACAGTGGCATACTTATTTATTATCTTCTCATGAAATAGCCCTTACTGAGCCAAATGCATTTTTTTTTCTTCTTTTGAGACAGGGCCTTCTCCCAGTATTGGCCTCAAACCCACTATGTAGCAGCAGACGGCCTTAAGTTTCTGATCCTCTTGGTACTTCGTTTACTACAACCTATTTTATTAAAGAGCATTTATTGATCATTCTGAGACCAAGAAAACGTTAAAAGGAATTGCTACATATGATTAATACTGTAATCATAGGCTGAGGTTCTCCATTTAGTTCCAAATTTCTGGTGGAACAAACTTGTGACCAGAGGACGCAGGACCACTGGCCAGTACATGCTTCAGTGCAGGTGTGTAATGTGCACTGATCAGGCCACGGTACATAATGACGTGTCCGTCATCACTTCAGACATGTGTCCTGTCTGTGTTGGGGATGTTCAAATCTTCTCTACTGGCCATTTTGAAATGTTCAACTAACTATTGTCACACAGAGGCTGGGGGACGGCTCAGCTGGTACTTGCCTGGCAACCATGAGGACTAGAGTTCATTTCCCCTGAACAGCTGAACAGAGGTGCCCACTTGTAATACCAGCTCTGGGAAGGAAGAGACCTATGGACACCCAGGCCTCACTGGCTGGCCAGTCAGGCTGTTCACTAAGTTTCAGGTTCAATGAGAGACAAAACCAAGGTGGATGGGCATCCAAAGAAAGATGCCCAGGGTTGGCCTCTGTCCTCCACATGCACATATAAGCATGAGTATCTTTACATACATGTGCGTCCACATGCACATAAACACACGCATGAGGTATGCACATTACATACACATTCAACCAGATTCATCCCACATCCTTCCTACTGGAGGCTTGTACCCACCCGCTGTCTTCCTTCTGTCTCTGCCCTTTACCTGCGGGAACTGTGAGGTCAATGTCAGCATCCACAAATAAGGGAACGCACGTGCTCTTTGCTTTTCTGTGCACGGCTTCTCGTTTAACGCGATGACTTCCATGCTGCCACAAATAACAGGGCTGCAATTTTCACAGCTGAACAATATTCCATTTCATCCGTCAATGGACACTGGATTGATCTTCGTCTTTCGTCTGTGTGGACAGTGTTACAAACAAACAGCCTGTGAGAACAGCTATTTCTAAAGCATGTTCATTTCCATTCCTTTTGGTGTTCACTATGGAGTGTGATTCCTGGGTCACGTGGCAGTTCTAGTTTCCCTAAAGGAGCCCCCGTGCTATTTTCCATAATGGCTGAAGTAATTTATTTTCCTACCAACCGTATGTAAGGGTTCTCCTTACCACTCTTTTGTCTTTCACTTCTAAAAGAAACTTAGGTCAAGACCTCACGTGGTAGGACAAATATTTTTTTAAAAGGAAAGTTCGTGCAAAGGTCACCTCCGAGGGTGGGGAGGGGCAGATAGGTGAGGCCACTTATTTAGTGCCCGTATTTTAGCATTTGCTTATCTGAGTTCTCAGTCTGGGTACGGTTTGAGTCCCTCCCAAAGCTTTATGTGTTGGAAGCTCGGCATTTATGTGTTGAAAGTGTGGCATTGCTGAGGTGGTGGCATTGAAAGGAGGAGAGCCTCAGGCTGGGGACATGGTTCAGCTGGTAAAGTGCTCATCATGCAAGCATGTGGACTAGAGTTCAATCCATCATCTCTATAAGAAGGCAGTCATCAGGGTGTGTGCCTGTAATCCCAGGGCCAGGGAGGTAGAGATGGGCAGATCCTGCCTATCGAGTCTCAGAGAGAGACTGTCTCAAAACAACCTGAAGCCAAGTGCGACAGCACACAGCTTTAACTGCAGCACTCAGCACACAGAGGCAGGAGGATCTTTATGCATTCCAGGGAAGTCTGAGCTATATAGCTACATAGCTATATAGAAGCCAAGCCAAGGCTACATAGTAAGAGACTCCTCTCTCTCTCCCACTCTCTTTCTTTCCTTTCTTTTCCTTTCCTTTCCTTTCCTTTCCTTTCCTTTCCTTTCCTTTCCTTTCCTTTCCTTTCCTTTCCTTTCCTTTCCTTTCCTTGTTTCTTTCTTTCTCTCTCCCCCACAAACATAGAGTATGCTCAGAATTGACCTCCAGATTGACCTCTGGATTGACCTCTGGCCCCCAACATGCATGTGCAGCTCAGTCATTAGGAGAGTTCCGGGCTTTGCTTCTGACTCAGGAGTTACTCTGCCCACCTCTTTATGCCACATGTATGCATGAAAGATGAAGGGGTATGACAAAGTAATGGTCCTAGAATAATTTAGAGGAAACTTTTCCCCCTATGAGCAGCTAGGAATTAAATTAAAAGCCACATGGACTTTAATTCTCCACCTCAGCATCCCTGTTTGTAAAGCAGAGATGTCTCCACTCCTGGGACTTGAAACCTGGGGCACATGAACAAGGCCTCCAGCCCCAACTACACACATCTGATGTCCTGGCACAATATCTTATAATAAATAGGAATCCATTTTTGCATATTCTTGCAGACAATGGGGCTGCAGTATTCAGAGAGAGAGAGAGAGAGAGAGAGAGAGAGAGAGAGAGCTTGAAATGGTTTCCCCACACTCTACAAACCCTTACTTAAAATTATACATTTACACCTTCCTCATAGGAAACAGCATGAGATATGCTGGTAGTTGTTAGCTAATTTTATATTATCAAAGGGTTGTTTTAAAATGGTGTTTGACACTTCAATCTAACCCAACATTTTCGAGATACTGCAGTAGATAGCAATGGATATAGGTACACTTATTTTAAGAGACTCTAAGTGTGCGTGGGAAAGGAACAGAGACGGATTAATAGCCCTGCTGACAACCTCCAATTTCACAGGAACCAAAAATGGGATTTGCCCCCAAGACCCTCATTAAATCCAAAATGATGAGAGGGCAAAGAGACAACTTGGCCCTCTCAGGTCTTCCCCCTCTCCCCCACTTTCCTGTGGATGCTGGAGAGGTCTGTAAAAAGCCGGAGGAAGCCTGACATACCAGCACGTGCATGGAATGTCAGCATCCAGAAGCACAGGTATAGGAAACTCGTGAATTTTAGGCCAGCCTGGGCTACATAATAACTTTGAGACTAACTTAGGCTAAATAGTAAGATCTTGCTTCAAAACATCCAAAATCAATAAATCAATAAATATAGCCAGGAAGATAGTTCAAGGACTGCCCACAGGAAGGTGAAAAAGGAAGCTAAAGTGCAGCTGAAACCTAAGATCAACTGAGGGAATTGGCAAGTGAGCGTTTGGTCAAAGAAGGAAGGGTTGGTTCTAGATTCCCTATGGGGTTTTGATGGTTCGCTTCGGCTCAGCTCAAACAGGTTGTTAATCTTCCTAAGAAAGGGGATTCATTTTAGTAAATAGTATGTCCCTGGTGCAAATTTATTTCAATGGATTGAATTGTTCTGGGATATGCCAGATACCATCACACACACACACACACACACACACACACGAACATGCTTATGCACATTCACACCCATCACACAAAGGTGTGAAACTGGGAGGGAAGGGGCTTTCTATAGCTTGTATCAGTGAGACTCAGTATCAACAGATATTTCCCAGAGTATGTCCAAGATAACTTTGGAGTATTGTTGGAATACTGAGAACAATTCCAGCAAGACAAAACTATTGGTTAATGTTGGGGCTCAGAAAAGGATACCCCAAATGTCTAACTATGGAAGTTTCAAACTAAAAGAGCAGTATCAAGCTTTCCTCAACCACCCACCATCAATCACCTTTACCCTGCCAATGGCTTAATCATGTCAATGGTCAGGGAGGTGCTTCCTCTAGCTCCTTCCCCACAAGGGATGAAATTGTTACTAAATATTACTAACCAGGAAAGACTAATCCCTAGAGAGAGAAAAGGCTGAAAGGCTCTATGCTTGAGGTCACCTGGGGAACATCTTGCCTAGACAGACCTCATTTACTCTCTCCCAGCAGCTTCTGAGAGATCTTGTCTGTCACAGGCCAGAAGTACATTCCTCGCCTTCCAAAGCTCCTCCTTTCCATCCCCCAAACTTCCTGCTCAAGCCTCCATTCCTGTCTGGAGCTCAGGGCTTAGTCAAGCCTCAGCTCTCCCTTTGTGGAGCCTCACATTTTGTTGGATTCCCAGCCTCGAGGATCTCCTGTCAGTTAATCCCAGAGAAGTGTCAGCCATGCTTCTCCAGTCCCGGCAACGGCAACAGCGAAGAGGCTGATGCGACTGGCCTGGAAGGAAGGTAGGCAGAATAGGCTTGGCCAAGCCAGTGCATAGCGTAAGCAAGGCCTGGGTGTTTGTCTCTGTGTCACACACAGCACCAGCTGGCTGAGGGACTTTTGTCCTGATGGCCTGTCACCTAACTCCACAGGAGAAACAACAGCTGATCACGTTGCAACATTTTATCCACATCTATCCTACCAAACTAGGTGTGTCTGCCCAAGGCCTTACAGGCTCATTTTTGTACCTGAGATGAACTGTCCAGTTTAAGACACTTTTATCCATCCTAGTGAATTTGCTAATCGGTGTTCAAGAAACTGTAGAAGAAAAGCAGTAACAACCACAAAGCAGTCTTTTGGAGCTGGGGTTACAGGTGTTTGGGAGTCACATGACACTGACTGGGAATTGAACTTAGGTCCTCTGCAAGAACAGTAAGTGCACTTAACCTATGAGCCATCTCTTCAGCCCAACCTTTGACACTGTTCATAATGACAGTGTCTTTGCCATGATCTGTCTCTAAGTGCAGCTATTGAAAGTCAAAGCAGGATCCTTCTGGGAGCAGCATGACAACAAAGCCCAGCACAGAGGGTTAGCTCTCAATCACAAGAAATGCCACCAATTCTAAACTTGAGCGGATTTTCTTCTCCCTCTTCTCCCTTTCCTCCCCTGTGCTCTTCCTGGTGCTGGGGCTGGAGTCCACAGCCCCACAGATACTGGGCTCTACCACTAAGCCCCATGCTGGCCCAAGAAATTATGTTCTTCTTCACTGAGGAGTCTTTGCTTCGAGAAGCTCCAAGTTTAAAATACTGTGGAAAAACAAGCGATGACTTATCGGAGCCTCTGTTTGCTTTTATCATCCTGGCCTGGCCCAATTGTTCTGAAGTAAATTACACACTGTATCCAACAAAGAAGAAGCTGGCAAATAGAAAGTGACTCAGAAGGCACATGAAAGTATCTGTTTGTTCCCTCGTGGAGCCGCACAGTCAGTCACCACAAGCCGTCTTTGCACCACTAGATGGAAGGCTTGGCTTCTCTCCGACTCTCTCAATACTTACATCCTGTCAGCAGTGGCTTTCACGCTTCACCGAACGATCGCCAATACTCAGAGAGGGGAAATAATCTAGTCTGCTCTGACAGGACCAACTTGGGTGAAGACTTCTTGTCAAGCCAAGGAGGTTCTGCAAGGATGATGGTGATGGTGTCAGCCAAAGATAGCAAAAAAGCCAGTTTCGTGGATGGTTTTGCCCACTGGATATGGGGGTTCAATCTCTGCTCCACGCTGCATGATCTGACTGCACCCCAATTTTCTTACCAGTCACAAAGGGACAATATTCTCACCTACCACATAAGAGGTGAGGGTAGACTGAGCTCAATAGGCTTACAAGGAGCAAAAAGAATTCCTGGGACATAGTTAAGCATCTAATATGTGTTCACTTTATTTACAGTTTCTCCCTTGATATGCTTTATAACTAATCTAGTTAGGTGAGCCTTAGAGAACTAAAGCAGCAGACACCAGCTAAAGGTATTTGTCAAAGACAATGTTTATATATTTGGAAGCTATTCCTCACTGGTCCAGGTGGGCCAAGAGATAATCTAGCCCGAGTTGGACCTCCACTAAGCATTCCTGGATATCATTGTTTCTGGGTATCTATTCTCATTAGATAATGTGTTTTCCCTGTATCCAGCTAGATTGTTCCTGTGATATTCTTTTCAAATTTTGTTTAAAGCTATGTAGCAATTTGGTAAGCCAGATTTTTTTTTTTTTTAGTATTAGATTTTCATTAGATTTTTTTTAAATTAAAAAAAAAAAAAACTTCCTGCTTTGTTGTTTCTTTGTTCTGAGACAGGGTCTCACACAGCCTAGGCTGTCCTGGAACTTGCTATGTAGCGAAGGCTGGCCTTGAACTTTTGGTTCTTCTGCCTCTGCCTCCCAAGTGCTGGGGTTGCAATTGTGGTACCAGGCCTAGTTTACGAGGCTGGAGGGCTTTCTGAATGCTAAGCAAGCACTCTCCTACCCGACCAATGTCTCCAGAACTCAAACTTGGTTTTGGTCACTGATAGTCATACTGCAATCCAATGGTTCTCAAGCTTTCCCATCCTGTGACCCTTTAATGTCACCCCTCATGTTGTGGGGACCTCCAACCATAAGATTATATTTGTTGCTGCTTCGTAGCTGTAATTTTGCTACTGTTAGGAATCATAACATAAATATTTTTGGTTTGCCAAAAGAGTGGCAGCCACGGGTCGGGAACCTCTGCATAAGAGAACAACTGTGACCCATATCGCTTAGGAGACTGAGCGAGGAGAATGGAGAGGTGAAGGCCATCCTGGGGTCCAAGTGAGTCCAAGACCACACTGGGTACCAGGTACCCAGAAGCCTTTCTTAAAACAAAAAAGCAAGTAATTTAAAAGTCTCCATTTTTAAGTTTTGAAGTTCAGCTTGCAAATTGTTCTTCACAGATTACGTTAGAGATGTTTGAGCAAAATAATAACAAACAATGAAAAACTGTCAATTGTCTGACAAAAAATTTCCCTCATTAAGAATAAAATCCTGTCATTTGCAGCAAGATGGATGGAACTGAAGTTTATTGTGTTTAAGCAAAGTAAACCAGACGTAGAAAAACAAGTGCTGAGCGTTCCCTCTCATCTGCAGAAGCTAAAAAGACAGGTGATTTGGAAGACAGGGTATAAAACACTGGCTGCAAAAGTTTGGGAAGGGCTTGGTGCAGAAGGATGGACATGGGAGGTTGGACTTGATCCATGTATTCTGTATGCATGTGATTAAACATGTCGCTGAGCCCCATTACTATGCACAGTTGACGCATGATGACTTATAACAAGCTGGTGAAGGGCCCAGAAAGATGGTTCAGCAAGCAGGGGAGCTTTGCCGCACAAGCCTGATGACCTGAGTTTACCTTCCCAGAACCAGGTAAAAGCCAGATGCTATAGACTGCACCCGTCACCCCAGCAACTTATAAAAAGAAAGTGAGCAACTGGGTTTATGGTTTCAGAGGGCTACAGTCCGTGATGGTGGATGGAGGCAGGAACAGCTGAGCACTCACATCTTGATCCACAAGTGGGAAACAGAGGGAGTGTGCTGGGGAAAGTGTGGATCTTTAGAAACCTCAAAGCCCATTCACCCAACCGACGCGCCTTTTCCAATAACACCACATCTCCTAATCATTGCCAAGCAGTTATACCAACTGCAAAGCAAGTACTCAAATTTCTGAGCCTGTGCGGGCCACTCTCATTCAAAGCACTACATACCGTGGGATGGATGGCAGAGTCAGGAGAATCCCCCAGAAGCCAAGCTAGTCTGAAGCAGGAAATCATGGCAGACCGAGAGAGACTCTGCCTCAAACAAGGTGGAAGGTGCATACTGACACCCAAGGCTGTCTTCTGACCTCTACATGCATGCGTACCTTCACACATGAACACATACATACGTATACACATACACAGGAATATTTTTTTAAAGATTCTGGGGGAAATGATAAATGACATTTGAAATAAAATAATTTTTAAATTTTCTTTCTTTCTTCTTTTCCTTCAGTGATGGGGGGTTGTATTTAGAACTTCATACATGCTTTGGCAAGTAGATTACCCTTGTCTTCCACTGAGATATGTACCCTTAGCCCAGTAGAACAGTTTTTTAGACACAGGATCTCATATGTTACATGCTGGCCGAGGATGACTTTGAACTTAAGGTATTCCTGCTTCTACCTCCCAAATGCTGGGATTTCAGGTGTGCTCTATTATTCTGGGTTTATGATTTATGCGTCCTGGGAATTAAGTTATGAGTTTCTTCTACCAATTGAGCCACATCCATACCCAATAAAATTATTCTTTTAAAAGTTTTAAAAATAATATTTCTTGTATGTCTCTCTCTCTCTCTGTGTGTGTGTATGAGAGAGAGACAGACAGACAGACAGAGACAGAGACCAAGACAGATAGACTGAGTGGTCACACACACACATGCCATGCTGTACATGCAGAGGTCAGAACCAGCTGCAGGAGCTGGTTCTCTCCTTCTACCATGTGGATGGATCTTGGAGATTACAAGTTGTCCACCTGTCACCAAGTTCCCTTGTTCACTCAGCCATTTTGCTCACTCCAGACATGATTCTTAGTGGTAGACAGTAGTTCTAATATGAACTGCAGTTGGACAGTACTATTCTTTCTATTTTCCGATTTACAGTCAGAGATACAGCCGCTAAGGTCCATGTGAAAATAAATATACACATAAATGATTCTATAAAGTATAACCACATAGACCAGCATAATAATGATTAGTAACATATCAATGTGTTCTTTACATATTATATATTTGTGTATCAGATATAAAATAATTAAAATCTTTTATTCTATAGTATTGGAGATGGAACCCAGAGCTTTGCACATACTTTGCAAGTGTCCTACCACTGACCCATCCTCCCAGTTTAGAACCTAAGCAAATCTCTAGCTTTTAATTAGGCTTAGAAAACTGGTGTGCTGGTTAGTTTTTATTGTCAAATTGTCACAATCTAGAGTCTTTTGGGAAGAGAGAACTTCAGTTGAAGAATTGCCTTTAGCAAACTGGCCCGTGGGCATTTCTAAGGGGCATTTTCTTGATCGTTCATCGTTATAGGAAGCCCTAGCCTACTGTAGGTGGCACCATCCCTAGACAGGGGGGGGGGGCTGAATAAGGAAGTTGGCTGAGCAAGCCAGAGGAAACAGCTCTCCTCTGTGGTTCCTGCCTCCAGGTTTCTGCCTGACTTTCTGCCCTACTTTTCTCAGAGAGCCAGTGTGACTTGGTAAATGTAAGATAAAATAAATCCTTTCCTCCCCAGCTTGCTTTTGGGCCTGGTGTTTCTCACAGCAGCAGAAAGCACCCTAGAACTGTTGAGTATCTTAAAATTCTCTGACATATTTTGATGTTTTTGAAGTCCGTTAGGACTTCCATTCGACAAATCTCTCCGTGGGCTAGATAGAGAACTTAGTGGCTAAAAGGGCTTGCTCCCCAGCCTGATGGCCTGAGTTCGATCCTCACCACATGGCAGAAGGAAAGAACAGCCTCCTGCACGTTGTTCTCTGACTCCACTTGCCCGCTGCGGCTCGTGTACAGCACGTCCCTAATAAGTAAATATTTCTTAAGATACCTTTTTTTTTTTTAAATCTCAGTTTAAGCTCATTCACGTTAGAATCACAAAGCAAATTTATTAAAACCCCAACATGCAAATTCTCTTTGGATACGATAAATATCGTCTTTTTGCAAACATTGCTCAGAAAGTAAAAACATGTAGGTTTAACTTAGCTTATCATCTGCACAGATAATTGACTAAGGCCACTGGGCTCCTGAACAGAAGATGCTGACTCTGTGCCTCAGTAGAGGCTGCTGTTTCTCCGAACTGGGCCTGCCATGGATGCTCCGGAAGACGCTGGAGCCGGGGCGGTGGCAGGTAAGGTGACTCTTCTCACATCTGCCTGTGGGGGTAGGCCTTGAAAACACAGTTGCTTAACTCCCAGTTTAAAAGTGTAGATGGTTCAGCTGGTAGAGTCTTTGCTGTGCAAACACGGGGACCTGCATTTGATGCCTGAACCCATGTCCAAAGTCAGGCAAGGTGGTGTGGGTGTGTCCTCATAGTCCTAGTGCTGCGGAGGTGGGCACAGGTGGGTCCCTGGGCTCACAGGCCAGACGAGCTTAGCCTACTTGGTGAGTCCTGGGTCCTAGTGAGAGACTCTGTCTTTAAAAGATGGTACCTGAGGAGTGTGTGCTCTGGCCTACACACACACACACACACACACACACACACACACACACACACACACTCTTATATTAATAACTTCCTGAAATAAAAATCTCTCCAAAGAACTCAAATGTCATATAAACCTCCACTATGGGAGCCACAGAACCAAGAAAACTGGATTTCAATGCTAGAAACAAGGCAATTCTGGGTATGAGAACTCTAGAGAGACACGGGCACAAAACCCTACCTTCTATCTCATTTCCCAAAGGTTCATTTATTTTTCTTAAGAGTAATTTGTTTTCCCATAATGGATATTTCTATTCCTTTGTCCTCACGTGAAATAATGGCATGTAAGACCCAAATTCTAATCCCTTCATTGAGTATTATTCTGTGTGCACCTACACACGTACACACACACACACACACACACACACACACACACACACAGAAGGAGAGAGAGACAAGAGAGAGAGAGAGATTCTCTCTAGCTATCTGTCTTTTGTTAGGTTAATTTGTAACCCTTCAATCAGGTGTGTAGAGGAAACATTTTGCTCTGACACCTGTCAACCATTCTTGGTCAACAGCAACATTAGACATACCTATCAACTGCTTTTGTCTCTAGACTCATTTCTGTTTTCATATAAACATACTTTGATTTTCCTATTAAGTTTTATTTTGATCTCATTGACTAACCCTGCTCAACTTTTGTCAACAGTCATGCAGTGCCTGATTTCAGTTTGCCTCATGTGCACGTGTGTGTGTGTGTGTGTGGTGTAGGTTTATGTTTTTGTACATGTGTGCACATGGAAGCTGGAGGTCAAGACTCTGTGTCCTCTTCTTTTGTGCTCCACCTTATTTTTTGAGACAGGGTCTCTCACTGAGCTGGGGTCTGCCTGTCGCTATAAACCTCTATCCCTCCACCCGGCTTTTCACCGGCACTGGGGATCTGAACCCAGTTCTTCATGCTTACTTGGAAGGCACTCTACCAGCAGGGCCGTTTTCCCATCCCCCCTGCGTGCCTTAAAGTTCCTGCTAGCCAAATGTGATCTCCCTTATTAAATGTGTTCTGCTCAGGATTCACCTCCAGCGTCTAGCATTGCCTGGGAGGGCAGAAGAGTTATCACTCTTTATAGACACTATTTCTGAATATATTTTATGTTCTTCCTGATTGTCAGAAGCACGTTCACGGCAACATTTGGACAAATTCCAAGGCTTTGGTAGGTCTAATCATTCTAGTTCGAAGGTCGTGCCAACCAGAGACAGGACGGCAGATTGCACGGTATGAGAATAATATCACACATCTATCAGAGGAACGAGGCTGTGATCATCCCCCTGATTCCTGTGAAATGGCCCAGGGGAAGGGCTGTCCCTTGTGTCACAGATGTATCTCTGTCAGTCATGTTGGACAGACACACCTGGTGAGTCCCTTCACCAAGTTTCCCTTGACTCTGCCTTATGTTTCTCCTTAAAAGTTGTTCTGTATATGTTTTTGTACCCAGCATACTAGTTTCTCCACTGTTGCTATGATAAACATTCTGACCAAAAGCAACTTAAGGGAGGAATGGGTTTGTTTGTCTTCTGCTTTCAGGTGATAGTCTACCACCAGCAAAGGGCAGGGACTCAAGGGAATAGTCCCATCACATCCACAGGAGAGAAATGAAGGCTCCCATGTGCCATCTCTCAGATAGATTTCTTCTGCCTGATACAGTTCAGGACCCCTGCTTTGGGAATGGTGTCACCCACAAGGGGCTGGTCCTCCAACATCAGCTAACAAGGAAGACCAGCCTCCAGGAAGATGCTCATAGGCCAATCTGATCTAGACAATTCCTCAAGTGAGACTCTCTCCTTGGGTAATTCTAAGCTGTGGCCAATTGACATTAAAAACAATGAGCCCTCACACCAACACAACACATCCAAACTAAACCAGGATTTAAAAAAATACTGCTTTTGTTTGTTTAATTGTTGTTGTTTGAGAGTCTCATGTATCCAGGCTGGCCTCAAGATTGTCACAGATGACTCTGAATTCCTGATCCTTCTGCCTACAACTCCCTAGGGCTAGGATCACAGGTGGTTGCCAGCACTTCAGGCTGGCATGTTTTGTCTGTGTCAAGGCTTTATTGGGCAGAGACAAAGAGATGAGACAGCAAATACACAGAGAAGCCATGATGAGCTGGTCACTATTGAAGGTGGAGCACAAGCAGATAGCATTTGCTGATTTTCAACTGCTTCTTAGGAATCCTTGAAAAAAATCATTAAAAATTATTTTTTAGCTGGCAGGGTAGGACACATGTACGATCCCAGCATTCGGAGAGCCCGAGGCAGTCAAATTGCCAGGAGTTCAAGACCAGCCTGTAATACACAGTGAGTTTGAGGACAGTCTGGTTACATAGTGAGCCTCTGTCTCAAAATCAACAAAATCAACAAGCAAAGTAAAATTTCAGTTTTTTGATTATATTAATTCCTTGGAGGATGGAGGCTAACAGCTCAGGCTAGAGGATTCCAGCAGCATGCAAGGACCGGCACTTCTCCCCCAGGAATCCCCAAAGGTGCCATGGATAGCTTAAGTACTGGCTTCCATTCAGTTAACTCAGGAGTGAACGGAAACCTGAAGAAATCACTGGGGTCCTTTGGAAGAGAAGATGAGCCATGTCTCTCTATAACAGGAACTGCAAGTCTTTTTATATTCCATGCATGCGACCTCTCCTTGTTCCAAAGAAGCTTGGGAAACAGAACTGGCTTACAGAAGGGAGCTCTGAATCTACTCCTTGGAATCTAGACTTGGAAAGGCTGAGAATGCTTGACCTTGAACCGGTATGATATTTTTTTGAGTGCTTGATAAACACTCATATATATCACCTGGCTAAATTTTTATTAGAAAAATCCTGGGCTGGCTATTGACATCTCTGCTTTTAGAAGGGGAAACAGAGACCTGAAGAAGTTCACTTATATGGAGAAGTTCAGTTATATGGACTACTCAGCCCAGTAACTGCAGGAGCTGGTACTTGAACCCAGGTTCTCTGGCTGACTTTCCATGCCCCCGCTGTGTGGGGAAACAAGAAAGATAGGAAACTACCACCTCACAACCTAGAAGAAAGAAGTTGAGGTCCCAGCCACCAAGAAGCCACCAAGAGGGGCAAGGGCCAATGTTTTCAACTAGACTTCTCAGTGTTCTGCACCCCAATGGGTAAACACTTTCTATTCCATGAATGAAAAGAATTCTGACAGTAGGAACTTTTTGTGGGGTCAGCAGGATGGCTCAGCATGGAAAATACCTGCCCCACAAGCTTGATGAGCTAAGCTCGATCCCCAGAACCCATATAAGGATGGAAGAAGAGAACTGATCACTCAGAGCTGCCCTATGACCTCCTCATGTACCATGCACATCATGGCACATGTGGACATCTTCCCTCATGCACAGCATTCTCTCTCTAGTAATAAATAAACTAATTAAATTCAATCTTACTTTAAGGATTTGTATCACATATGATACATTCTTCATTTAAGATTGTTTTTTTTGAGACTCTTATACACAATCTATTTTGGTCATTTCCACCTTATTATCCTCTCACCGGCCTCCTCTTCCTACTGAACCCTTCACGTCTTTCCGGCAAGTCCCTTGGCTCCTACAGTTATTTTTGTTTGTTTTTGAGTTTGTGAAACCTGGAGTTCTGTTAGGGTTGCCTTACACGAGCATGGGTAGGGAGCACGGGCAACTTACCAGTGGTGACGCCGCTGAATAAAACGACTGTCCCTCCTCCAGCAGGCATTATTTACCAACATCTCCTCAGGGGGGATGGAGTCCCTTAAGTTTCTCCCTTACCCCCGGCATCATGCTGACAGCTCCCATCTTGTGCTGGTCTTATGCAGCTAACCACAGCTAACCTCAGTGGGCTCCCAAGTGCAAATGGAAATGCGGTGTCCAGAAGACAGCATTTCACAGCGCTCTTCTGCATTCTCCAGCCCTTACACTCTTTTGGTTCTCTCTTTCACAGTGTTACCTGAAACTTTAGGGGCGCAAAGTGATATAAATGTCCTGCTTAAGGCTTAGCACCCAACTGTCACTTTCTCTTAGCACTTTGAGCGGTTGTAAGTACCCACGCTAACTAACACTTACAGCTAACGGGAGCTTCTCCAACCAAGGCAGAGAGCAACGCTAACAAATTTAACAGGTGGCTTGATGCCAGATCTGTTTAGCAAAACAATAATAGGAGGTTCTCCGCTAGAGCCCATGATATCCTCATCTGTGGGCCTTTAATGAGGTTTCTAGTCCCAGGCATGTATTTCTGTGGTGAACCTCAAATCCAACCAGGAAGCGCTTGGTTACCCCTGTAACAGGCCCGCTACTGTTGCAACAGTGTGTCCATCTTGGTGGCAGGTTGCTACTATATCTCATGGGGTTCAGAGCTGGGTGAGATTATTGGTGACTTTTTGCTTTGGCCGTTCTGGGGAAGCTTCTGGCATATGAAAACTAGCTATCAGGGTAGAAGCTTCCCAGTCAGTTCTAGCTTGATTTCTCTATATCTTAATTGCCTTGTTAAAATTATATTTATAGATGTATGTGTGTTGTACACGCTATATGTATGTACACACTGTATGTATACACAAAGCACATACATCCGTGCATTTTCTTTCCTGTTCTCTTACTTTTCTTTTTATTGTATCTTGCATGTGTTAAGCACAGCCCTGCCTCTGAGATCTCTGAGATACAACCCCCAGCACTAGATAAATCCTCTAAAAAGTGCTAGCATACACACTTCTGGTTTTGCTTCTCTACTCATGTATCTGGAGGTTATTTTTGCATCTGTGTGTATAATTGATCTTATTTTTAAATAGCTGCAATTCATTTCCAGCATATGAATTCATCATAGCTGACCCAACTAGTCACTTAACTGGATATTGATGTCAATGCTGCTTCTCTATGTGTCTTTTCGTACAAATGCAGGCATGTATTTAGGGAAGTGGACTTGCTAGGTCAAAGTATTTGGAGCATTTTAAATTCTAGTAGTTACTGACACATGTCTCTTTGTCGCTTCTGTGATGGTTAACTATCCACTTGACGGAGTTTAACGTCTCCTGGGAGATGAACCTCTGGGCATACCTGTGGGGGGTTATCTTGACTTCCTTAATTAAGGTGGGAGGATCGATCCTCGATCCTCGTGCATGCCATCATTCCCTGGCTGAGGTCCTAGACTGTGTAAATGGAGGAAGTGAGCTGAGCAGCCGCACCCATGCACCCTCTGCTTCCTGAGTTTGAGTGGGATGTGTTCAGCTGCTTTGAGTGTCTGTTGCCTTGACTTCCCCGCCACAGTGGACTATGCCCTTGAAATGTGACCCAAAATGGACATTTTCTCCCCAAAGTTGCTTTGGCCAGAGTATTCTTATCTCAGCAACAGAATACAAAAACTAGGAATGTCTGCAACAATTTTATGGCTTTCTGATGATAGATGATATAGTTTGTTATCCCATATATTTATTGAAACAGTGTGTTTTTTAAACTCTGCCCCAATCTTAAGTCACAGTGTGGTTTCAGTATGGCCTTAATTACATTCCTCTTATTATGAAATGGATTGGGAATCTTCTATTTCTATTTCTTTGTGTGTGCAAGCATATTTGAGAATGGGCAAGCACAAACGTGTTTGGAGGTCAGAGGTCAAGCTCAGTGTTGGTTTTTAGGTGTTGTTCACCACAAAGTGTTTTTTGAGACAGGGTTTCTCATTGGCTTGTGGTTCACTAACTAGCCTAGGCTGTCTAGCAGTTAACCCCAGAGATCTGACTGTCTCCATCTCCCCAGTGCCTGGATTACAAAAGCACATGCTACCATGCCCAGCATTTTTTAATGTGAATTCTGGAAATTAAAGTCATGCCCTGATCCTTTCCATGCACATACTCTAATAACTGAGCCATCTCCCCAGATGCTTGAAATCTTTTTTGAGAACTCTCTGGCCAAGACATTTACCGCTATTTTCTACATAGCTTTCTTTCTTATTTTCTTTCTTTTTTTTGTTTTTTGTTTTTTTAAATTGATATCTGATAGGATATGACTTCTCACTTGTTTCTTTATTTGGATTTTGGGTTAGCTTGAACATTCTGTTTTTAGACTATTCTATGTAGCTGCAACAAAATATCTGAGGTCAAGTACTTTATAAAGAAAGAGTTTATTTGGCTTAGCTTCCAAGGCTAACAGACCATGTCGGAAGGCTTCCTCTGGTGAAAAGCCTGCTGGATGTGTCACAGGGTGGTTGAAAAACACAAAAAGGAACAGCTATGTGTAGAAGGGACCACACTCATGTGGTGGCCTAAGTTTACAGTGGCCTGCTCAGACAAGTACTAATGTCATCCAAGAGGAACTCTGTTAATCTTTCCATAGGGTGGAGCCCATGATTTAACCTCTGCCTTCCACTAAGCCCCACCTTTTCAAAGTCCCACTGCCTCTCAACATTGCCACGCTCAGAAACAAGCTCCTGGTACAAAAACTCTTCAGGGCAAACCACATTTAAACCATGGCAACTTCCTTGAAACAAAATTCCTACTTTTATCTGGCCAAGTTATGTGTGGCTTAATTTAAGAGAAAGCAGCATTTCTATTTCTTCCAGTATAAATAAAGGACATCTTTACACTATCCAAAACATAGAGTAGTTCTAGGCAGGTGCATTTGGGAGGTGGGGAGATGGCTTGGAAGCCAGCTGGGAGTGCTGGCTGTCCAAGCATGAGGATCTGAGTTTGAATGCCACAGCCAGATGTGTCTGTACCTACAGCACTGTGTGGAGTAGAGACAGGAGGATTGCTGGGACTTCTTGGGTGCCAGATGCCCTCCAGGTTCAGCGAGAGACCCTGTCTCTTGAAAAGGTGGAGAATTATAGAGCAGGATGCCTAACTCTTTCCTTTGGATCGGGCCATATACAAGAGTGAGGTCCTTGGATGAAGGGATGACCGGGAAGGTGCTTTGGCTTTCAGCTTGGGGCACAGGGTGAGAATGACAATGTATGACAGAGGAGGCCAGGAGAGGTCTCAGGTAAAGGCTTGCATACAGGCCAGACCCAAAGGTCCTCTCAGGTCACATTAACTGCTTCCTTGGACCTCCACTAACCTGCACAGTATCTTTCTGTGAGTTAAAAAATGGCACTCTTTCCGAGAAGACAGAGGTCCATGCCTTGTTAAGGAGCATGTGACTTGGATTTTACCTGCTTTTCATACTACTGTGTCTGAAGACTTGACACTCACCTCTGACCAGGGCTTTCAACTCACCAGCTCTCTAAGCTTGCCTGACAGTGGCCCCTTGGCCCATACATTTCCCTTCTCATTTAGACCCTAGTCTATTCATTTCAAAACCTCCTGGTCGCTGTAAATCTAACTATCTGCTTCATTATACACTCTCTTCTGCCGTACTTTTCCAAAGCATTCTTTATAGTATGCTGAAAGCCTAAGTGATTAATTCATCTTAGGTACTATAAATCTCAGCAATGGGCTTTCTCCATACTTTAGCAGTTCCTACTGCCCAGTTTGAAAACAGCCCAGTGGAAAGCAGATCAGGTGGTCCCACGGAACAAGTTTTGTCCTGCAAGCCAAGTCTACTGATGTTAAGTTAAACCTTTCGAGTTTGAAACCATTCACTCAGGACCCTGATTTTGACCGCAGCACCAAGCTGCTAGGTCACCATAGTGTAGATGACACTTCTCCAAGCAGTATTGACTCTTAGCTTCAATGACAGGGGAGACAGGGATTCTGACAGGGTCTGTGTTCCACATACCTTGTTGAGTTCTTTCCAGGTACATTTTCCACGAAACAACAGACTGAAAATAATCACCAGCACCGAGCACTGCCTCCCTGGGACTTCTCTTCCTTAATCGTTTCCATTCAGCTGCACCATGGGGGGAAAGGTCTTTTCAGGTGGCCAGCATGAGTGAATTGTGACCAACCATGTCTATCGGTCCATACTGTGGTGCAGCTGTGTTGCTTAGCTGTATTGCTTAGTAACTGACGAGTCTCCACTCCACCTTCTCTGGGCCAACTGAGCTTCAGTGAAGGTAGTTGATGTAATCACACTCAGCCCAGCTATCAATCAACGGGCTTCCTTCCAGTTAGCCATTTTCTCTGCATACCCGCAAGGACAGAAGCTAGCAAGCAGAACCACAGCGCAAAAGGAAAGAGCCATGCTCTCCCCCCAGTCTATGCACCGTTAAAAGCCATCACCGCCCTCCTCTCCGCATGGAAGATGCGAGGCTGCCCAGCCTGTCTGCTTCTTATTTGTATTCCCTGTTACATTACTCAAGAATGCATCAGCAACCCCACCCTCCATTTCTCTCCACCTCGCTGTTGGTGCCTCGGGGAAATTAGAAAGAAGGTCATCTGAGGAAGACCCCGGCCTTAGATAAACATGGCTAGGCAAGGGTTTGTCATTTCCTTCCACCATGCCTTATTTCAACTACAATAATCACATAGCAAACACTGATGGCTTGAGACTATATATATATATATATATATATATATATATATATATATATATATTGAGGATTTGATTTATTTTCCTAGTGTGCTTTGCTCTTTCTTCTCCTGCCTCTTCCCTCCTCAGCCCGGAAATGCTGACATTTCTGACCAGAGTGATTGACACCAAGCCCCAACCACTCTGTGCTGGCTAGCCCCATCAACTTGACACAAGCTGGTACCAACGGAGAAAACACCTCCATAAGACTGGGCTGGAGGCAAGCCTGTCCGGCGTTTTCTTAATTAGTGAGTGGTGGAGGAGGGCCCAGCCCATTATGGGTGGTGCCATCCCTGGCCTGGCGGTCCTGGTTAAGCAAACCAACAAACAGCAATCTTCCATGCCTCTGCGTCAGCTCCTGCCTCCACGTCCTGATTCGAGTCCTTGCCTTGGCTTCTCTCAATGATTTGTGGCTCAGGATAAGCAAGCCAAACAAACCCTTTCCTCTGCAAGTTGCTTTTAGTCATCCTGTCTCATCACAGCAACAGTAACCCTAAGACACTGGCGCACCAGATTGTAAATGGGTCAGCCCAGGGCCTGTTCCTCTGATGGCCAATCAGTAGCCTACACTTGCTTTAAATGTAAAAGCTATCTTCTCATCAAGAGTCATAGTTAGGCAATCTCAAAAAATAATAGCCCTTCGTGGTTTATGGGGCATGTGATAAGCTAGTATCTTAGACAATTTTCTCATTTTAAAATTTTTCTTGAGCCCTCAAATGCCTGATCCTCTTGAGCTCATTGGCTGGTGCTAGCATGTCTGAATTAAAGCATGCACACTTTCTTGATGGATTTAGCTAATGAAGCTGTTTTGTGAACTTTGTGGATCGGCAATTAGCACTCAACAGTAATGGAGCTGGTATGATGGCTCACCCCTGTAATCCTCGCACTCTGGAGCTGCAACCGGAGGATTGCCTGGAGTTTGAGGCAAGCCTCGGAAAACTGGTACAATGAACTTCTTGCTGGAAGATGGTTGCGTCTGTCCCAGGTTTAGAATCCTCCAGGCAGACCTAATAAATATCCAGCAGGCGCACTGGAGGCCCAGCCCCCTGCGCGCCCTTTGCATATATTTCCACTCCAGCTACTCTTTCAGAAGCAGTTTTACGTGGTAATTTACAAATGTTCTGGCTGAACTCTGCACCTGCCGGTAACTCAGCAATTAGCTTAGGATGCAAAATGATTTCTAAATTAAGGTTCTGGACATATAAATTCAAGAGAGCCTCATCATCAGGACCACAGCTCTAATAGCTAATGAATAGTGAGATCACAGACCAGGACAAGAACTCTAACTCTGGCATCTGACCGGGTAATTATGACTGTCATACAAATCTATAGAATGAGCAGGTGAACTGCAGGTCAAAGATCGAAGGTAGGTACGAGGCCCACGATCAGTTATTCCGAACCGCTCCCCTTTACCTATTCTGTACAGAGTGGAGGCTAGCCTCCACTTGGGCATTTTAGGGGCATAAACGACTAGGATGACATTTTGGTCAGGTGAAAGGTTAAACGCATAGAGGCTGATAAAAACGCCGACAAGCCCCAGGAAAGCCCGTGGGTCCAGGTAGCTAGAGAAGAAGCTACCTATCTACCTGCTAAGGGACGGTGGCGTCTGGGGCCCCATGCCCGGTTCCTCCAGGACACAACTTCCATCCCAGAAAGAGGAAAGCGTGAGCATGGAAGCAGGAGTGGGAGGAGGAAGGTGGGGAGAGGAGGAGACCCGGCAAGGCGGGCGGAAGGAAAGGAGGAGAGAAAAGAGGGAGGAGGAAGCAGAGGAAAAGGGAGGGAGGAAAAGAAGCAGGCGGCGGAGGAGAAGGACCCGCCCCTCCTGGCTTCTTCCTGGGCTGGGCATCTCCAGGGCCTCTCTGGGGCCGCTGCCCTCGGCTGTTGGCCTGGCTCACCGGGGCACCCGAGTACGCGTGTCCCGCTCGGCTCAGCGCAGCGCAGCGCAGAGGCCCGGGGCTCGCCCCGCGCGCGCCCCCGCCCCGCGCGCTCCGACTCCAGCCCGCGCGCGCGCACACACATACTCCCTCCCGCTCTCCGGGCATGCGCAGTGGGCGGCGCCGCTCCGGGCCGCCTCTCGCTGCCGCGAGTAGGAAGCGCGAGCGCCGGGCGCCGGGCTGTCAGTGAGCGTGGGGCCAGCCAGCGAGCTAGAGAGCCGGAGAGAGCCAGGGAGAGAGAGCGAGCGGCGAGCGAGAGCGCGGCTCGGCTCCCGGCTCCGAGCAGCGCAGCGCCAATCCGGCTCTCCCCGGCCAGCGCCGGCGCCACCGCACCTCTGCACCGCCACCTCGGCCGCCGCCCCCGCCCACCCCGGGCCCTCCCCGGCTGCTGCTCCCCGGCGGAGGCAAGAGGTGGTTGGGGGGGACCATGGCTGACGTTTACCCGGCCAACGACTCCACGGCGTCTCAGGACGTGGCCAACCGCTTCGCCCGCAAAGGGGCGCTGAGGCAGAAGAACGTGCACGAGGTGAAGGACCACAAATTCATCGCCCGCTTCTTCAAGCAGCCCACCTTCTGCAGCCACTGCACCGACTTCATCTGGTAGGTGCGCGCGGCAGCCCGGGAGGGAGAACTCGGGGGCCACCTTTGCCAGGGACCCCGGGAGCTGGGGCTCGGGGAAGTCTCCCAGCCCGGGCGCGTCCACGCTGTTCGCGGACAGGACTCCTCCGAGAACTTAGAGTGCCCGGCCGGAGTCCCAACTCTCGCCTGGAGTGACAGGCGCGCACCCATGCGGGACACTCCCTGGGTAGTGGCCCGGGACTGCCACGCATGCCCTGGCCTGAAGGGACGCTTGGCTCGGCTCGGGGTGACTCGGATGGAGTCGGGGGTGGGGTGGGGGAGTCCCTTCGCCTCTCCTGGGGCGCACGGGTCTTCCCCGGAGCCAAGCGGGGCGGCCCGGTGGGAGCGAAGGGATCGGGGACAGAGGACGCTGGTGGCAGCGTGGCTCAGACACGCGCAAGAAACACGCCCTGGAGTAGCGGGGAGCCGCTGCGCGCCGCTCCAAGTTGCTGGCGAGCCAGGCTGGGCGCGTTCCGGGGAGTGTTTGTGCCTCGCGTCGGGCTGGGACTCCGCTGGAACCTTGGGTCCCTGCCTACTGTAGGCTGTTTCTGCTGGGCACGGAGACTTTGACTTTTCTGAGTGAGCCCAGGGGGGGGGGGGGGGGGGGAGGCAGGGAGAGAGATGAGAGGCAGCAAACTGTTGAAAGCTTGCCGTGGGGGAGGAGGGCTAACCCAGCAGGCAAATGGCAGAGGGCAGAGGGAGTCATTTAAAATAGACCCTGTCAACAGGAGATTAGACCTGTAACCCGGTGGATGAGGACAGAGGGCTTATTTAAGAAAAATACTGTAATGGCTAAAGGTGTCAGCGCTCAGGTGATTTTCAGTGAACGCCGAGCATTGGTAACTGAAGGACTTGATAGATGGAAGGGTTCAGGGATCTTTCTGGTGCCAGCAAAATTAGGGAGAATTGTGCTTATGCAGTTTTTTTTTTCCTGGTGAGAGAATTATAGCTTTCATCATTTTCAAGATGTCAGCAACATGCCCCCCTCCCTATCCCAACTCTTAGATATCTGGAAACAAGGGCACTCCCAGTCGCCCTCCTAACACTTTGGGTATCAGTTTCAGTTTTCTTTTAGGACACCCTGACTCTTCATGTATTTGGAGTAAGAAGTTCCTTATGAGCAAGAGCTGCGGCTGCGGATCCTTAGCCCCCTCCTGGGTGGGGAGCAGTAAGGGGTGGCAGTGTGTCCAGACACCAACCAGTCAGCAGGCATGATGCGCGTTGGGGTATCCCAGTGGATACAGGACAGATGGCCCTGAATCCATGCCACCCGGTGAAAAGAATTAAAAGGGGAAACCCCACCATCAGGGGGCCGAAAAGATGCCTGATTTTTCCTTCCCTTTAAGAAATTCTTCAGAAGCGCACCTCGGTGACCAACACAGCCACTCCACAGTTTCTGTAGCGCAGCATAGTTAGCGTTTGAGGCGCTCAAGGGGAATGGATGAGGCTACTTGAGTCTTGAGCATTAGGGCAAAGAGAGGCTATTGCATTTGGTAGTTTGTGGTCTCCCACGTTAACCCTGAGATGCTATTCAAAGGGGACAGACTGCTGACCACTTCTGCAGGAAGTGGATGAGTTAGCAAAACGACTCACTTTATTTCCAAGCTAACTAATCAATCTCACTACCACTGGCCAGAGGGTCGGTCCCTGGCAAACTGACGGGGTACTGGCCAGGTCCACTGTGAGGTGAAAGTCAAAGTTTCCTTTCCCTCCCATTCTGGGTAGTCTGGAATCTGAAAGCAGCCAGTTGGAAGGCTAGGGAATCCCCCGACCAGGATCATCTTGCAGTTGGTTTAATTTCTCTGTTTTCCTTCATTATGGCTTCTATGAGTCTTTAATTTGCAATTTTATTTCAGTATTTAAGCACTTGTATTTTAAAGATAAATGTTTGAACTTAGATGTTTCTTTTTGTTGGAGGATGACTTTAATATAATTGTGAAGGAATGTAGAGTGCTTTTTAAGTTGAAAATGCTATGCAAAACAAGAGCTTATGAGCCACCTCTGAGAACATTTTGATGCCTTTCATTCTGTTGGAACAGTATTTATAGACAAATATCTACATCAGGGCTCTGTGCTTACAGAGTCAGTTCTCTAAAATGATTTACAAGAGCAGAGTGCTCTCCGTACATACTTTTAATGCCATTGGTTCTCAATGAAAATTAGATCATGGATCATCTCAAATGCAAGCACTATCGATGTTTCATCAAATCCTACTTCTTCAGTCAAAATTAAATGTAAACAGTAGTGCTAAGATTTTTAGACACACACTATTTGAAACAAACTTCTAACAAGATACTTTTTAGTTGTCTTCAGGGAGAAAAAAATTATTTTGTTTTCAAAAATAAAAGTAAACCAACTCCACCTCTGCATTTTAAAACCATGAGCTCCCTTTTGTATTTGAGTATTGTAGCCAACGATTTTGAGTATGAAATCATGTTCTTGTTTTGAAATTTAAGTACCAATCACAAAGTGGAAGGGGCTAGATAGAAGCTTGGTAATAGTTCTGTGGACCTTTGTAGACAGGTTTACTTTTTTATTAAAAAAAAAGGTGAATATACAAAGTAATTTAGTTCTTAGGCACATTTTTCTTATCAAGCCTTTGGGTTTCAAGTATAGTCTTTTAAACCCTCTAGAACACTTTTTTTTAGTGTAACTTGCTACAACACGGTCTCATGAAAAGGGTACTAAGATATTTGTTCTTGTTTTCTGTTTTCCAGGGGGTTTGGGAAACAAGGCTTCCAGTGCCAAGGTAAGCAGCCTCATTTCCAAGTACGTACAGACATGAGCACAGCACACCAGAACTGTACTTTCGCTCCCCATGTCTTTGTGATGTGAAAGATACGTTATTTAGGTAATATTTTCAAAATACAAGTGATGTTAGTATGGTCCTTTTAAGGAAAAAAAATCACATGGATTGTCTACTAATCTGCACACAGAACTGCCTTTTTCTCATTGAAAAAAAAAAAAAAGCAAAAGCCTTCCTGTAGTTTTATTTTTTGCTGAGAACATTCCTGTCAGAAACGGCTGTCTCTGTGTGGGTGTTTAGGAGGAGAAAAAAAAAAAAAAAGGAATCACTTTGTATTCATGTGGCATTTCTTTCCCGTTCTTTCTCTTTGTTTTGTTCCTCCTTTCCCCCGCTCCCCCCCTTCATTGGGTACTCGATGCAATTAATAATTAGGTTATACATCACTCCAAGAAAATTGTGTAGATCGCCTATTGTCACCAGGGACAAAGAGTGCGCACTTGGACATTATGTCAGTGACATGAGAGTGACTGATGGCTCTGGCATCACTTTGTGGTGTATCTCTCCTCTAGCGTAGGTAAATACTCCACACATGCTCTCCTGTGGCAGGCTCCTCTGGTTTTCCTCTCTCACCTACGGTTGCACTCTGCTCACCGAAACCAAAGCCACCATCACTGTGCGGCCATCAAATATCTAAGTTTGTTTTTTTATGTCCTTCGTCTTATCTGTTGAGCTGGATAAATAACTGCTTTATAGCCTGTGAAGGCATTTCAGGTTCCCCAGCTCACCTGCTGGCTTGCCTGCTCATTGTCTATAACATGTTTATTTAGTTCGGGTTACATTTCCCATCTGGGCATAGGTTTATTATTAGGGCGAGTGGAAAGTACATTCTAGCCTGGAAAACATCGTCCTAAGACTGCCTCTTATTAAAGTGCATGAGAGAAAGGCACCGTGTGTGTTCTTCTATTTTACAAGTGATCACTTATTACTAAGTTGATTATCTTTTTGTGAACTTCCAATCTGGTGACCTTGTTTCTAATACACATATTAGAGGGGGAACATTTTTTATAGCATAATGATCATCAATACTACACCTTTCTTAATTCCATGATGTGCTTAAAACCCTGATTGAATGAGTCATTTTGAGAGCTCCATTTGGAAATGAACGGATATTCCTTTTAAGCAAAGAATAAAGAAGAAAGCATGTTGCATCAGCCTCTATAATAGATGAAAGAAAGACTTTGGTTCTCAAAGTGGTGGGCTTAAATTTTATAGGTTAGGCTTGGGTCTAAGTTTGAATGTGATTTTAGGTAGTTGAAAGATGCAAATGAGATCTGAGTCTATTACTATTTTGATTGTGGCTTCGGTTTGGGTCAGAGACTGTGAAAACTTATAATTTTGTACTGAATTTTCTCAACTATTACTTGTCCAGGAGAAAGCAGTTATGTTGTTTTAAAACTATACCTTCCCTCCCGCCCCATGAAAATGATTTACTGTTGAGAGGGTCAGAACAGGTTGTGTTGGTGAACTCACAGGGTGGACGTGGTAGGAGGTCACCAGGTCTGTGGGATTTCCTGCACAGTATGTGCTGAGCTTCCTCTGGTTCCTCTGATTAACAGCCCCACACCTTCATAACTCCATTTTACCTGATCTCTTTTTTAAAAAATATACTCACAAAATGTTTAAAAAGTGAAATAGTGCACTCCTTTCTCTTTCCACCTCTCCCAGGGATAACATCTTTCAAAAGCACCCATTTAGTCTCTGTTTGCTCATACTTAGTTATAAAAGAGATTGAACTTTTATGTTATTGGTGCAGTCCCATTGTTTTCTCTCAGCGTATGCTAAATAGCTGTCTGTGCCAGCATCAGCTCTGCCTGATTCTATGCAGTGGCTGTGACGTGTGGTTATTCACCCTTGTCTCCACTGCAGGTAGGTCGGTTGCTGCTCAGTTCTCATAGGTATCATGAAAGAGATCATCCCTGGGAACTAGTGTAGGTATTTCTAGAATAGATACCTAGAAGTGTGGGTGTGTGCATTTAAAATTTTAATGAGTACTGTAGAGCTGCTGTCCAAGGGACTCCAACATACAGTTCACTATGAATATAAAGTGTACTTGGCCTTTCCTTCAGTCCCTAGGTAAAGAGGTTGCTATAGAAATCAGCTTTATCTGTGCTAATGTCAAAGGGGAAAGGGTCTTACTTTTAACTTCTGTCTCCTGGGTTACTAGTGAGGTCAAATGCTCCCCTCCTAAAAGTGCAGTATCCATTTGCATTTCTTCTGTGAACTGCTTTGCTAGATTTACAATAATACTGGATTTACAAACCACACAAATTAGAGAAGTACACTTTATGTCCTGTTCTTGGCTTTGAAGAATTTACCATTTGATTGCCTTGAGTAATGGATTTCCCTAGTGCACACACACATTTTAATTCACAGTAACCCTTTCAAGGATGAAGGTATTTAGAAGAACTGTCTGCTGCTACATCTTATTTAATATGTATCATCAGTGTTTGGCTTGTTGTGGTCATATTGTATCTTATTGTGGTAACTTAATTAGGAAAGATGCTCTGCCTAGGACAGCACTTTAAATCCCCAAGGAGTACTTAGCCTGCCTGTGCTGCTTTTAATGCCTTCTTAAAATCCATGTTTCTCCGAGCACCTGACCATTTTAGAATATGTTTTGTCTTAATGTTCCCAGACTTTGTTCCCTTAGTTCTGACTGTTAGAAATTATCTATTCAGGAGACTAACTCGCCCTCATCTACACCATGGGACAGCCCTTTCCTCCAAATAGTAGCCCTTTCTTCCAAAGAACAGGAGTTTGGAAAAAAAAAAATGTTTGAGAAAGGGTCTCATTGTATAAGCCCAGACTGGCCTTGAACTCTCAGAGATCTTCCTGCTTCTGCCTCTTGAGTGCTGGGTGGAATGTACCACAGGCGTGGCCCTGAAACTTTTAATGTTCCTGATACATTAGTTTTGTTTTTGTTTTTTCACTTGATGACACTTTTTTCCTAGCCGCAGAAACAATGTGTTGACTAGGTACTAGGTAAAATAGCTGCAGCAAGTGTACCTCTTCTTCCCCTGGCACTTCCTTCCCCTCCTCCTCCTCTTCCCTTCCCTTCCTCTCCCTCTTCTCTGTCTTTCCTCTCTCTCTCTCTCTCTCTCTCTCTCTCTCTCTGTTTCTTCTTTCTCTGCATATGTTCTAAACTTGTCACATATCCATGTCACAAGTAATACAGAGTTGTCATCTTCGCTTAGGGAATGATAAGAACTGTAAGTCTAAACTAATAAATGACTTTAGGCCTAGAAGCTGGCTTTGTAATCTGTGTCACTATAAGAAAGGATTCTCTGGCCGTGTGGAACACTTAACGTTTATTTCCGTGGCCCAGGATTTAGCATAAATGGGGTCGGGAAACCCCCGCAGACATTTTTGTGGAGTTATTCCCACTCTCCCAAAGTGGATATTGTGACATCCTTATTTATAGTGCATTGTGGGTGCACGACTCTGAGAAACGATATTACCAGGGCTGGTAACCCAGGATGTCTTTGAGAATTTATTGTCTGGATGATGGTGAAACCAAGAGCCGTAAATGCTAGCAAGAAAAAAGGAGTTCACAGTGGGCCCAGAAGCCACGAAACAGCTTCCTTAAGGTCTTCAGAGATCAAGACAACCTTGTCCTTTTGTAGCTCTTAAAGGCTGACCATGAGGGTCACATTTGCCTTTTGAATTTTTTGCTTACTGTTTTCTGCTTCCTGTTTTCGTAACTGGATGACTCCAGTGCTCATTTCATCTTCCTGACAATAGCAGATAGCCAGTCCTCACCTACATTTTTCTCTTCTTTTTTTTCAGAGAAAGGAAGAGAAAAGGAAGTAGGCTTTTATGCTCAAGATATTGATGGCATTGAGTTTATAGTGTTAGGTGGGGAGGGTCTGTTTCCAGGCATGATTTTTATCTTGCATTAGCTGCTTCCAAAAACAGTTGTCTAGGATGGAATGGTCCTTGGTCCTGCCCTCACAGAGTCTGGTTCTCTGAGGCTATCTGCTGCTTTCACTCCTGGAAATGGGAATGAGCCAAGCCTTTCTTTTTTTCCTCCTTGGAGTTAGCAACAGCCCTGCCCATCTCTAATTACAGCGGTAGAAGCAGCCTCTGAAAACGTGACCTGCTTATTTGAAGTGCCAGGCAGTTACTCAAATAGTTTGTTGCTTCTAGCTGTCCTCTGAAAATTTCCTCCTTTTCTTTTTCTATTTTCTCTCCTTTGTTTAATACCACACATCTAAACGAACCTCCAGCCGAGGCTGTTTGGTTGAGATAACCCTGAGAGAGCATCGAAGGTCAGTCCTGCATGTAACTACGATCACTAGGAGCCCATGACCCCGAAGGCTCGACCCGGGATTCACAGAGTGCTTTAGGAGCGAATCTGCATTTCTCTACTGCACAACAGTTAGGAATCTTGAACGTCTCTTGCGAGGGACACACATATCATATACTGTACTTTGGCAGTGACTCCACTGAAGCTCCAGCTTTTCAATAATAATAGTCAGTTTTTCTTCTGCCCTGATGGTAATATTTTATTTTGAAGCCCTGTTAACACACCTGACCAGGATGGGTTTTCCATTCCCTCAAGAAAGTGAAAATTGGTGTTTGATTGGGGTAAGGGGAGAAAGAATATTTATCTGCCCTGGGCTGTACAAGCTGAGGGATTCTGGAGAGAGGCTCGCTTAATGGAGGCTGACCCTTTTGGGGACCCTGTCTCATATAGACCAGGCTGGCCTTGAACTTGCAATGTGGCCGAGGATGACCCCAAGCTTCTGCTCTTCTTGCCTCTGTCTCTCAGGTGCTGGCGTTACACTGTGTTTATGTGACGGGGATTAAACACAGGCAAGCACTCTAGCAGCTTGCTTTTTGCTCAGGCTGAGACTGACCTTTAAACAGAAATGGGGCAGTGGGGACTGAGTTGGCAGCCTTGTAGGAAAGGCATGTCCAGTTGTCTTCTTCTGCCAAGTAGTGAGGGTACCAGGTGCCAGGAGATAGGCAAGGGCTGAGGGCCAAGCTGAGCAGAATTGTGAGCTTGGCCAACTTGAATGGAGCATTTGTTCTTCTCATACCCTGGAATCACTGCCTCATTTTGATTATTTGACTGCTTTGTGGTGCTTGAAATTAAACTTGGGGCCACTAAATTGTAATCCCAGGCCAAGGTTTTAAGGGTACACATCTTACAGGAAGCATTAAAACCTCCTAAGACTTTCAGTGAGCTCCAGCTGCCCATGGGGTTCCCAGTTGTGTCAGAGGATTCTGTAATCATTTGTCTATAAAGCAGAGGTTCATACCTTGACATCCCCTTTCTGACTGGTTCCTCACTCCCAAATGATAACTATAAATAAACTCTTTTAAAAAAAATCTTCGTGCATCTATGTGTATACATTTGTCCGTGAAAGGTCAGACAGTTCATGTGCACAGACAGTAGCATGCATGTAGAGGTTGGAGAATGAGCTTGTTGAGACAGCGTCTCTTGTTTTCTGTCACTGTGTTATGACAGGGTAGTGGACTTATGAGCTACTGGAGTGGAGATTTTCCTGTCTCTACCTCTCATCTCTCTCTAGGAGCACCAGGGTTACATATATGCACTGTACTGCTTCAGGATTTCTACACAGGCTCGGGGGATTTGAACTCAGATCTTCATGGTTCTGTGGCAAATGCTTTACCCACTGAGGCATCTCCCTAGTCCGGGATAGATGAACTCTTAGTGTTAACTTGGAACTCTGGAGGGTTTGTAACAATGAACGAAGAATTGTGTCAGTGGCAGAGAGAGGTGGCATGCCTGTAACACCTAACATTGGAAGTTAGTGGGTGAGGGTGGGGGCCGCTCATGCTCTTCTTAACTGGCCCCCCCATCCAGGAAAAGTGCATGCTACCTGATGTGAGTAGGGAGGCCAGGCTGGAACCGATGTCAGATACTCTCCTTCGGCGCGGTACACCCCCTCTGAAGAGATTTCTGATGAATGACTGTGTGGCTTTTACTTGAGGGGTGAGAGTGCTCTGTCATTTTAAGACACTTCCTCCCCCACCAGAAGCCAGAGCTGTAGTGTGTGGCCTGCTTGTTCCCTTCGGAGGCAGTGGGGATCCAAGAGATGTTTGCTCTTACAGAGGAGTTTGACAACGCCCTGACAGGGTGCAGTTCAGCCTTCAGGAGGGTGTCCAAAAGCTCTTCAGTGTGTCCCCCTCTCTCCCTGCTGCTTCAGACTTTCCAGAGGATGTTTTCCTCCTTCAAATAGGAAGGAGTGCCTCCTTCTGCTCCTCCGGCTGTCCTAAGGTGCAGTTGACCAGGTGACATCTCTGTGACTTTGAGGCTTAGCTGCAGGGTAGCTCAGGCCTGTCCCAAGCTTCCTGCCACGCTGGATATTTATGCGCATTGTGGGAGCCTGTCACTGAGCCACCTCTCTGCCTCACGCTTTCCTCTGCTGGCAGAGCGCAAGTCTGAGTCTGACTCTTCTCTTTGTGCATCCAGCGTTGAGTGCAGTGCCTGGTACTCTGTGGACACGATGTAAATATTTGGTGGGTGTGTGATTATATAAATATTAGAGTAGTTATGATATGGATGCTCATAACCAGGAAGATAGTGACTTTTGACTGAGTGTCATCCATATATATATGTATGTATGTATATATACGCTAGTTTCTTTTACAAAGATGTGTCAACCTTCAGAGGACTCGGCAGCTTTCTGAAACAGAGGGCAGAAAAATCCAGTTTGCATCTATAATGAGTGTGTGGTACTGACCCTAATAAATTACTATAGTAGGAAGGAAATGGAGGTTTCTTCTCTCTTATGGAAAGTATGCAGGCACCAGGAACAAATCTCACTGTCACAAATAAAACAAGGACATCACGTGGGCCTTATTAGGAAGACAAGATGTGTTGGCTCCACGGTGAAAACTGAAGCCACTCTTTAGGGCACCTTTGGCCCCATCACTTCAGTGTTCTGTTTTCCTCCGAGATCGCTAATAGATGACCCCACATTGTCACGCCCAACCACATTGATTCTGTTATTTTTAAACTTCCTGCACTTGAAAGTCTTTTTAAGCTTCAAGGTGAGAAAGAGGGGATGGATATGGTGGCATAAAATGTCTATAATTGAATTGCAATGGCTTTAAAGTTCTTTTTTTTTTTTTCCAGACAGAAAGAAGAAAAAGCTAACATTTATTAGGAGCTATACATGATCAGGGTTTTCCCATGTTATGTGATTTAGTTCTGACAGCACCCTAGGATCTCCTTTGCAGAATGAGAGCCTTGAGAACATCTCCAGCTTGGGGACCCAGCCTGGGTTCAGCTTGTAACAGTTTTGCTGAAACATTCTTCCCAGCCAACGGGAAACTGTTTCTTTTTGATGCTTGTAAAGCCTGGATTTGAAGGAGAGGAAAGAATGATGCCGTTAAGGGAAACACTGAGCCGCTTCTCTGGGACTAGACTGACTTAAGTCTTTGCGGACCTCACTCTTCTCAGATTTTCCACAGCAAACCCTCTATTTCCGCTCTGGTTTTTCACCAAATTGAAACTCATGGTAGACATTAAGTTAAGCCATAAGCATCTGGGTGGGGAACATAGTATTCACAGTTAGATTGAGCTGAAATTGCTAAAGCCAAATTAAAAAAAAAAAAAAAAGAAAAAAAAAAACTTTTCTACTGAATTATACAAAGGGGAAAATGACTTGTGGAAATAGGTTTCTGTGAAGAATGGGACAGAGAGGAATGACTTGATTAATTGTCAGCACAAAACTGGAATTATTTAGGAGCAAGTTCACAAATTAAGACTAGTGTAAGGACAGTTCATCTTTCATGCTGCCTTCCGTCACTATTTCCCCGAACCCCATATCTATACATTTCTATTTTTGGTATTTTAAGAAATGCAAGGTCCATCGGTCTTGTCTGGGTAACTCTATTAAGAATTTGGGAAATCACTAACGATGTGACTACAAGACATGAAGGTATCTTATAGATCTGTTTAGGTCTGACTTGAAAGGACTTTTTTTTTTCAGTGTGTTATTTAAATGATTTACCACTGAGTTGCACCCCAAGTTCCAATCATGACTCTTTTGCTGTATCTCTCATGTGTAGCATCTACTGATCACGAGCTGCTGAATGGGGATTTTCTATGCTTGAAGCACAATGACAGCCACCCTCTCCCTTCTCCTCCAATGTAGTATTTTCACTGTTAGGTACTGTTCCATGTACTTTTCTTTAACTAATTTAAGCATTTGTTGGCCTCTGGAGAGGTTAAGCTGTACTGCCTCCATTTTACAAATATGCCAGAGGAGAAGCTTAGACACGTGTTCACAGTTTGAAACTGGTGGAGCTGGGATTCAAACCCAGGTCCATATGCTGTGTTACTAAGGTATGGCCTGTGCTTCCTCTCCAAGTCCCTGTTTCTTGATGTTTTTGTCACTCATTGACCACACTTGGTGGTGGAGCCATTGAAGGATCAAGAGCCAGCATAGCAGGAGTGTACTTTCATGCATGGACCGTCACTGCATCCTTACCATTCCAGTGGCGATGAACACAGGGCAATAAGCCTGGCACCGGAACTTAGTGTGGAGCCCGAGAGGCCTCCATGAGCACACCGAAACATGACTGCATCTTGCTTGTAATATTATGTGCTAGTCTAAATGAATTAAGAACTGCGGAAGCATGTGGGAAGACAGCAGATACTGTTTGTATCTACTAGATGATGGCGTTAGATTGGGGCTTGGAGGGTGCATGAAAGTTTTTTGCCTGTGGATGATGAGGAAGACAGTCCAAGGTGAGGGAAGAGTAGCGGGAAGCATAGTAGCAAAACCAATCAAGATGGGAGGCTATATTTTTTAAGATGTTACCAGTCCCAACTGCCAAGTGCTAGAGCAGACTGGAGAATTGTTTATGGGGTTATTGGTGCCTGCAGACTCGGTATAGAGTGCCTCTTTTGCAAGGATACATTGTTTCCTCATGTGTCTTCTTTTTGTTCTGTCTTGTTCATGTTTCAGGAAAATGTTACAGAGAAGATCAAGTATTGTAGCTTCTTGTGAAAGATACATTGTATTCAAGTAGGAAATGCCCTGCTTTTACAAAGCTGCCACCTACATACTGTTGCTGACTCTGAGGAAGCCTGGGGGACTGATTACAGACTCACTTTAGAAGTCCAGGGCTCTTGGTCCATGGAAATTAGGTCTGGCTATGATATACTTAGTTATATAAAATATGCTCTACAGGTTACTAAGGGAAAATGTAGAGTTAGAACATTCATATATTTAAAATAGGCAGTATTATTTTAGAAGCCAGCTGTTCACTTAGATTTTTTCTGTTTATTATCTTTGGATATCCCTTTTGTATCTACAGTCTGAACGCAGACTGATGTGTTTCCAGCATACCAGAGAACTTTGCAAGAGATACCTCTGAGCTCTAGGGCTCTAGGTTGAAATACAAGATGGGTTTTCACCTGGACTTTTATCCGAGCTCCCGAGGGAGAAATGGCAGTTCACACCACACTGAGCTGATGTGTGCTTACAAGGTGTGCCCATTGTGCTCTCTCTGTGGAGAGCTGGCAGTGCTGCCCCTGCTCGGAGCAGAGAGAGGTTAACTAGCTCACCCTCCATCATGCCAGCCGGGAGTGGTGGAGCTGGGACTTGAAACCAGGCAGATTCAGTGACAGATTCAGGGTTTCCACAGTAGTGTTTTCTTCGCATCAGAAGCCATACGGACACATAGCCAATCCCCCTTACTCGTCTCATTTCATTTGGTTTTCCTCCAAGCTTTTAAATGAAGAGTGATTTGTGGTGCTGTTTAGGGCAACAGGCACAAAAGTCTCAGGGACTGCAGAAAGCTTGGCTCACCCTGGTGGAGGCTTTGCTTAGCTTGTGTCCAGACTTACCTTTGCAGCCAGGGATCTGGCTTAAAGGTGGAGTAAACTTGCCTGGCAAGTATGGGTCCTGTGTGTCTCATCCTTGGTACAAAACCAAACCAAACCAAATCAAACCAAAACATTGACCACGAAGTTAAATAACCGTAAGTCAGCTTAAATTCATTTTCAATTTTATGTTAACACTTGAGCCTCTTATGGGTGGATTTATATAACTATATAACTGTCTTAACTAACATGGTCCATAGACAGTCTTAAAGTAGGAGAAGGGAATTTCACTATTGAAAACAATTTAAATATTGATTCCTAACTATAATATATAGAAGAGTTTAAAAGTGTTTCCTGTTCTGTCTTGTAGATTCAAGTACCTCTCAATTCAGTTGTTACAACCATAACCATTCCACAAAGAATATTTAGCATTCTGTAGGTCGAGTGCAAACTACAGCAATCATACTGGGAGTCACTGTCCAGTAATAATTCTAAACCTGTCTTCAGCGTGAATCTAGCTTTCCATGTGCTGAGTTTGGTCACTAAAGTGTGCTGTGCCCCTCCATTTTCACACTGGGTGGCATCCATCTGATGACTCATTGACAGACATTTAGTTTCAATTTTAAAGTGGCTTTCACATTATTTCATTTCTATATACTACATATATGTGATTTTTTTAAAAAAAGAATGGAATGATTAGTAGTATAACTTATTTATTTATTTACTTTTTAGAACCAAATTAGAGTTTCGTTGCCTCAAGCTGACATGTGTCCCACTCTTAGTTTTCTTAATTGTGTAGCCAGGTAACCCAGTACCTGTTAGCATGCGGATGGACGACAGAGCTGTCTAGTGTCTAGGGGATGCAGATTAACTTGCAAAGTTATCATTCATGGAGATTAATTCTCAGACTGGGGCAGGGGAAGTTGATGTGCTGAGGATTCACCTTGGTGAATTAAGTGAATTAAGTGAATCTAGTAAAATCACGAATAGCAGTAACTCAGAAGCCCCGAGCCTTTCTCTAACTTTCCATTCATGACAATGAGCTATATTACTAAAGCTTTTGTAAATGCTTTTTTTTTTTTGGGAGGTGGGGGGTGGGTTTGTTTATTTGTTTCTTTTCATGTAAAGTAAACTCTGGCTGGGGAAGTTGCTCAGCAGGTAAAGTACTAACCGAGCAAGTGTGAAGGCCTGAGTTTGGATACTCAGTACCCGTGGAAAAAGCCAGTATGGTGGCTCATGCCTGTAACCTTGATGCAGAATGTGAAGACAGGCAGTTTTCAGCATCTCATGAGCCGGCCAACCAATCTAGCTGAAGCAACAAGCTATAGGTCCAGTGAGAGTCTTTGTATCTAACAAACAAACAAAACCAACCGAACAAAAAGATGAAGAGCCATGGGGAAAGATACATGATGGCCACTTCTGGTCCCCACATGTGCAAGCATGAGTGTGTATACACACATGTGTATGTACCACACACAGACACATAGACATACAAGTATTCGCAGGAAGAATAACATACTGATGATACCAATTTTGATTGCTTCACTTGTGCATAAGACAAATTTTGGCAATCTTGACCATTGGTGAGTACTGATTGATGGCCTCAGTTTTATCTGAGTGTCAGGAAATGCATCATTAACTTTAGCTTTTTGTGCATTTTCCTCCTGTTTCTCTCTCTCTCTCTTTTTGTCAAGTTATATTACATTTTGTTGTACAATTCTGAAGTCATGTGGTGGCTTTATCTTAGACTTTCAACTCTGTCACGCCCCCATCCCTGATGGGGTATTGCCATGTAGCCCTGGCTGGCATGATACATGCTGTATGGACCAGGCTGGGCTTGATCTCATATGAATCCACTGGCCTCTGCCTCCTGAGTGCTAGGATTAAAGGCATGTGCTAACATACCTGTTTTTTTTTTTTTCTAAAAATATTCATATCAGATGGATTAAACTTTTGTTCACTGTGAAATGATTGGGTTGTTCTTTTATGAACCATTACATTTTTAATATTGCTTAAATTATGATAGAGTCAAAGCCAATAGACTCGTGCTTATGTGGTACAGGTTAGCTATCTGAATTCATATACATCTCAGAAAATGACTCCTGACCTCCTTCATCATTCTGGTAGTCACAGGATCAGAAAGAGCCATGTTCAAAGAATTTAGATGAAGAAAGGACTGTGGAACTAGAGATGTGGCTTGAGGTGCCTGCATCCTTACAACCCTGGATTTGGTCACCCATCCTTCAGTTGTGGTGGTGGTGAGCTCCTATAATCCCAGCACCCAGGAAGTGAAACCAGAAGGATAGAAGCCCAAGGCTATGCTTGGCTACATGATAGGTTAGAAGCCAGCACGGATGATGAGAATACATGAGACCCTGTCTCAAAGCAAAACAACAACAACAACAACAACAACAACAATAATAATAATAATAATAATAATAAAATTTCATAGACTCTAGCCCAGATCCTTGAGCTCGCAGCTGTGATGTTGGCTGTGAGAGATCGGTAGATTTCTGTAAGGCCCAGCACACAGAGTGGACACTTTGGTCTCCGGCCTCTGCTCTATGCTTTTCATTGTATCTACTGTGTCATTTTCCTACCTGCCAGCAGCTTGTGCGTTTCTGTATTGTGCCCTGTGGACTTGAGTCAAGAGTGCTTCTGCCCATGTGTGTGGGAACCACCCAGCAGCATCTGTACAACATCTAGCAGCCTGGGGAAGGCACACAGAGCGGGCCCCAGGTCACTCTGGTCTTCTTTGGAAAATAGCTCTTTCTTCTAGGCACAGACACACAGCTTCCACCTACGCCTGGGAGCCCCGAGTAAATTGAGATTGTATGTTTATAGATAAGCAGTCTGGCAATCATGTATAAAGATCTATTTAAAATAACATTAAAAATACTGTGACTTTTGCATTTGTATTATATTGAGAGTTCATGGGCAAGGAAAAGACTCCCTTTGGAGCGGTATACCTTTGTCTCTTAGTGTGCCGTTGACCTTGTCTATCTCCCACCATAACTGATTTTGCATTTTATTTAATTAATTAATTGTCTCTTATTCTTTTAATCTTCAGATGCACACATTTTTAGTCGTCCTCGGAACAAGGCTCAAAGGCTGATGCAGACCGCAGCACTTGTATCTGGTCGTTTTGCTTGTGGTGTTACAAGTTAGCCTGCTCTTAGAATGGAACTCCCTTCTAGATGACAGTCCGAGCCAGAGGCAGAAGTTAAGCCTTTGTTTCCTAGAGTTTCTGTGTTGTAGATTTGAGGTTCTGATCTCAGAACTGTGGACGCAGCTAATAGCCACACAAAATAAACAAAGTGGCAGATCCGATGATAAATGAAACATGCATGTTTATGCACGCCATTTCCCAATATTTATTTTCTGGTCAAAGCCAAGTATAACACT
Organism: Psammomys obesus; assembly: GCF_907164565.1. Taxonomy (NCBI): domain Eukaryota; kingdom Metazoa; phylum Chordata; class Mammalia; order Rodentia; family Muridae; genus Psammomys; species Psammomys obesus. The sequence continues at coordinate 4,305,396 of NW_026596131.1, read as the reverse complement.
ACAGTCTTGTAAATATTCCTCGGGAAGAATTGTTTCCCATGTGCTAGACTTCCAAACTTGCTTTAGAAATGAGCCCCAGCACTGGCAAGGTGGCTGAGTGTATATAAGGGGGCTTGCTGCGAAGTCTGAGGACCTGAGTTCGATCCCCACTATCTACATGGAAGAAGGAAAGGACTGACTTTCACTAACTGCACATGCATACATGCACACACACACACATGCACAAGAATATGCACAATAAACTAAGTAAAATGTAATAAATACCTTAAAAATCACTCCCAAATGATAGCTCTTCATTTTTCATTGGTGAATTCTCCGGACATCCTCTTGGGCATTCCATCTTACTCCAACAGTCACTGAAACATTGTCCAGTGTTCAAACTGAAAAAGGTTGTCCTGAGGATATTCTAAAGACAGTTTGAAATTATCACCATGGATCAGGTGTGCATAACTTTGACTATCCCTAAGTACCAAGGGCAGGCTGGCGTCATTTCACCTTCGCTGTTTCTCCCTTGTCCCCCTGGGGATGGAAGCCTCCTTCAACAGCACGCTTTCTCTCCCGGTAATGCAACTCACTTTTCCGGAGGGAAATCCATGGCATTAAATAAATACCTTTATTTATTCCATGAGCTCTGGCTATGCCAGGCATGTCTCATACCACAGTGGTCCACCTATGTCTAGTTCTAACTGGCGTTCTTTCCTGCCAGCCTCTCTTTTAATTACATGGATTATTAATTAATTAATTTTGGGAACTGGGTCTCACATTGTAGTCTAGGCTGGCCTCAAAACCATGATCCTCCTGCGTCTAACTTAGAAGTTCTGTAATTACTGGTGTGTGCCACCGTTTCCCTTACTTTGTTTACTTTAGAAGAAATAGGGTTCTTTCCCCCAAACTGTTTATGTTGAAGTAATTTAAATTCCCTCTCTCTGTCTCTCTCTCCACCTCTCCCAGTACTTCTCCCAGTGCCAACATTGACATCGCTGCCGTACAATGATCAAAACCAGGAAGTTAATGGTAGCACCGCACTGTCATTAAATCGTAACCCTCCTTGAATTTTTCGTAAAATTTCCATGATTATCTGTTTTCTGTTCTAGGATCTTATTTAGAACACCCCACCCCCCTTTTTTTCCTCTTAGTCTTGCAGGACACAGTTTTCCATCAGTGTTGTTTGGGTGTGGTACATCTGGGCACAAGCCATATGTTTTCCTTGATTCAGACCTGTCCTTTGTGCCCACCCACCGTTAGCTGCGCTAGGGTGATGATGTTACTCGGCATGAGGTCAGCTTGCTGTCCAAGTGGCTGCTGGGCAGATATCACTGTGAGTTTACACCTCTTGTCATTGGCAGGACTTCTTTTTCTGAGCATGGCTTAATCGGAATGCAAGCCACAACAGCCAGGGGCTGCCTGTATTCAATGGTGGAGATGACCTAAGAACCCCTGGAGCTCTGGCAAACTGGAAAGCCCCCTCTGCCTAGATACCCACTGATTGCCCCATAGGATTTTGTGCCACCAGGAAACCTCTATTCTGTGTTATTTCGATGTGGTAGCCACAGACACCATCTGGGTAGTAAGCCTTTGAAATGAGGAACTGAATTTTTTATTATTTAATTTTAATTCATTAAATTTTAAAGTTAAATGGCTACATGTGTATTGGAGTTGTCAGCTTTAGTGTCTCCTTGGGGAGCGAAGTTGGATCATAGTTTTAAACCTGTCACTGAACAATAAAACACAGTTGGAGAAATCCATACAACCAAATGCATGGTTTAAAGAAGGATCATAATGTTGACATTCTGATGATCCTGCCTGGGTTGAATATAAAACTCGCATCTGACCTATCCTGCTCAAGTCCACTGTTGCGGTTTGGGAGAATCATCACTTTCCTATGTTTCCTTTCATCACCCGAGTACATAGCCCTGTACTGTAATTTTAATCCTGCACATTTAAAAATAATTGGAAACATCCCCGTCTCTTCTAATCAACAATGTCCCCCTGTTCCCTGAAATACTTTGTGACGTCCTAGATGTTGGGACCTGTGGCGTTTCCCACAGTCAAAATTTTACCGTATGCGAACCCCAGATAGAGCATGCAAGGCTTCTCTGCCTCCGGCTTGGTGAGACGCCTTTATAATTTTCTGCAAGTTGCAACTTGATCCAGATGTTCCATTGATCAGACCCGGGTCAAGCTGGGTCGTACAGTTTTAAAGATGCCTTTCTAACGCCCCTGCCTGTTAGTTATATGTGTATTATTAATGTGGAAAGAGCACCAACAGGACACTTTCCATCACACAACTCATACCCAATTGAGGGCAGTTCATGACACATGGAGATGCCTACTCTGTGCTGCTTATGGAAGAACAAATGCTCAGAGTTCTTTCTCGATCCTTGCACATCCATCCATCCGACTTCTCTGCAAAATTTAGCGTGTCTGCCGCTAAGAGTCGTGTCTGCATGTGGGTGTGTGTCTGTCTGTTGGGGGTGGTGGGAGAATTCGAGTCAAATTGTTATACAGCCACTTATTTGTCTAAATCTCACCCACATGGCTGTATGCACTGTATTTTTTAATGTTCTTGCCTTTTCATTTCCAACACAAGATCAGCATTGAGCCTTAGAGTTTTTTCTGTGTGCAGACACATCTGGAGGCAAGGGGGTGAACATGGGAGGGTGAGGTGGGCCCTGCTCCTGTAGGAAGGATTGGAGGGTCAGCGGCTCTTAGACCTGCGGGGTACAGACCCTTGGTTATCTGTTGGGTCCAAGGGGGCTTTCCTAGGAGGCTAACGCCTGTGCCCAGAGAAGTCTGACCTAGATTGACATAGCACTACAGTGTTTTTGTTTGTTTGGTTGTTTTTGGTTTTTCGAGACAGGGTTTCTCTGTGTAGCCTTGGCTGTCCTGGACTCTCTTTGTAGACCAGGCTGGCCTCGAACTCACAGAGATCCGCCTGCCCCTACCTCCCTGGGTGCCGGGATTAAAGGCCTGTGCCACCATGCCTGGCTACTAGAGTATTTTTTGTTTTGTTTTGTTTTAAATAAAGAAATGCCAACACGTGTTAACATATGAAACAACAAGCATTTTTCAAATGTGAGAAGTGAGGTCTACACTGGGAATAAGGAAGTCTTGGCTTCGGTTCAGGCCTCTTCCCTCACGTTCATAGTGGGAAATTTGGTCTCATTTAGGAGTATAAATATGTGATGCTCTTGCCTGCACCTGTGGCAGATCCCGCTCATTAGTCATTCGGGTTTCTGGATCAACTTCAGATTCCTTCTCAACTCCGTGTTTCAGGGATTGGCACGACAGTGGAAGCTCTGTGTCCTCCCCAGTGCACTCTGCCCAAGCCCTTTCCCTCCCGGTTGTGATCTTCTCTGACGGAAGGGTCCCGGGTGCTCTAGTTTACCTGCTCCTGCTCCATTTTCCTCAGTTCTTCAGAGGAAATACACAAATCTATGAGACTGAAAAAAATTTCCTAAAAAAATATCCTCACTCGGGCTAGGGAGAAAGCACAGTTGGAAAGCGCTTGCTTCACAAGCATGCGGACACTGTTTTGAGTTCGAGCTCAGGGTTATTGGTGTTTTCCTATAATCCCAGCACTAGGGAAGCAGACACAGGCAGATGCCTAGGCCTCCGGTCCAGCCTGTCCAGCCTGTGCTACTGAGTTACAGGCCAGCGAGAGGCTTTGTCTCAAAAACAGAGTGCGTGGATTCTAAGAGATGACACTTGAGGATGGCCTCTGCCTGCGACATGTTACTTGAGCACTCATATATGTGCACCCACACTGACGCATATACACACACACAGACATACACAATACACACAGACACATAGAACACACAGAAATACACACAGACGCATAGACATACACACAGATGCATACAGACATGTACATACATAACATACACACAAACGCATAGACGTGTTATCACTGAAATCCTGAATAGTTCATTTTAACAAACTGTTGCTGTTGTGTATTGGCCTTCAGCCAGAACTGGATTTGTTTTGGATTAAAATTATAACAAACAAACAAACTGTAACCAACTAACCAACAACAGAAAAGCCACACAAAGCACCCGTTTGTAGCGATGGGTCAAAGGTTAGATTTTTCTAACTCATGTTGGGCCCAGGCCAGTTTTTATTACTAGGTTTGTGTGGTTCCCTTGCAGCTAAAATGTGGCATTTGAGCTATGTACTGGTTTGTGGCCTTTTACAGAATCCTGTCACTTAAGTCATTCTAGACCTCACTTAAAGAACCTGGGCAAGAAATAACGAAATAAATAGCAGTAATAGATTCTCCTGCTTGGTGTTAAGGTGGATACAAGAACAGCTGAAGTAATAGCGAGCTGAACTCCTAGTAGTGCTGGATGGTGGGAATATAGGCTACTGTTTTCCCAGATCCATGAAATGGCTCCGGGTTTAGCTCATGGTAGATGTTTGTTGAACATGTGTGAGCCTCTGAGACTTATCCCACTGTGTGTGTGTTTGTGTGTGTTTGTGTGGTTGGAAATAGCAGGTCTGGATGCCGGTGTGCCTAAGATCCAGTGCCGGGAGGGGGAGAAATGCCTAGGGGCGGGTAGTTGTGATTTATTGAAAGCCCGCTTACAATCCTTTGAGCTAGCTAAGAGAGCCCGAGGATTACTTTGAGTTTATAGGACGGCATGCTTTTGCATGCACAAATCCTATTTGTGCAAATTTGACCTTTAAAATGTTTTCCATTTGCTTCTCCCATTCGTCTCCTTTTTCCCCTTTTAAAGCCGGTCATTTGTGCAATGTTCTTAGTCTTATGGTTGATGTTAGGGCCCTGAGACCTTCATCTGGGGCTGGCCGTATGTCATCCATGCACATGCCTGCCAATTAATTAGCACATGTTCTTCAGCAGGGGTCACTGGTGCCATTGGGAAGATTCAAATACCTAACATTTACTGAGAACCCCCTTGTATATGGCTCAGTGTTAAGTGCTTTACTTAATGTATTTTGTTGTTGTTCCTAACTTAAGTTTTCAAGCAGATGAGGGTGGTTCATTTCATGGATGTGCCTCAGAGAGATGAAATGTGCCTGAGCTTGGCTGTTGAGATGGCTAGGTGAGCAAGCAGAAGGTCTTGTGCAAGACTGACCTGAGTTCAGTCATCAGGGCTCACCGTAGCAGGAGAGGAGTGGCTCCGGGAACTTGTTCTCTGACCTCTGCACAAAGGGCATGGCATGAGTGCTCAACACCACAGTCTCTCTCACTAAATGCCAGTGTTAGCGTTTGGGGGTGATTCTCGTTCAGTTTGGAGATGGGCATCCCACCGTGCTGCCTGCATTGACCTGGAGCTTGTGATCCCCCTGCTTCAGCCTCCCACATAGCTGGGGTTACAGCACATGCTGGTCTGAAATAGATTCCCTTCCCTGGCTGTCCCAGAACGTCTTTGTACACCAGGCTGGCCTTGAACTCACAAAGATCCTCTGGCCTCTGCCTCCCGAGTGCTGGGATTAAAGGCTTGCATAACCATGCCCAGCTGATTTAAATAGATCTTGATCATGAATTTTATTTTGTTTTCTCATCATGAGGAGTTTGCTACATTGCCTTAAAAAGCCTTAAAGATAAATTCCTCATTGATTTCTGTATTTTTTTTTAAAGCAAATTCCCCATCCTAACAGCTTGAGTCTAGATGTTATCTTTCTGTACCCAACACACATAATAAAAAGTGTGAGATCTTCCATAGGAATGTGCTTTTTAATTTCCTGTCTTGAGTCCTGGCATATAGAACGGCAGTGTAAAGCAAGTGTAGTCATGCCTGGCAGACATTAGACCGGGAAAGCTTCAGTGACACACAGGGAGGGTTTGCATTGAATGTTAATTCAGTCCAAACACTTTCCTTTCCAGGAGAATCTTTTATTTGTTCCTGCTTGAGTTTGGAGGCTTCTGTGTGTTTCTAGAGATAGCGCCTCACTGCCCAGGCACTGTGCTCCTGTGTATGTCCTTTCTGAGTGACGGGACTTGCCCAGGACTTACAGTCTGGCCACTACAGTCTCAGCCCATCTGAGATTCAACACGGTGAGGCGTCCTTTTATCTCATTTGTCCACAAGAGTCATATGTAGGAAGTTACTTAGGAAGTCCTTTATTTGTCAGCACTTATAAATTCTTGATCTTCTATGGGACATTTATTAAAAGGACTATCAAATAGTGCTTTTGTTTTGCTTTTAGTAATCAATTTATTTGAAAATATTCTGGACGTTTCTGTCATCTTCTGCTTCTAACCTCCAGATATCTAACATCTGTAAACCTCTGTGTGTCTTTCATCTATACTACTTATGTTCCTCCTTTGAATTTATTCTTTCTGTTCTATTGTTGTCTCTGCTATCATCTCTTTTTAAAATTTGAAGTTGTCAGATTGATCTTACATTTTCAGTTTAACCTGACATGCTTAGAGGGGCCTTATGTTACAGAATGAAGTCTAAACATCCCAGAAGACTGTTTGTTTGAAAAATTGACATATCAGTAAGTCATTGGGTCTGATGCTGGACAGGGAGTAAATGAAGCTGAGGACACTGCTGTCATCTTTTAGGGAATGTAGCTAACCACAGCTGGACAAATAGCTAAAGGCTTTGTATGAAGTTGTCTAAAAAGGCTTTGTTAGGTGGACTCTAACAAAGGAAGCAGGCTGAATCTGAGGTCAGGAAAACCTTACCTAAAGTAACAGTCTGTGAGCCAACTCCAAAAACTGGCAAGGTGTGACCAGTAAAGGAGAAAGGAAGGACCCTGTGGGGGAAAGCAGCAGACACTCTGCAAAGGCCCAAAATGAGGGGTGTGGGAAGTGGCTTTGTGCTGCAGGGCTGCCCTG
>NW_026596131.1:4285285-4298576 GCF_907164565.1 Psammomys obesus | reverse complement strand
GGGGTGTGGGAGTGGCTTTGTGCTGCAGGGCTGCCCTGGCTCAGGGAAGACTGCAGGTCCAGCAGCGTTCGTCTTGCGGGTGGGAGAGATTGCACATGGCTGCTCCTAGCCCCTCAGCTCACGAGCTGTTGGGATTCTCCAAAGGTCTTTCAGCAATGAGATGGCATGATCAGAACTGCCGTGGAAAGGACTACACGTTATTTTTGTATAAAGAGCTAAATTTCAACGGGCAAGAGTAGACGGCCTACTCTGAGGCCATTTTTTGCTCTTTTGAGACAGTTGATTCCTGAAGCCGGAGAGGTAGTGATGGCGAAACAAATCCAGCCTCTATCTAGAGGTAGAATCAGTTGGATGTGAGGATGAATTGGCTATGGGAAGGAGAGGCCCAAGGTCAGGATTGCAGTGTGAGACTCTAGAAGAAGTGTCCTTGATCTTGTGGAAGGAGAGGGGCTGCAGAGTTCTCCAAAAGGGAGTGGGGGCTCCAGGATGGCTGCTAGATTTAGGTGCTGGAGCTGAGAAGGGCACTCGTGTTTGCACCCAGATCGTCATCTGCTTACAGGATGGAATGCTGGGTAGAGACCTGCAGGGAACGGGGAGAGGCCTAGTACTCAGCCTTTGTCAGAGATGTGGATGGAGGTGACTCTGCTAAAGAAAGGATGGAGGTGGCCATTGAGGCAGGAAGTTAGGAAAGCAGGGCAGAGGGGCTGTAGTAGCATGAGGTCTGGGCACTGGAGGTCTGGGCACTGGAGGTCTGGACACTGGAGGTCTGGGCACTGGAACTGCTCCCACGGTCTGTGGCGGTTGGAGCTTTGCTCTGGCCACATACAGTAAAGGCAGTGGAAATGGAAACTACCTGGATGACAGTTCTCTGGGCAGTTACTGAGGACAACTCTGCTAAACAAACACAGTGCTCACCAGAAATCTCTCTTCCCGAGCATTGACTCCCAGGAAGGTCCAGCCCTTTGAGAAGAACGGAACACTGATCCTCACTCTCTAGAAAGAAAGAGGTCACCTTGAGACCTTGTCTTATGCATTCAACACCCAGGCCTCACTGAGTTGTCCTCGCTAGACTAGACTGTAACAATACAGAAAGAAATAGCTGGCAAGTCAGGCCATTTTTCTCAGGGATAAGGCCTCTGTACAGAACCAAGGAAGTGACCCATCCAGCTAGTGCCTTCTTCTGTTATTTGCTCAGCTATGGCATTTTTGTCTCTCCATAAAAGTATTTTTTTAATTACAATTTTTTTTTTGTTATGTGCTTGTAATATCTATTCATCCCATCAGGAGAGATCAGCTGGATAAAATTCGAGGTATGTAAGCATTTGCCGGCATTTGAGAGATTTTGTTAAGCTATATATTGCATTAGAGACTCAACTCCACTTTCAAGTATTTTGTTTAAGAAGGTCTCTGGGTGATTGTAGGAAAGGGTATTTGGAGGGGTCATGTCCTTGGATATTAACTAGATTACAGAATTTCATAAATTAAGATGAATGTCAAATAGCAACAGGAAAAGCAGATTGGGACTCAACTGTCCGCAGGGATGCTAGGCATATCGCTAATGGGTTTCCACTCTGGTATCAGTGTAGGAACAAAGCGGCAGGTGCTCCCACTCTTTCTACTGTTGGACAGACCATTTGTTTGGGATTTTGTTCAGCAGGAATTTTTGTCTGCGTTAGTAATTGCTCCATTCTTCAAATCCCTGGAGAGACACCATAAATTAACAAGTGGCCGTGTCTACACAAATGGCCCTCAACATAAGCTTTATTTAGTGCTTTGGGAGATGTGCAGATATGGGTGTTAGGTTAGTTTGGAATCTCTCTCTCTCTCTCTCTCTGTGTGTGTGTGTGTGTGTGTGTGTGTGGTTGGGGGTAAGATGAGATAGGGCTTTGCTATGTAGCACAGGCTACCCTTAAATACTCTCCCTTCAATTTCTGCAGTGCTAGGATTCCAGGCTCGGGCCGCCGTGGACTTGGAACCTCAGCTCCCTGCTTCTCAGACCCCAGTTATCAGGGAAGGGAACGTGGAGTTGTGACTTGGTCTTAGCCATGCCTTCCCGTGGTCTGCTCTGGTGGCTTGGATGGAAAGCCTGAGCATCCGAGACTTCTTGTCCCTTGCAGTCTCCCCCTTGTCTGGCTTCCGTGTTTAGGCATAAACGGGCCCTTTTGTATCTGTCCTCCCAGGACCCTGCTGCGCTCTCCCACATGGCTGGTGCTGCTTTATGACTCAAATACCTTTTTGCTTCTTGGGGCTGTTTCTTGGAACTGACAAAGTCCTCTGCCACAGTAACATGCACCCCCAGATTTCAGAGGTTCAACATGGCTGCTTCCCTCTTGCTGGCCCTGTGCATTGTGAATTAATGGTGGCAGCTTCTCCACACATGTGTAAAGAATCTTATGGTTGGGGCTTGAGGCAGAATCCTCCAGATTCTGGGAGAAACCACATACTAGGAGGGCCACGCATCGGCTCCTCAGCTCTCAAGTGATTCTGTCACTCACTGGCTGGGGCAAGCCATGCAAGCTTCTAAGGGGTGGTTTAGTAGGGAAGGTTTGGAAGAGGCACTGGAGTATTTGAGGAGACCGCTGTCCTCCACGCTACCTCTGTGTCATTACATTTTCTGTAATTTTTGACAACTGTGTTCTTAGCATAGCTGCTTGCTTGTTGCTCTTCCATAAAGGAAGCTGTCTCAAATGCAATGTAAACTACACATAATCATCTCCGTCTTGTTAAAGCACTTATTTTTAGTGCTTATTTTTGCCTCTTAAAGTTGAAGGGTTGATCAGTATTTTCCTTTTGAATTCAATGATAGCAAAGCAATTATTTTTTTATTCACAATATATCAGGGAAAAAGAAGGTTTCTCTATTCCATCTGTATCAGGGTAAAAAAATAGAGCGTCTCTCAAAAGAGACTGGTAATTCTGGTGATGCCATGCTATCTTCTATGTTTTAAAGGTATTTAGTTATTTTTATTTTATTCTTGAGAGTGTTTTGCCTGCCTGCATGCGTGTGCACTTTATGTATGCCCGGTGCCTATGAAGGCCCGGAGAGAGCTTTAGATCTCCTGGCGCTGCACTTACAGATTACGGTGAGGAGTCTGGTGAGGACCGAACCTGGGTGCTCTTAACCAACCCCCAGCCATCTCTCCAAACCCTTATTATTAGTGTTTTAAATATATTTTTCTGGGTGTCTTTTAAACATATGGTTTATTTTTTGTATTTGCCTCACCAGGATTGGACTCAATAGCCTTGCGCATGCTAGGCCATATTGTTCCCCATGCACCCTGAGGCACAACTTTGTGTGGCTGCTTATTGTCCTCACGTAATTCTCTGTCACTTGGCAGGTTGATCCCCTAAGGGATAGTTTTCAAGTTCTGCAAGGAGAGTGGAAACCTGGTTCTCCCTAGTGTCTTGTTCTTGTTTGTGGGCTGAGACAAAGGAGCTTGGATTATGTAAATTGCTAAGGAGGAGTGACAGTGAGTGAAGTGGGCGGGGCTCCCTTGTAGGACCTTCCAGGAAGTGTATCACTAGGCAGTGCATCTGTTCTGGGCCCTGACATAGGACCATCAGAGGAAGTCAGTCCAGTCTTTCTTCCTGCTGGGGGTACCTACAGAGACTCTGCCCTGTGGTGCTCTTCATTGAAAAAGGCTTCAGTCTGTTGCAACCTTCACTTTGTGGTTGGGCTGAGGTTTTAAAAATTTGTTTATGTCCCCTACCCCCCTGATTATAGCAGTTAATGTGTGTTCCTTTTAGAAAAGCTGCAAATGGAGTATAAAAAGGAAATGAAGTCACACATGATCTGCCCACCCAGAAGCAAGCCCTGTTAATCATTTAATGTATTTCTTTCCTGGTGTGTGTGTGTGTGTTTGTGTTTTGCCATTTGTTAAAAATGTATTCTACTTTTAATTACTTAAGAATATGCTGTGATACAACTTAATTAAAAACTGGATAAAAGACTTAAATAGCCATTTCTGCAAAGAAGGTATACGAGTTGACAGTGAGCGTGTGACACTGTGACCATGTGATTCCCGGTGAGGAAGGTGGAGGAGGAGGAAGCACTTCACACCCACTGGGATGGCTATTTGAAATGAAACTCAAGCCAGAGCAAGAGCAAGAACCTGGACCAGTAGCAAAGGCAGGCATCAAGACCACACTCTCCCAGATTAGCAAAAGTTGAGGAGGTTGCGGAGTCAGAGCCCTTGGGCCTTGTTGGTGAGGACTGTGAAGTCCTGTAGAAACCCACACAAGTGCTCTAGAAAGCGGTGTGTGGGTTCTTCAGAGAGCTCAAGGTGCAGACATACTGTGCGGTCCGGCAGCCATACTTTTGGGTGTGTGCTGGAGAGAACTAAAAGCAGAGGCCTGCATGGGTATCTGTCTTCCCAACTCCACGGTGATTTCCGTGGATCCACAAGGCAGAGAATCTCAAGTGTGCGCCGTGGGTGGAGAGCTAAGCCATAGAAGCCATGCCGTAGGGTGCTGCTCAGCTTTTAAAAGGAAAGACAGTCTGACACACACAATGTGAGCGAACCCTGAAGTCATGGCACTCATGACATGAGGCATCCATGAAACGGTCGAAGTGAGATTCCGCTTATAAAAGGTCCCGGGATTGTCAGATACCCGTCAGATAAGAGTTGCGAGGCTGGGGCCGGAGGGAGGAAGAAATGAGAAACGCGTGTTCTAATGGGTAGTTTTAATCCAGGAAAATGACGAATGTCCTGGAGGTGGGCACGGTGCTCTCGGAGGAGTATGAGTTCAAGCGTGCTTGAACACGTTACGTGCTGCACTGCACGCACATGCCACTGGGGATTTTAAAAGAACGCTCTGTGACCACCTCCCGCATTTGCTAGCCCATCTCTGAAAACTCATGTGCACTATTCTGCTGTGTGAAATCGTTTACCATTTTACCCAACTGTCCAACACTGACAGATTTTAATTTTTCACTCGGGAGAAACACCATGGTGCGCATACTTCCACACTGAGTGCTTCAGAAGAGATCATCTCTCAATGGGAGAGCCCTGGGCTCCAGGGCGTGGGTGGTTGTAAGGCCCTCGAGCCTTAGCGTCACAACGCTTTCAGATGATGTAAATTGCGTTGCAATCAAGCACTTTTGCCAGCAGCAGTGCATGAGAATGCCCACGTCACCGTAACATCCGTGTGCAGTCAAGGCAAGGAAATTGCTGATCGAGATGTGGAATTTGTGCTGTCACTTCAGTTTATATCAAGAACATCCCCATCATCAGCATTATTTGGCACATTGGTGTTTTAAGCCAGGGCTTCGAGCGTGCTGAGCATGCCTCCAGCCTCCGAGCTAACACCCACTGGTAGTGATAAACATATCCTCATTTTCATTAATAATGCCTGAAAGACAGCAAGAGTGTTCTCTGTGTCAACAAGAATTTTCCGAGAGTCCACTAGATACTATATTCTACTTTAGATACACAGACCATAATTCTCAACAAAATTCATGCACATTGTACCTTCTGGTTTATACTCATGGTCTAGGGCAGTGGCTCTTAACCTTCCTAATGCCGCGACCCTTTAATATAGTTCCTCAGGTTGTGGTGACCCCAACAATAAAATTATTTTGTTGTTCCTTCATAGCTGTAATATTTGCTCCTGTTATGAATCATAATATAAATCTCTGATGTGAGACCCCTGTGAAAGGGTCATTCAACGCCCCCACAGGGATCACAATCTTGAAGGGGTAGAGTCAATTAAAGGGCAGATAGAAGATATCAGTTGAGAAGTGAGCCTGCTGCCATGGAGACAGACATTGCTAATACCTAACCTAAGCCGGTGTGTGGGACACAGAGCTTTCTGAAGGGACACAATCTGTAAGCTGAGACTCACTGTTTGGAGGTGTTCTGCAGGTGTTGAAAATGTGCACAGGGCACACAGGAGGTTCCTGGGAACCTAAGGGACTTTGATGTTGACCATTGTATTCCTTCTGTTAGAATTTGGCCATCTATTACCTTTTGCTACCTTAATTTAATTTTAGATGTATTTTGCATAGATGAGTGTATTTCCTTCATGTATATATGCACACCACCTGTGTGCAGTTCCCTCAGAGGCCAGAAGAGCATATCAGATTCCTGGGAACTAGAGTTACAGATGATTGCGAAAACCATTATGTGGAGACTGGGAACTGATCCCGGTCCTTTGCAAGAGTAACAAGTACTCTTAACCTCTGAGCCATCCCTCCAGTACCACCTTAAAATAATTTACATCGTCACCATCATCATCATTTTTCCTATTAGTGTATTCATTTCTAGGCCTTTTCTTTTAGACAGGGCTTTATCCAAGCTAGCCTTGGACTCACTACGTAGCCAAAGGATGACTTTGAACTCCTAATCCTCTGCCTCTATCTCCTGAATGCTGAGAGCATATTCACCACGCCTAGTTTATACAGTACTGGGGATTGATTCCAGGGTTTCATATATATTCTTCAAACTTAGTCACATAATCATCACCAATACTACTCTTAAAGTAGCTTTTATATAGTACATTATTAACCTTTAGTATTAATATGTGTTGTATTTACTTTTTTTTCTGGTTAATTTACTCTGTCTCCTGAGCTTTCCCACATCCCAGTACCCCACAAGCAGCTTTCATATGTGAGTGTATTTAACATCATAGGAGATAGGAAAGCACACTGCATCTAAAAAGCAGTAGAAGAGAGACTGGTCCTACTGGCCTTCTCACCTCTTGTAGGTGGAGCCTCGAATGGAGACTAGGGCTGGTCTCCAGCAACACCTATACCAGTGATTCCTACTTCTCTTGCCATTTTGCCAGGGCTCATGCGCTAAGGATCTGAAGTCCCACAGCTCTGCTGCGAACGTAGTTTCCACCACTTCCCAATTCCCCCAGACTCCTGTCTGCAGAGCAGCTGTGTTCTAGGAAGCAGATTCCCTTTGGGTTCTGGAAAGGGAGCCAGGGATGGGAACAGAGGCTCACCTCCATCCTCAGACTAGCTGCCCTGTTCCTCCTCAGCTGTTGGGAAGGAGGCTTCTCCACAGAGTCACACTCACAGTCCTGGAAGGTAGCACGAGAGAGTGAAAATGGAGGCCACAAGGAGACCTGGGGGAAAGGATGACTTCTGAGGGGCTTCAGGAAAGGAACAGAAACTGTCAGCTGCCCCCAGTGACCAAACAGCTTGCCAGCTTCTCTCTGTCCTTAACAGTAAAGCGTTTCCTCCACTTTATCAGATTTCAAAAAGGTAGCCATTGTTTGCTCTGGATCTGCCGTTTAAGCTTGGGCCAATTCTATCTTCTTCTGATGTACCTACGTGTTTTGTTTGTTTATTTGTTTGTTTGTTTGTTTTTAGTAAGTACCAGGGAGATTGGTGCTGGCGTTTTGACTTTGAGTCTTGAAAGAGGCATGCTAACCTAGATAGTTAACCCCTTTGTGCCTTTCAGGATGATAGTTTCTTCTTTCGTTTCCTCCGGTTCTTCCCATGTGTGCATGCACTATGCAACATTGTATGTGTGGAGATCACAGGACAAGTGGTTCCGTCCTTCCACTGTGTGGGTCTAGGGGACTGAGCTTCCATAGGCAGGCTTGGCAGTCAGAACCTTTCTATACTACGCCATCTCGCAGGCCCCGTCTAAGGCATTTTGAAAGTTCCTTAGGCTATTCTTTTCAACCTAGCTTCATGTTCACACTTTTTTTTTAATTTTAATTTTATTTTTTTAAATCTTGGAATGTGTAGGCTTGATTCGATTTCTGAGGCTGCATGTCCTGTTGCAATCACCAAAAAAAACCCACATCGCTTTCTTTGGTCACTGACCAAGCTTCTTACTGCCTGGCTCTGGGAGGAAGAATTCAGTCCAGTTTTCAGAACTGTCTGTTTTTGCCTTACTATGCAGAAAGCCCATGCTGGCAGGGAATCACGCTCTAAATGTTAGTGTAAGCACCTCATGTTGCTTTGCTAAGTGGTAATTGTCAAGTGGAAGTGATGAGCAAGGCTGGTACTAGTATGTGCAAGGGTTGGATATTGCCAGTGTGTGAGCTTTTCTGACTTTTAGGACTAGTTTCCTTATGCAGCTGTCCAATCACATTGGAGTAGACATAACATTTCCCCCCAGTAGTTTTAAACATAGAGGCATTTGGGGATGTTATTCACAGTTGTTTTATAAATAAAAAATAAAAAAAGTTTGTCTCAGGGGAGGGGAGGGTGCTGTTCCCTAGCATAGACTAATCTTCAATTCTCCAAGTGGCCAGGGTGACCATGAACTTCTGATCTTCATCCCCCTGCCCTGAGTTCTGGCATTATGGCTGTGCAATCATACAGTTTTTACGTGGTGCTGGGCACCTAGGATGCTGTTCATGACAGCCAAGCATGCTGCTGTCCTCTGTAGCCTTACAGACTAAAACTACACACAGATCAAGATTCTGTGGTTCCTTAGGTACTTTGACAGATGTGACTCAAAGGGGCTAGAGAGGAGAGAAAAGGTTACATTTGTGGCTCAGGATTGTAACTAACAAATAAGGAGTCTTTGTCATTTTAATTGGCTCTCTCTGGCAGGAGTTTCAGACAGCTGTTTCTCTGGGACATTGACAACTATTTATGGTAAGCAATTTTTGTGGACTGTAACAAGATTCAACAGAAAGTTGGATCATCCCACTTGGAAATGTATTTCCTGAGCTCGAGGCAGATGGACTCTCAGTCATCGCTTTCGTCTCCGATTTTCTGTTTTGTTTTTCTTTATAAAATGTTCATTGTGAAGCCCTAACTCAAGTTGCAGGGTTTCTTGCACTGCTCCTCAGACATTTGCTGAAGTGTGGGTTGGTATGTGTTGGGGAAGGAGACCGATCGGGGAGTAGATGGGCATTTAGATGCTGGCAGCCATTATTGGCTCTTGCAGCAGGCACTACTGCCATGGCTAGGGCTCTTCCCTCGAAGTTTCCGGTGTCTGCAGTCGCTTTTTTTTTTGATCTGGAACCTGATCCACCTTTTCTTTAAGATGAGGCCGTCTGGAAACAGAGTGGTTCAAAGAGCAGACTTCCTCTGTACAATCCCAAACCTCCTCAGCCTTCCCAGGGTAAGAATCCTCTTACCCACCACGAGGATTATTATTATTATTACTATTATTATTATAATGAGCCATGTTGAAGTTAACAATTTTAGCATGTGCTACAGTTTTCATAGACTCCTGCTGTTTTCTGGAAAAGCATTCCCATAAAGGAAGCTGAGTTTCTAGGCTGTGGTTCAGCTTCGGCCCTTAATATTATTTTGTCATCGCTAGCAGGGAACTTACAGAGAAGCAGAACAGCTGTTCTGGAATACATTTAGAGACCGTAAACTTCAGAATCTGTGGATTTTTTTTTTCTTGGCTCTCCCTACCCCCAGAGACCTTTAAATAGAAGCCATTTCCTTTTAGCACATTGACCCCAAACCCTATCTGATGTCTTCATTTGTGGAGCAGAGTGGCAGCTTGTTTCCGAAGGCCACCAGCAAGGACTTAAATGTTTTATGGAAATGGTGACAAAGTAACCCGGTATTAAGAGCCCACCTTGAAGCCTGCCAGTTGTGTGGTTGTGAGCTCAGTCAGATTTTGCTTTCTCCAGAATTAGACAGTCAAGGTAGCCTCGAAAGGTCTAATTGCGTTGTCCTGTCACATGGGCTGCAGAGTGGAAACCGTACCGTCTGACCTGCACTTTGCAGAACGATTTTTTTTTTTTTTGAGTAAAAACTCAGTGTGGATTATTCTGTGCTAAATGGCTTTGTCTCGTTTATGCATTGCCTTAAGCTCCTGGGGGAACAGACCAGAAAGAGAGTTAAGCCATACAGACAAGCTCCATCCTCAGAAAAGGTTCATTATCGAAGCCTTAACTCGAGTTTTAGCCTCTCTCCTGCCTGTCCTCAGGCATTCCTTGAAGTATGGGTTGGTATGTGGTGGGGAAGGAGACTGGTTGCGGAGCGGATGAGTTTTTGGACACTGGCAGCCTGGGTGCTGCTGGAAGGAATGGTGGCCCATTCCGTGGTCACATGACAGGTGGGGGCTTTGTGCTTTGTTTTAGGCTTTGCTTGGCCAAGCTCAGGGGACTTTTGCTGGGTGACAATCTCAGTAATGGAAGGCAGTTTTGGAGGCCTTGGGGGACTGGGTGTGGGGTGAGTGGATCAGCTTAGGCGTGGCCATTTCTGAATGGTCAGCTTGCTTTTACAACGTGGCCTCAGTTTGGCTTAGGTTTTGAATGCTCATGAAGGCTTCATAGTAGATAAGATCGATAGGACCTTTGTGATTCTGCTATGCAGAAGGGGGTGTTCTTTTAGAATAATAATTTTGTGCAAGCATGACCATGGCTACTTTGTTGTTGTTGTTGTTGTTGTTATGAGAAAGTATAAACTTTGGGTTAAAAATTAGAACAAAAATGCTCCGGTATTTAAAATGTTTGCTAGAAAAGAGCTCTAAAACATCTAAGCCTATCTGAATCTGGAACCTCAGACATCCCCTGTCTGGGAGTTATTCACATGGCGAATAGTCACTTCATTGCTCAAAGACAACAATTCTGCTAAAATTGTTTGGCATTTAAGAAGCACTTGTGATGTGGAGGCAGAAGGATTTAGAAGTTCAAGGTCATATTCAGCTGACTAATGAGTTCTAGTCCAGCCCGAGCTACACGAGACTGCATCTCAAAACAGGCAGAAATTAAACAGTAAAAAGGTGGAGCAAGCTGATGGCGGTCCTGTGGGGCTAGGGAGCAACTGGATAATAGCGAGTCCTTGTTGAAAGGGGCAAGTGTCCGGAGTCAGGGGAAGCTCTAGAGGGGTCTGGTGATAGTCTGTGTGCAGGCTGGTGAGGTCCTGGCATTCCTTAGGCCGCAGAGAGGATGGAGAGCAGAGATCTGAACGTGCATCGTGGCTCCTGTAATCCTTTTTAATGTGAGCATGCACGTGTGCAGTCTGACGCCATGCTAAGCTTAAGTTTTGACTTATGACAGATCATTGTCTAGAAAGCTGATACTTTTCTGCTCTTTAATGTAGAAGTTTTGGGATCCAGCAAGCTTCACAGACAGTAAATGTTCACTTCAAATTCAGTCTCATTATGTCAAATAGTAGGTGACATTTTCCTCTTGCATTTAATATGTGAGGTCCAAAGTCTTACCTTTAAAAATATAGCTAATGTCTTGTTTTGCTGTGAAGCACTTCTTGCCTACATAATTAAGTGAGGCAAATTCTGAAATGTCTGCACAGGTCTGGAGAGGTGTGCCTTGCGGTGGGGGTGTTCACTGGTTCTGAACATCCCACCTTGAAGGAAGTTTGCTAAAGTGTAAAAGTCGCTGTGTGTGCATATGGCCTAGGAACATTAGTCACACACAAGGAGCCGTCCTTGGGGGACGAGTTACAAGTGGTCAGGAGTCATGAACAATTAACTCAGAACTGGACCGTACCATTAAGGTTTCAGCCCACGGTGATAGCCTCAATGGTTTGAAATGAACTTGAACTGATTATCTTCTGATTGAGTTTCTATTTCTCTTATGCATATACATCCTTTTTTTTTTTTTTTTAAATTGTGTATTGACCCAGACATTTGTCCTTAAAAAAGTCTACTTTGCAGGTCTTTGCAATTTACCAAGGGGAAAAAAAATACCAAACAGGAAGGCAGCTTGTAAAATTGTGATAAGGATTTCAAGAGAATTACTTCCTTAGAGCTTTTGTACAGGGTAGTTTTACACGGGCCACAGATGAGCTGCACATGGCTTCACGGGTTGCAAGCTATTTTGACACTGTTCTGCAGTGATAAAGTCAGCCATTCTCCAAAACTCTTTGGAGCGCCTGCTGTTCCCTGACACTAAGGGTGCGGCAGTGACTAAATCGGCCGTGCTACCCATTTGAGAGAGCGCTAAGCTGGATCCCGTTTAAACCGAGATCAAAGCAAGGACTTCGAGTGGAGATGCTGTCGGAGCTGGGTGGGCATTGGAGCGCATGTATGTGGAGGTAGAACCAGTGCCAGGCCTTAGGCACAGAGGGGCTGGGGTGGAATGCGAATGCTAGAAAACCTACATGAAGCACAAATAGTGCAACTGTAGAAAAGTCCAGAAGCAGGGAGGGAAAATGAGAGCAAGGGCTAGGATGCTACTGTCCACTCCTTTCAAACTAGTCTGTTCACTGCTAAAACTGAAGAGCATTGTTCAGAACTGTTACCACTCACTCACTCGTCAGCCAACCCTCTTTCCTTCTTTTCTTCCTCTCCTCTCGCCCTCTTCTTCCTCGTCTTCTTTCTGTGGTGTTGAACTGAGGCTCCGCAGCTGGCCCAGCACCCCTCAATCTTTTTGTTGTTGCCGTTTAGTTTTGAGATTAAAATTAATTTACATTTATCCCTCCCCTCCCCACCTCCAAAAACGCCTATATACGCCTCTTCGGTCTCCTTTAAATTCATGTCCTCTTTCAAATTAAAGATTGTTGGATGCATGTATGTGTATGTATTGCATGTAATGTTACTTGTATGTATGCTTTGAGGGCTGTTCGGTGCTAAATGATCAGTTGGTGTGCTCTTCCTGGGGAGGGCCACCTCTCCTGCTCCCAGCTTTGCTCGGCGATCTGTAGCTCTTTGCGGAAGGCTGAGACCTTTTGGGCTTTTCTTGCCCGGTTTGTCATGTTTGTTGAACAAATCGCAATCTTAAATTCCATTAGTTTTTGATTCACCAGAGTCAAGAATATTTGTGTCCAATATATTAAAAAAAAAAATGAAAACATGTGGGAGATGCTATTTTTATAAAAGTGTTCCTGTTTGCCTCTGGAGCTACCTGTCCACACTTGCAGAATGGTGTTTGCAGTGGCCTTTGTCCAGTGTGATCATTGTGTGTACTTGAGGTGACTTATTTTCTTTGCACTTGCCTTTCGGCTCTGTGCTGTAATGCCTTGTAAATATATATATATATATATATTTTTTTTAATGATGGAAATGGGTGGCAGTGTTAAAAGCGGAAATTTTTTATTATCGGGACTTGAAAAAGATTTTTACCATCCGTTTTTAGTGTGTGTGTGTGTGTGTGTGTGTGTGTGTGTGTGTATCCCTATAGTGGTCAGACATCAATGGCAGATGTCATTCTCGGTTGCTTTCTACCCACAGCATGTGGCGTAGACTGGCTGGCCAGCAGCCCTCAGCGTCTACTTACCTGTCACTCAGAAAAGAGATCGAAACACAGGTCAAGTCACTGTGCCCGGCTTTTATGTATGTACTGGGGGATCCGAACTCAGGTCTTCACGCATGGAAAGCACTTTACCCACTGAGCCATCTCCCCAGCCCCATATATATATATATATATATATATATATATATATATATATATATATA
>NW_026596131.1:4246031-4285275 GCF_907164565.1 Psammomys obesus | reverse complement strand
ATATATATATATATATATATATATATATATATATATATATATATATATATTTAATTTCAAAATTAGAGAGGGAGAGGGTAGGGAACGGGCATTACATTTACTGTACCGAGCACTGGTTCCATCTATTATACTCCCACACCTGGCTCCTCAAGTACGCCAAAGGGCCGGTTGAGGCCTTCGCTATTCGTTTGCCATTTCTCTCCCATGCTTGTCCTCATCACTCTTGTTTTTCACTTCTCAGCCATTCCCGGACCACATCTCCCTCGTTATCAGTTGTAGAATGGTGTGACTTCCTTTCAGCAGGAAAGTTTGCTTGTTTGTCCTGTGTTTGAAACAGTGCCCAAAAGGAAGTAGTTTCTGGCTTATGCCACGTCTTGTGTAAGAGTCTGTGTCTCTGAGTCTACCAGTCAGGTGCTAAGAAAGCACAGCTGCCTGCAGGAGGGCTGCTCGGACAGAGGAGGCAGATGTGAGAGGCTGTACCTGAAAACCGGAGCTGGCTCAGTGAAAAGCTGCCTGTGGAGGCAGCTGAAGCAGAGGGCACGTCCAGTGACTCCTTAGTCCTGTCTTGAGCAGCAGGATGGATGGTACTTGCTATTCACCAAGATAAGGAATGGATAAGAGCTTTTGTTTGTACATCTGAATCATCCTGAGTAGGTGACCTTGGGCTTCACTTCAAAATCAATAGCATCATAATGTCTGGCATGGCGTGCCCTTAACAGGTGCTTAAAGATGGGCTCCGTGGGGCCCTATTATGCCTGATTTTATTTTCCCCTGTTAATTTCTCAACAGCATTTTCTGGGAAGAGGTACCATTGGCATTTCTCAGGGAGTGCTGTGCCTCAGGAAAGGTTAAGAATCACTGGCTAATTATGTTCCCTCACCGAAACCGCTCAATAAAGACTTGTCTTGGGCTCACAGAGCCAAGGAGCAACGCTGGAAGATGGAAATTTCCTAGTCATGCCTGAAAAAGAGAGTTTGATCCTCTCCCTAGTGCTGTTTCTCTAGGATGTCACTCATCACTCAAGATGTCCTCCATGTTTCTTTGTTCCTCTAGCAGTTCGTCCCCACGTTAGTTTTTCCCTTTATTGTTGAAGCTTAATTTATTTTTAACATTTATTTTATACGTGTGTGTGTGTGTGTGTGTGTGTGTGTGTGTGTGTGTGTGTGTGCGCGCGCGCGCGTGCATGTGAAGGTCAGAGGACAACTTGTGGAAGTCAGTTCTCTCCTACCATGTGGATTTTGGGGACCAAACTCAGGGCATCAAGCTTGTCTGCAAATGTCCTTAAGGTGCCAAGCCATCTCCACCGGTCCAAAGCTTAATCATTCTGATAGAGATGGTTAAGGTATCATGTCACATGGTTATAGTGTGTCACCACACTGGTTACCC
Source organism: Psammomys obesus (assembly GCF_907164565.1). Lineage (NCBI taxonomy): Eukaryota > Metazoa > Chordata > Mammalia > Rodentia > Muridae > Psammomys > Psammomys obesus. The sequence goes on along the minus strand of NW_026596131.1, from coordinate 4,283,889 downwards.
TGCCTGTGAACTCAGTGTTGTCAGCCCTGTCTGAGATGAGGGAACCAAGGCTGGGTAAAGGCCAGGTATAGAGTGTCAGAACTTGGACTTGAAGCCAGTGTTTTTGACAGAGTCACGCTGCTTTCCTTGAGGTTAATAATTGGTTGGGAGGGGACTGACTCCCTTCTTTAAAACTCAAACAAATGGAGCTGTCACTATAAAAGGACTAAGGGTTAGTTTATTCTGGAGCCAAATATGAGTGACCATGGTCCAACCGAGCTCCAAATGCAGCACAAATTTAGGTTACCAGAAATTCCATGTTCGAACCTGGTAAACTTTTTTTCTTTTCTCTGTGTAGCCTTGGCTGTCCTGGAACTTGCTCTGTACATGAAGCTGGCCTCGAACTCACAGAGATCCACTGCCTCTGCCTCCTGAGTGCTGGGACTAAAGGTATGCACCACTGCTGCCCTGCTAACCTGGTAAAAAATTATGACATTTTAATAGTAATAGAACGAAGAAAGTCAGGCAGGTAGGTTGCATCACCGTGGAGAAAGCGCTGCTGTGTGCACTTAGATGTTATCTGATGCACTCTAAGCCTTTGGTTGGTAGAGGTCAGTGGTCTGCTAAGTTAATAGATTTCAAAGGTTTTTGCCTAATAGTCACTGGGACATCAGGTCAGGCACAGAGCTGAGCAGTAGCTATTTATGGGGCTAAAATGGTAGCCCGAGATAAACTGCAATCAGGCCATGGAGCTGCAATATTCCATTCTCTTCATAGTCAGCCAGTCAGCCTTGTAAAGGCACATCTTCCTTCCAGGGTACTCAGTTCCCAAGTCCCATCTGTCTCTTTTACACCTGTCAGGCATGGTGGCACACCCTTGTAATCTTAGCCGCACTGGGGACTTAGAAGGTGGAGGATTAGAAGTTCAAGGTCCTTTGCTACCTAGTAAGTCTGAGGCCAGCCTGGGCTGCTTGAGACCCTCCATACCCCAACTCCAATTAAGCAGGTGAAGAAGAAAAAAAGCAGAGAACAGTGTACTGCAGTGTGCTCTGGCCTGTTGTGAACAACCCCACCTATGCCTGGCTAAAAGACCTGCTTTGTTTTCCTCATCTGAGTTGCAATTCATTTCATAAAATTAAATGCCTTTCTACCTCAAAGTGTCTGGATTTCCTTCGGAACCCTTATGCCCTATCTTGCTTTGAAAATAGCAAAACGACACAGAATTTTCAGGATGATTAAACTCAGTTCACAGACTTGAGATTGCTGTCCTTGTGACCACCTTTCCCTCCCACACCAGCGTTCTCCAAGTTTTCTGTCCCGCTCTGTGTGGGGTGTGTGTAAGCCTTGTGATTGAATTAGAGCCTTTGTTAGGAGGCCGAGTTTTGTGAAAGCAGTCATTCAGGCCCAGCCTGTGTGACTGATGGGCAGTTATCTCCATTTCCTCTTGAACCTGCTCTAATGATTTTCAGAGCAATGTTGATGTGTGCCATCACTTGCCTAATTAGCTTTATAAGGAAGCCTGTGCAGACTGAGGTCATCCTGCCAAGGGGGACCTCCTGATGGTGGTCTTAGGATCCCCGTCTGACACTGGAGGCTGGCCTTCCCAGAGCTCCTGGCAAAACTCTTTTTTTTTTCCCCTTAAATCATGGAAGAAATAGAAATAAGATAGCTGAGTGTACTTTTGTTGGCAGATTTTTTTTCTTATGTGTACGTGTCTGTGTGTTTGTGTATGTGTATGTGAATATGGGAGAGGAAAATAGAGAGGGAGGAGGCAAGGGCTCAGTCTCTGGTGATGTTCTTTGGGAAGGCCATCTATCTTGTTTTCTGAGACAGAGCCTCAGTAGACCCCTGGGTCATTGATTAAGTTGGATCAGCTGGCTCAAGGGGTTTGCCTCTCTGGCATCCCAGCACCGGTTAGGGTTATTATGTGCCATGGCACCCAGTTGTTGGGGTTTTGTTTTATGTGGTTTTGGGGGGGGGGTTGAACTTGGGTCTTCCCATTCCTATGGCAAGCCTTTTACGAACTATGGTTCTCCCTCCAGGGAGGCAATATTCTTACCATAGATTTTTTAGTTATTTTTAGCAAATGACTGTGGAAAGGGAAGGGGAATTAGGTGATAGCCTTTAGACTAAGGATTAAGACATCTTTCTTTACCTCAAGGAAACTGGAAATTGGGCCAAAAAGCATTGAGGAAGCATGAATATAAAATGTCATGTGCCGTATTAAGCTGTAGATTAGTTATCAGCATTTTTAATCTCAGGAGGGAAGTGGAACACGGTGCCCGGCTTGTGCTAGGTGGCTAGCTGGTCTTGCTGAGACATGTGAGTACCTGAAGCCGGGGCTAGATGGATGGCTTGGCTTTGAATGCCCATGGGAGCAGAGCCACCAACCCTTCAGTACCATCTGGAAGGTTTGCAGGGGCTCTTCCAGGAATGAATGAGTGACGAATGTTAGGAAAGTAGCTGTGGACTGGCTCTCTGTGAAACCTGTAAAGCTGACCCCTAGGGATAACACCCTTGGGTGTGGGCCGCGGTTGTGTGTGATGGGTGCACCTGCCCGTACATGCACATTCATGTAGAAGCCAGAGAACAACACAGGATGTTGTTCTTCAGGAGAAGAAAAAAACTAAGGCAGTGCCTCTCATTGGCTGGGGCCTGAGGCTCCTGGAAGATGAGGCAGATTGGCCAGCAAGCTCCAGGGACCCGTATCTTGCCTCCTTCACACCAGAACTGAGATTTTGCGGTATTTGGCATCACACCCAGCTTTTTACATGGGTGCTAGCTATCCAGCTTAGTCCTCCTATTTATGGTGCAAGCACTTCACCTGCCGAGCTATCTCCCCCGCCCTGCACGCATCTTACTTGCAGTACTTCTCCACCGGCCCCGTTCTGGGGACTGACCTGAGGGCCTTGCTCATGCTAGGCAAAGCATTCTGTCACTGAGCCACATTCCCAGCCCAAAGCCTGCATTTTAAAAAGCCAAGCTTATTATTGTTTTGTGTCCTCAGTGACCAGAAATGAACTTTTACTTGGAAATCTGAAATAAAAGGCTTTGGCATTTCCTAATTATTTGAGCATGAGTTAAATTCAGGCCATTGTTATCAAACATGGTTCTTGGATGTCTTTGTATACTAAATCATTTTTGGGGACCCCCAAAAGTATTTGTGCAAAAGGATTTTATCTACTAATTTTTACCATCTTAGAAGCTAAAAATATTTATGATTTAAAAATAGTAATTTCTTTATATGTTAACATAAACTATGTACTTTTATTTTTTTAAATGGACATCCCTCCCCCCCCCCAAATAACCCAAATTTAGTTAGAAGTGCAGTGGCATCTTACAGTTTTCTTACATCTCACTCAAAACACATTTGGACTCTTAGCTACCTGTACTTTTAATGTGTCATGATTCTGTTATGATTTTGGTTGACATCTGTGTCCATCGTAGATAGAAAATTTGAGAAGGGAAGTGCCTTTTAATACTGTTTTCAGGTCATACCCAGATCCATTCTCTGGTGATAGTTGGGTAAGTGGTATTTCATTTATTTGTTCATTTGCTCCTTCCACCCTTTTTCCCACAGGGTCTCTCATCGCCCAGGCTAGCCTCGAGCTTGCTAAGTATTATATAGCTGAGGTTGGCCTTGAACTTTTAATCTTCTTGCCTCCTCTTTCTGATTGTTTAGATTACAACCATGCCACTACACTAAGTTTATGCAGCACAGGAGAGAAAACCCAGGGCCTCTTGCATGCTGGGTGAGCACTCTACAAATTGAGCTGAAACCCCATCTCCACCAAGTAGCTTCTCAAGGGCTGGTAGCTATGTACCATCAGTGCACGGGTGTCTATGTGCTGTCATGTTTCGTGCAGAGAGGCTGTCTTACATACATACATAAGCTCATCTATTGTTAGAAAAACATCTGTGAAACATTTTTTTTTTTAATATCATCATCAACCTCATTAAACAAAACAAAACCCTCTGAGTATTAGGAAGCTGCCGGGCTAATGGAAAATGCAAGTTCTCTACAATTTTATTTTTCACTTGAAAGCTTGAATTTATGATCAGCATCAAACACTGTCAGTTGCTTTTTGTGAAGTGACAGGCTCACAGGCTCACCTCATTCATTCTCAAGAGAAGTATCTGCTGGTTGTCTGAATAACCAGACTTTGTCTTGTAGGTTTTGTTTTGTTTGTTTATTTGTTTGTTTGTTTGTTTTTGACAGGGTTTCACTATGGAGCCCTGGAACTCACTGTGTAAACCAAGCTAGCCCCCGACCTTACTTTGATTTTCTTGCTTTTGTCCTAGGAATGCTGGGGTTAGGGTTGTGTATGACAGCTTCCAGCTGCACATTTGTTCCCTCAAGTAAAACTGGTGTTTCATGGAGAAAGTGACTCATACACATAAATTACAAATAAAATTACTTTTGGAGGCTGAAGGGATGGCTCAGCAGTCAGGAGCACTGGCTGCTCTTTCAGAGGACCCGGCTTCGATTCCCAGCACCCACATGGCAGCTTACAACCATCTGCAACTCTATTTCCAGGAGACCCCAGCATCCTCTTCTAGCCTCTGCAGGCATCTATGTGGTGCGCACACACCGTGCTTGCACATACATCATACACATAAGATTAAAAAAGGAATAAATCTACAATGTAAAACAGAGACATTGCCCTCTTAGTCAATAGGGTGCTGGCCCTGGGTTCCCGCCAAAGGTCCTACTGTCCCTCCGTTATTGCCTTCTGCACCAGCAGTGCTAGCGGTAAAAAGGGAAAAGCCAAATAATGCTTTGGGATTCTCCTGAGAAATCTGCTTGGGAATGGGGAGATGGCTCAGCGGCAAAGGCTTGTGCTGCCAAAATGAACAACCACGGTGATGACCTGAAGTTTGATCCTAAGACCCGCATTGTAAAAGGAGAAAGCCGACTCCCATAAATTGTCCTCTGATATTCAGACATGCAGTGTGGCATGTGTGTTCACATGTGTGGTGTGTGTTCATGTGTGTCTGTGCACATGTGTGCATAGACATCAAATGTAATAAAAGCATTAAACAAAGAACCTGCTCATGAGGAATTGCAACGGTCTGTAGGTCTAACTTAGAAACACCTTTTATTTTTAGTTTTTATATATTCTGAAGTCATGCAATCAAATGTGGAATTCAGGGGCCTTGTACATGCCAGACAAACCCATTTACAAATGCACGCTCAGTCCTTGAAGCACACTTAGGCAAAGCACTGGATATCCCAGTAGCGGTTGGGTAGCACTTGTCCAGAAGAGGACATCATCCCCAGCTCTTCCAGGACTGTCGGCCATTCCTGCATCTTCACACTGGATTGCATCCCTCCACCCTGGAACAGAAAGCATGGGGATAGTATCTGGAAGTGGGTTGAACCCCAGAGAGGAAAGGCAGCTTGAAGTTGGGGTCATGTGATGAGTGAATCGTCTGCCTACGGATAACGGGGTAGTAAAACGACTTGGCTTTTAGTCAGCCCATTAGCGAAGGAACTGTACAACTCTAGGACCCCCAGATAGATAGTTGGTGAGAACTTTTAACATACTGCTTAAGTGTGAGTATGTCCGTGTGGGGCCTCATGGAGCCTTTCTGTTCCTGATTACCGCTTCCTAAGTTAGAGCTTGGTGATGTCCCTGACAGTATGTCCCAAATTCATCAGGCACCGAATAGGTTGTGGCGTGTTGAGGTTGCCTCTCTAGAAATCATCTGCCTATGGGGAACAGTAAAACACCTTCTTTCTCTAATTTGAGAGTCACCCTGTATTTCATGTCTGTGGCAGTGGACATAATGGAAACATTTCATTTCCGCCTTTCATATGAAGACTGGATAAGCCAAGAGCCAAGGTTCCATCCCGGGACCCACATTGCAGAAGGAGAGAGCTGACTTCCTGTGTGGCATAGTTACATTTAATATATGTGTATTTACTATACATTACATGTAATATATGATATAGATAATATAATATGTGTATATTATATATCTCTCTATAAAGTAATCTTATAAAATAATGTGACTCCTTGTGGATTTTTCAAATACACTCAGTCTTGTTCATCTCTTCTTCCTCCGTCGTCTCCCTCTGTATTCCCCTCCCTCTCCCCTCTCATAGCACCTATGTTTACTAGCCCACTCTCCAGGCTTCCCACAATGGTCTCTGCTTTGCTGGCCTCTGTAATTACTTCAGGTTATATAGTCAAATCTAAATGCCCTCTTGCCTGCTGAGCCATCTCCATAGCCATGTTTGCTTTTGAGCTGGGGTCTCACTCTGCTACTCAAGCTGGTCATGAGCATGTGCTGTCCTGCCTGCCTGCCTCGGCTTCCCAAATAGTAGGAGTGTGGGCATGAGCCACCACATTCAGCCGAGCCCCAAGTTCCGGCTGATTTCTGCCTGTCTCCAGTGAGGCTGAAAGCTCTCCTGCAGCCTCGAGGCCAGAGAAGTAGCCGGCCCTAATCCAGACCCCATCAGCTGGGCTCATTGTAGTAGCCCAGGGCTGTTCTACTGCAACACTTTGCCAAGAACCTGGCTTCCATCTCCTGGATTCTATCATCCTCCTGGCTTGATGGAGAGAGTAGTCAGCATGCTTCCAGACCTCCCCACCCCTCCCCCGCCGGTGCAAATACTTTGTGTTTGTGCGTAGCTCTGATAGGATGGAGTCCTTTTCTGGAGCCACCCCCTCCCCTCCAGTACACACACATACCACTTATCCACATTTCCTTAGGTTATTGATTGCCAGGGTCACTGAACCAATACCTCCTGCAGAAAAGTGTGTGCTCAGCTCCCCCAACCTGCCATAGCCCTCTGCTTCTCACAGAGGCTTTGATTGAGTGTTCTGTGTCTCTTTGGCTGCCTCCACGGCCTCTTATTTTTAGGGCCTTCGTTAATGTCTGCTACGCGTGAAACATGAAAGCGGAGCCGTGGCTGTTGGAATTGGAAACTTGGGGTTTTGAGGCCACTGTGCTCTTATCATACGGGTCTATCAGCTTCTTCAGTTACAGTGGTTTAAAAAAAAACCCCAAAAACCTCCACCCTAGGGGCCTGTCAATGGGCAGGTAGACGCATATGGGGGTCAGAGCTTGGGGCACGCACTGTGGGCTGTGAAAGAAGATATTGTAACTAAAGCTTGGGCCAGTGTCCCAGGGCTATGGCCTTTCAGGTGCTGGCAGGAGTCTCCTTACAGCTCAGCCACGATACATTGTGACAGCACTACTTTACCCTTCCTCCCGGCCTTTGGAGACTTCTGGTCCCGTGCTTCAGGAGGCCTGGGGAAAGAGTTGGGGTGCTCGGTAGGCCACCCACATTTCTGACCTAAGAGGAAGGGCACCATGTGTTGGCATGCCCAGTGGGCTGATTCCAGCTCAGGGCTCCCCCAGGCGGGGGGAGCTGGGCTTCCTCATGAGAGTGTTACAAGCCTGTGGGAGGTGGAAAGGTAGAATGAATGCAGGGCAGGTGAGTCTTTGTTTCCTAAGAGAAACAGAAACCTAGATGAAAGCCTTCACCCGGTTGGTTTTCCATCTTGGGAGAGCTGAATGCTCGTGGCCATGGCTCATTCTGTGATAGTCCTTAGAGTTAAATGAGGCTGCATCAGCTCCTAGACCTGAGGCTTGTTCCGGCTGATCTCTGTCAAGTGTGTGGGACTGACAGCGTCCTCCCCCTGTTGTCTGTCAATCAGCCCTGCTTCGGACTGCCAGAGCACCAACACTGTTTGCACATCGCTTTCTTCTCGCTTACTAAAGTGTACCTTTGATGGAAGGAACTCAGAGCAGAAAACATAGTCATCTGGGACTCCCCACTACATGGGGATAAAGCTGGTACTTGGTGGGTGTGGGCAGGCTGTGTCTATTAGGTAGACGGATGCTTAAAGGAGTACGGCCAAATTTCCTGGCCAGGAAAAGTGCAGAGTGTCAGCACTGTTCTTCTTTTTATTGCTCCCCTCCCCAGGCTATGGGTGCATGCCAGCTAGCGGAGAAGAGGTTGCAGTCTCTAGAAGCCGTATATTACCCAAATGCCAGCCAAGTATGGCTGGTCCTGCTTCTGAGACGCTCATGCACTTTCTTATCACACATTGGCTCCACGTGTCTATGGTTTAAGCCCATAAGACACCCTCCCCACCCCCACCTTAGTGGGAGGACTAGAAGTGAAAGCCTTTGCCCAGGGTTAGAGGTTTTTATTTTTAATTTTTTTTTAATAGACCATCACTTTGGGCAAGGAGACAGTACAGACACTCCTGAAGTCTCCCCCCTTTCATGTGGTTGAGTTTAGAAGGGGCTGTAGGGACCCCAGCACAGACTTTGAAAGTGTCAATACATGCATTTTAGTATAGGATATTGGAGAGATGTCTGTGTGAGAAGCCATTCCACTGGGGTTCTGGACCGTTAGAAGCTAGCTTTTAAATGATTAAACTTATGACTGTGTCTTGTTGATTACAAGTAATAAATGCCTACTTAAACCAGCATAAGCAGAATTCATTTAAGGATACCAGGGTGGTTTATGGGTACAGGAACAGAGCCTGGTGCCAGACCGTGGTGGTGTCTCGTGGCACAGAGAGAGAACAGAGAGACCTCTGCCAGTCTGGGGCCCACCAGCTCCTGCCTCTCTGTCACCCCCTTTCTTCTCTAAGGTGGCTTTTGACTTTTCTCCTCTATTTAAAGTCTAGAGTGGCAACAGTGGGTCTTGAGTAGAAAGATGCCAAGTTCAAGTCCCAACAGATACAAGTCTCAGTTCAGGTTCACAAGAGAGACTTCAAGGATGAGATAACCACCCTGATCCAATAAATGCAACCACAAACAGGAGGAGCCAGAGGAACGAATGAAGCCCCGGGGGCTGTTGGCAGAGTACACAGTGTGGAAACCGTTTCAGGAGTCTGGAGATTGTCTACCAGGACTGCATGGCTCCAAATGAGCATCCTGCCACTACTTACCTTCTCTGTCATTATTTTTCTCTGTTTCTTCTGGGGAAGCTCCAAGCATCTTTCTGAAGCTCATCTCAGGGGACTCATCTGTGTGTATGAACTGGACTCTTTCGTGAGGTGTGGGCTCTGCAGATGGCCCAGGAGGCCTCTGCTGCAGGACGTCTAGACAGTAAGTCTGCCAAAGTGGTAGACCTTCCATGGATACAGCCAGAGCAAGCAAAACGGAGAACAAGGACCGTCTGGCTCATGCTTTTTTCCAGCTGTGTTTTCAAGGCTTTATGGTGGAGGGGAACAGGAGTGAGTGGGCCTCAGAGGGGTGCTCCAGCCTGTTTTCTTGGGGATGAGATGGTTTTATCTGGCTGCTCGTCTTCTCACGTGTGGCCCTGCAGTGATGGCTTCTTAGTGTCTCCTTAGATGTTGCAGTCTGTAAAAGCTGGTTGTCCATTGTTGCCCCCTTACCTGTTTGCAGTGCGGAGAATAGCTGGGGGCATTGACTGCATAAACTAGCTAAGTCCCCTGGCTCAAGGAGGATGCCCTACATCGCACAACTGAAACCCTCCTCATTCAGTACAGCGGATCCTCTGCACCTTTCACTGTGACTTAAGCATTCTGATGAGTCACTGTTGATCATGCTCTCCATTTTAATTTTTCTGATTGCTCTCAGTGATCTTCTGTTTAGGCCTGCTGCCAATTTCGGTGACAGGTATTGCCTCCATAACCCAACCAGCATAATCCTCCGATCAGGCCATTTGATTCAGGAAGGGAGTTTGTGTTCCCTCCTAAATCTTGTTCGGAAAGCACTGGGGAAGTTCCTTACAGAAACTGGTCTAGTTAGCTTTCCATTGCTGTGATAAACATCATATCCAAAAGCAGCTTGGGGAGGAAAGGGTTTATTTCAGTTTACAGGTTCATCACTGAGGGGAGTCAGGGCAGAAGCTTAAGGCAGGAACCAGAAGCAGGAACAGAAGCAGAGACCACAGAGGGTTGCTACTTCCTAGCTTCTTCCCCCATGGCTTGCTCAGCCTGTCTTTTCATACAAAGGCCCTCCTCCCTTGGGACAGCACAACCCACAGAAGGGTGGTTCCTCCTATGGCAATTGGCAATCAAGAAAACGTCTCACAGACGAGGCTGTAGGCCAGTCTGATCCACACAATCCTGCAACTGAACTTCCCTCTTCCAAGCAGCCTCTGGATTGTATCACATTGACAGCTGAAGAAGCCACGACATAAACAGAACGTGGGAAGTATTTGCGAGTGAGCGAGTGAAGGTGCTGCCTAGTCTTTGCAGTTCACCGTGAGGTTTGCGTCACTGGTGGGCCACTTCTCTAATCTTGAGACTCACTTCAGCCCTCTAAGTGTCCTCGCTTGCTGCCGTCTCTGTCTGTGTATCTGTCCGTCTACACTGAAACCTTTACAGCTTCTGTGACTGACTTTTCTTTTCTGCTGAGTTAGGAAGGTAAAGATGGTCAGCACAGATGGGTTCTTTGGGACTGAGCCAGTAAACTCACCATTGGACATGTGAATTCTGTCTTGAGAGTTTCTTCCATCTCAGCATGCAATTCCTTCAGTGAAATCGTATCATCTGTTTCTCCAGAGAATTCTTGGTCAGGGTTAGGGGCGGGCATGAGTGCTTTGTGCCTAAGTTACTCAGTGTGCCTCTCTGGAGTTCCTCTTTATCTGCAAAAGGTTGATTAAATTGGTCCGCTGCGTCAATCGATCTATCCCAATACATCAGGACTCAAGGTTGAGACGTTCAGTTGTCTTTGTTATCAGCTATAAACCCACTGCAGTGGGTTGAATAATGAATCCTGTAACTAAGCTTCCTTCAGACCTCCGGGTCCTCTATCGCTGTATAGACACTGCCTAATATGGCAGGTGCTTCATCAGTATTGTTGCTTTTGCCCATGAATGGATGGATGAGTGGTGCATCTGAACTGGCTTTGTAGGGTGCAACCAGTACTTTCTAGCCAAGCTGAGCCTGGCAGCTGCCCTCTGGAGTCTATTTTGAATACAGAAGATTGAGAGCTAGCTTACAAATTGCAAGCTCATGTCTTGGACTGGATGGCTCAGGTCAGATGGCTCCAGGATGGTGGCTCACACAAAACTGGGCTGCTCTTTTTTTTTTTTTCTGGCGTAGTTGCCCTTAGGACTGCCTACTTACCTAATCAGTTTAAGCTCTTCCCTCTCAGCCCACTAATCCTATTTCCCCAGCCCAGAGGCAGCAGGATGAGAGCAACCTTGTCCCCAGCCACTAAAAGATGTTATCACCTTGCACACAAAAAGGTACTTATATTTTTCCTGCAAAAGGATGATTAAAAAGAAATTTAATATTCAGTTATACTTTTTATCTCCCTATGACGTCTCTTCATGTCTCGTAGTGTAGTCAGGGGAGAAACGAGCTTTTTATTGTAGCCATTGCTGATTACATTCTGCTGATTTTCGGCATCGTAACCACAGGGGGTCTGCCTGTCTATGCTTGCTCACTTCTCGCCATCACATCTCAGACCCTAGTTGCTAGGTGTGGAGGAAACAGCAAAAAATGGAAAGCACCTTTGGTGTGCGGTATTTTCCATTAAGCAACCAGGTTAGTTTGGGATGGATGCTATCTCGTGGTATTTGCCCACCACAGTCTTGTCTCTATTCCTCCAGGTCAAACTTCTTATTGATTTTATTTCTCTGTAGTTTACAGGCACAGAGAGGGCCGCACAGAGACTGAGCCCAGCATAATCCACTTATAAACAGGCAGCCAATCCCGATGCTTCTCTGCCCTGCTGTATGCACGAATGAAAGCCCGGGCAGTGCTAAGAAAAGGGAGGTGGGGAGACTCGTCTTCAGTTAGGAAGATTTAACCAGAGCCTTCCTAGGCTCCTCAGGGCCAAACACAGAAGCTTCCTGTCCAGCCATGGGCTTCCCTGTGCCCCCCACTTTTGTGTCTGGGTTTGAATTTGTGTTAGTATATGCCTGTCTCTTAGAGAGTGTGCAGGGTACACCTGCCATTCTTGGAACTTCTGTGTGTCTGAAGCACCACGCTGTCCCGCATTCGTGGCTCCCAACATTATTTTGAAGAGGAGATTTTGCATGCTAAACCTACCCGTTGCTCACTTTGTCTTATAAAAGGCTTCCAAATGCCAGGAGCCTTCTTCTTCGAGTCTGATTTTAGATGAAAAGATTCAGACATGATCGCTTCTATATATTGATGAGGCAGACGGATGAATATGGAAACATGCTCATGAAAGGGCACCCTGTCATTCATGGGAGAGTTAATCACACTCCCAGTAAGATTACAGCCATTAAAAAAAAAATCTTATGCATAGGAAGAAGCTGAAAGCAATGAAGTGACGGAAGCCTTTTTCTGTTTGTTGTCTTCTCTATTTTTCTGGACTGTTCAATATATGTTGTTTTTTTTTTTTTTTAAGTAAAATGATCTCACAGCATTTATTGCTACCTGATAATAACATAAGGGCCGTTGAAACAATATGAATGTATGTTTCAGAACTATACCCTTAGCAGAAGACACCTTAAGGAAACTAAGGATATAGGCTTCTCGGCTTCTTGCTTCCTCGACCATTTCTAGTTAGAAGGCTTTGTAGCAGGGTAATATCTCCTTTTAGCATGATCTGACCCAGTTGATTTTTGGCTTTGTTTTAGAATCAATTTTTTTTCTGCTTCATCTAAGGTGAGGTTTGTTCATGTATTCAGCAAAACCAACAATTCAATGCTCTGTTTGCATATTCACCTGCTCACGGAGCCATGCCTGAGTGTCTGAGATCTATTTTGTCTGAAGATGAGGTTGGCTGGCTATGCCGTCGCTCTATGCATCTCCTGACTCTGGTCAGGAACATCGTGAAGGAAGCTCACAAAGACAGCTAGAATCTGAACCATCAAGGGTTTTTTGTTTGTTTGTTTTTTAATTTAAATTTTTTTAGAGGAATCAACTTTATTTGTGTAACAGACACCATTCAGTTGAACATTTATCTGAAAGTGAATGAGACTTGGGAAGCTGCTAAGAGTTGTTGCTGTGACAATAAAAAGTTATGCTTTAAAAATCTACCTTTTGGGTCTAGAATTACTGGCTTTTTGTAAAGATTTCCTTGGCGCATGGTCGCTAAAAGGTGATAGAGTTTCCAACTAACACATCTCCCGTGTTTTCTTGGCTTCCAAGTGGCAAGCCCTAAGCCAGAGGTGCAGAAACTAATGGGAAGGTGCAGAAACAACTGAAGGGTTGTGGGAGGAGCTAAGGCAAGTTGGAGGAGGGCCTTGAGCAACAATGATGCAAATGGCTGGGTCTTGGACCAGTTCTTGCTGCTTTGTATCTTTGTTACTCATTTATCTTTTAATATTATGCTCTGTAGATGCAAACCTAGCCTAGACTTGTTAACCAGTCTGCCCTCATAGAAAATGCAGTAGGGGTGTAAACAGACCGCAATCGATAACAGTGGAGGATGCAATTTTATCCTTCATTTTGAACGACATATGGAGATCCTTTTGGACAAGTAAATCCCAAATTCTTTTTCACCTTTTACATGTTTTGTTTTGTTTCTGAGAGAGGATCTCAGTAGCCCCAACTGGATTTGAACTCAGTAGATAATCTTGAATTCCGTGATCCTCCTGCCTCCGCCTCCCAAGCACTGAGGTTACAGGCGTGCGCTGCCAGTTCTGTAAGGACAGTGCGGCAGGGCTGGAGAGATGGCTCAGCTATTGAAGGCTAGGCTCAAAACCACAAAGACAAAGCACGTGCAACAACTATGGGGCTTTGATGTTAGAGCAGGAGTCAACTACCCATCCTGCTGTTTGCAGGCTTCCAATCTGTAAAAGTCCCCCTTTTCTAGCAACGCTTTCTCATCTCTAAACGGGAGCTAGTAGAATTACCTTCCTCGTAATGGCTTGTGCTTATTGAACAAGAGGCCATGAACATTCAGGCTCCTAGTATGTTTCATGCTGGGGTGTGAACTTGGTGGATGATAATTATCATGAGGGACTGTTACAGGAAGCAGTTTTATTTGAAACCCCACTGGACACTCTGCTACAGACCTCAGCATATAATGTACACGCTTGGAAGAGAGGTACTGACCTAAGCATGTGAGGACAGCAGAGTGATAGGAGCTGAGCTGCCTGCAAAGCCATTCTTTCTTCTGAACCCCAAAGCAGAGAAAATAGTCACAAGATTTATAGAGCCTAATGACATTAATTAGGATTATACTACTCTAATCTAATTATCTTTTGTTTTGGTTCCCTTCATTTAATACTTTATAATTTGTAGTGGCTCTCCTAAGCATTTCGAAAAAAAGAAATTGAGGGAAAATGTATTTGTTGGCATTGAGCATAGGTCTGTTTTGATGGGATGTGCCCGCAGAGCTTTAAGGCTAGAAGGGACCTTATTGTTGGGCTGGGATTGGTTTTGCTGAGGTTTTCCCTGAGCAAGGAAGTAAATATTTAAAACATGGTTTGAGGAATGAGTTTAAGGAACTCTTCACCATTACAGAAGAGGCCAGGCCAGTTTTGGCTCTTCGCTGGATTTAAGTATTTTCTTCAGTCATGATTTATATGAAAATACTATAATTCATTTCTTAAAGATTCTAGACTAAAGCCAATGTGATATTGAGAACATGTACACACATACACAAGACTACACAAACACACACAGAGACACAAAACACATGCACGTACATACACACACAAAATGCATGACCACCCACGTGCGCACTCAGCCGTATAGTTTGTGACACTATGGTTTTTCTTTGTTCATTTATTCATCAACAGAAAACCTCCTAACAGTCCCATTTTATTTATATTTTAAATTTAACATTGTTTATGCCCAGAATGATGCTGGCATCCTTCTTCTCCTCTGACAGTTTTAAAATCTCTTCATGGCTCGTCCGTTCAGTGATTACAGTCCTGATAGCCCCACCCACAAAGAAAAGATCTCACATTTCACACTGACAGCATACCCTTCTGCTGGGTGTCCATAGGTATTTGCATTGCGTCCATCTCTGAGTTGTAAAGCAATCCAATAGGCTATGGGGGAGGGGATTATTGTTGAACACACACAAACATTCTGAGAAGGAAGTGTTTCACCTTAGAGTATGAGGAAACAAGTCTAAAATTTGTCCTAAGTTAATTATGACTTATTATAAATGTAGACTTGTTTTCCTCTGGCTGTTCATTTTTGTCTTGTTTTCATCTTAGCTGAACTCACCCTGAAACCAAAATGGAAGTCAATGTAAGAATTTAATTCTTCTGAAAAACTCATCATTCCCAGACAAACCTGTTCAGAGCCTGAATTTAGAAACGTGAACTTGATCAATTGAATTATTTATGCATTTATGTAGTTTTTATGTATGGGGCATGTGCATGGCACTGCAGGTGCATGCTGGAGGTCAGAGGACAAAGTGTGAGGGTTGGTGCTCTTCTTTACCACATACTTTCTGGGGACTGAACTTGGGTCATCAGTAAAATTGCCAGTAAAATACCTTTACCGGATGAACCATTTCACCAGTCCCTAAAAATTTGAGTTTAGATGAGAAACAAGCTAAGCTTTTTCTCAACAATGAATTTCCAGAAAACTCTTGAGTGGCAGCAACTTCCATCATGAGCAGCCCACGGCTTGCTCTGCTTTAATTCTCCAAAGACTTAATTCCTCAGAACAGAAAGGTTATAAATGAGCTTGAGAGACTGCTGGCTGCAAGTTTCTTTTAAAAATGCTATCACAGATGGGCGTGGTAGCCCATGTCTGTAATCCCAGCATTTGAAAGCTAGAGGATTGCTACAATTTGAGGCTAGCCTGGTCTACATAGTGAACTACCAACCAGGACCACGCAGTGAGACTATCTAAAACAAACCAGCAAACCAAACCAAATCAAACAAAACCAAAAATTATTACTATTTTCTCTATCTTCAGCACTAGATATGATACCCAGAAAGCTGGCTGCTCTGGCTCCTTAGGAACATATGACGTTCTGTAATGGTAGAACCTTTCAGGATATGAGGAACTGACCGTGTTAAGGCCTGCTCTTATTTATAAAACATTCCTGGCTACATGGGTCTTATACACTGGAACTCACTGTCAAGTACACACACACAGTGGTCCTCTTTGGCTGAACACCTCTGGTGGTCAAGTCAAAGGCTATGTACAAACAACTCAGAAAATCGTGTCCCCAAAATGCAAATAACTCACTCTAGGCCAGCACCAGAAATATTTCAGATTTTTTAAGGGCCTCACTCGAATAGTTGTGAACAGAAAACGATTACAGAAATATTTATAGTAGGCACAAACTTGCACATAAAAATCAAAGTACTTTGAGCAAGCTCGTTCCTGTTACTCTTTAAACAACTGCCATAAATAATTGTTTCTTGTACTTCTGACCATTTAACTCTGACCGAGCCATCCATATTGTATAAATGTCTTACATACAGCTTAGTTGTTGTTGTTTTAATCCATTACATTTAATTCTGGACTGAAAATAATAGCAGTGGTGATCAGAACATCTTTGAATACAGTGAGATCTCGAGGGGCAATTTGTAGTGATGTGTTGATGTTGAATCAGTGTATCACTTTCAGACAGCAGGAAAACTGTTATTTCGATGTGGCAGCTCTGCTCCAGAACTGGACCATGTCACTAAGACCCCTGCTCGTGTTAACTTTGCAGCGCTGGGAATCAAGAGAGGAAAGCTGCCATAGCTAAAGTATTCAGCTATCCATGAGAATCTGTCAGGCTGAGTGAAGTCTGAGGGTAGTTTGGAAGAGATGTCAAGAAGCAAGTCACTTAATGACTGGCTTCTTTCAGACTGCAGGGCCGGGTACAGCAGGACCTTTGAGCAGGATTTCTGTCTGTGGCTCTTGGCATCTATACATGAAAGTGCTCAGCGTGTTAGTGTGGGGATTGCCTCTGATGTATGTATGCCAGGCATGGCCCTCTTCCAGGATGCTCTCCTTGTTCTCTGCCCTGATCAGAAGTTAACGGGGGGGGGGGGTGTCTTGGATTGGAAGAGATCTTCCCTCAGACAATGAGCTGTTTTGTTTGGTGTTTGGGACCGCTGGGTATGGGGGCAATGGTGATGGAGAGTGCTGCTTTCAAGCTGGAGAGCTGTGGGCAGGCAGGAGGAGGAAGGGAAGAGTGGGCCATATTTACAGTCTCTTTCCTGCGTATCTCTCTGTGAGAAGTTGGAAGGTCCGGAAGCTCACACTTTCACCTGCACTGAATAACACAGCTTCTTGGCTTCTCTAGCACCAGATCAACTCCAGGTGTCCTAATAGCTCAGCCTGGAGAATGGTCAGCTCCAAAGGGGCTTGTGAGGGAGGAGGCCCTTGCAGAGGAAGATTTTAGGAGTGAATTTGGAAGAGTGGTTTTATCACTACTCTCTCCTCCTCCTCATCCTCTTCTTCTTCCTCCTCCTGCTCCTTCTTGTACTCCTCTTCCTCTTCATCCTCCTCCTTCCCCCCCCCAGTTTCAGGAATTAAAGATAGGGCATATTTTCTTAGATAGAGTGCCCTTTAGCCAGCCGAGCTGCAAGCTCCCTGTCTTCTTGCTTCAGTCTGGGATTACCATGTACGGCAAGGTAATCTTTGTCTGTTTCTTTGTTTAGCCTCCTCCTTTATCTGGGGTGAAGATTAAAAACAGAAAGGAGAGAAGGAGACAGAGTTAGGCTTCAGGCTCCCAGTGATCTGTAACCACACTGGTTTCATTGAAGATTGTTCGCTTGCAAGTGCTGACTTTGTGGTTCTAGGGAGTAGAGAAGTTTGTTCCTGAAGGGTGTTGTATCCGAGTGGACTTGTCCTTGTGTTAGCTGGCAGGGGACATGAACAAAACCAAACATCTGCATGTTTTAGTGAAGGCATTTTTAAGCCCCTCAGCCTCCTCTTTCCCATCGCAGGGGGAATTTGTTGGACACCAGCTGTGGGGCTTGAGGAGGGTGGCTTTCCCCTGGCTCGGGGGTGTCTGGTTCTCCCTGGCTGCTGATCTCGCCTAAAGGGCATCGTGTCTTCTGAAAACCTTATAATTTAAGGCCAACTGGTGTGGTTTTCCTTTGACTTGAACAGCTCAGAGACCACATTCAGATAATATTTTCTGCTTTTGGATTATTCTGTAATTGGAGAAGGTTACATCCAATCTTGCCAGACTTCTGAGCAGTTTTAGCTATGTGTGTTAAGAAAACAGATATAACCCAAATATTAGAAGAAAGAGAGGTTGTATTTATTTTGTTTTTTTCAGAATACAGTTTCCCTTATGCACCATTTTTTTAAAATATTTTTTTGGTAGGGGGGAAGAGCAATCAGAATTAAGAGGACAGATTTTCTGGGGAGCCCAATGCAGCATTGTGTCAGGTTTTTAGTATTTTTTGAGCAAGAAATTAAGAACACTTGGTATTATGCATGTCTTGAGGAAAGCAGAGATGGATAAAGGACAAAAGTGTGAGTCTTGTTGGCTTCCTGAAGGCTTCTGCAGAAGAAACAGAGAAAGGAGAGGCACCAAACCCCAGACTGAGCTCGTCTAATCCCTGCTCCGTCACAGGGAACTGTACAGCTTAGACATGCTTGGCATGTATTTGTGCTCTCACCATGATGCTGTTTCTCTTTCCTGGTGATTTCACTCTGCCCTTATCATCCACTAATTTCTAAACGGTCAGACCTACTTCTGCCATCAGATTAACTCTTTGTGTGCATGGTATGTGTGTGTGTGTGTACTCTCTTCTGAGCATACCTGTGGAAGCTGAGGTCAATTTAAGCTATCTTTCTCTGTCACTCTCTACCTTAATTCTTGAGACAGTCTCTCATAGCATCTTGACCTCTTGACATTTTGGCTGGATTGGATGGCCAGCAGGCCCCCAGAATCTACTGCTCTCTGACTTCCTCTGGCACTGTCGTTACAGGTACATGCCATCACACCTGGTTTTTCACATGGGTGTTGTTGATCTGAACTCACATTCTCATGCTTGTACAACATGACTTTGCACACTGAGCCATCTTCCCAGCCCCTTGCTTCACTCTTTGTATATGTTGTAGTTTCTGAAATAAGTTCTGTATTATTCTAAGTGCTCAGAGGAAGATGTTCCTCCTGATAGCGTAATTGATTTTATTCAATGTACATGAACCAAGCAAACAGACTTATAAATGTTTAACACTCTCTGGTTATCATAACTTTCTTACTTAAGCAGAAGTACAAAACGCACACCAAAGCCTTCCTTACATGATTTATTCAGCATTTAATGCTACCTGAACTGTGGCTTTATTGTCACTGAGAACTGAGTGTTGACAGCAATATGGCATTGAGTTTCTTTTCGTTTGTTTGCAAAGTGGGTGGCTGTCATCTTTCCTGAGTGGCCAGAAAACGTGAACGGGAATCTTTACGTTATTAATTTTGTGTCCATATCATGACCCAAATTCTTGTGCCTTTGAAGTCTGCTTTATTCTTAATATTTCAGTGACTGTGGGTCTACCGCTGAGCTGGTGGTCTCAGGTGTCTTCCTAGTGGAAAAAGCTTGTGTCTGTGTTTGTCTGTGGCATTTAACTTACTTAGTTACTTCACATTCCTGACCTTTCAGATGTCAACACAGATCATCTTTTCATGTGTGTTATTCATGATGGAACGTATAGGTTTGTTTGTTTGTTTTTTAATGGAAAATGTCCCATCCGATGCCAAAAATTTTATAAGCACTCCAGTAAGTACAAACATAGCTTGCTACTGGTGGTAACATATATTAAAAGGGAAACTTAATTACTCCTCCTGTCTCCTTTCTTCCCTTCCTCCTTCCCTCCCTTCCTTCCTCTCTTTCTTCCTCCTGTCTTCTCTTTCTTCCCACCTTTTCTTTTTCTCCCCTGTGTTGGGTTGAATGAGAATAGTCCCCATGGGCTCACGCATTTGAGTACTTGATCCTTAGCTAGTAGAAGTGTTTGGGAAGGATTCGGCGTGTAGCCTGTTGGATGAGCTGGGGCTGGGGCCAGGCTTTGAGGTTTCAAAAGCCCATGGTTGTATCTCAAGATGTAAACCCTCAGCTGCTGCTCCATACCTGCGTGCTGCCATGCTCCTTGCCGTGTTGGTTATGGACTCTGAACCTGTAACCCTAAACTAACTCCTTTTTTCCTGTACGTTACCTTGATCATGGTGTCCCATCACAATGATAGAAAAGTAGCTAAGGCATCCCTCTTTCTTCTCTTTTCTCAATTCCCCCCTCTCCTTACCTTGCTCAAACCGGGGCTACATCTCCAGTGTTTGAGTGACTTGGTTTAATTCATAACTTTTCAGTGAGCCTTTTCACAGGGCTATCTCACTAAAAACTCAGTGGCCAGGTTGCAAGAACAGCCCTGTACACGGTAAAGTACCCGTCTAGAGTGTGCACAAACTAACCAAAACACAACTCAAAACTTGCCTCTAGATTTGTATTTCAGGCTTTGGTACTGAAAGTTGGAACCAGATTGGCCCTGCTCTACTCTTCTCTCCTTACCCTCATCTCTCCATTATTTTGAGACATGGCTCTAGTATGTAGCCCCAAATAGCCCAGAACAAGATATGAAAACTAGCCTGGAATTTACAGGGGTCCTCCTGCCTCCGCCTCCCAAGGGCTGGGATTATAGGTATACACCTCCACACCTGGCTCTAAGCCCTGCACCTCTTTTCTTTGCAGTACTGAGACTAAAACTTAGCTCCCGGTGAGACTTGGCAAGCCTTCTACCACTGAGCCCAGCCCCAGTCCCAGCCCTAGTTCTTTGTTCTGTAGATACAGTAAATGTTGGAATACTGAACTCAGAAGAGATTCCCATAGACCCTTTCACTTAATTAAGCACATGCAAGAATTATACGATTTTTTTTTCAAAGTTGAGCAATGGCCAAAAGTCTGAAAGAATGAAATGGGGAGAAGAAAGGGAAGAACCAGAAGCTATGACTCCCAGGGCCACCACACTTTGGGTGGAACAGTGAACCGGCCAGAGTTAGTCTACAGTGTTGGTGAGTACCTTAAATAGAGAGGATGGACTCTTCCAGGTATCCTTCCTTCATAGAAGGTAGAAATTGTCACCAACTCCAATAGTTTATTATGAAAACAGAAGCTACCTACCAATTACCAAAGTCAGTCTTTAAAACAGAACTTCATAGTGAACAAAATTTTAAATCATTCCCTAACTCATTAAATAATTTGAGAGGTACATTTGGGGTTTTTGTTCTGGGTTGGTCTTTATGTAGCCATCATTTCCATGTCAGAGTGATCTGCTCAGAGTACCCTCTTCCCCTCCTCTTCTGTTTTCAGGTAATTATGTTGTCAGGACGAAAGTAGAAGCTTTTGAAAACATTGCTTTCAAGGTGCCAGATGCAGAGCATTCATAACTGGCTGCAATTTGCAAACAGTTTGGGAGTTTGATAAGTTTTTAACGGGGCCATGTTGAGTTCATAGAATCTGATTTCTTTGAAGGAAACAAAGAGAGACCAAGAAAGAAAGAAGCCTGCTGTTCAGTCCACAGAAAAGCCTGGGCTACCGGCCAACAGTTCCCCAACTGGGAACCTGGGCTAAGCTCCTGGGCACAGGGCAGACAATGGATTTAATAAAAAGCTCCCAGGGCAGGTGAAAAATTAGGGTCTGGAAGCCAGAGGCTGTTAACTGGGGAGACAGGGAGAGACAGGTACCCAGTGCAAGCTACGGCCATCTACATTAGTTAAAACTTGGAGTCATGGAAATCTGAGGCTTATCTGTTTCTGATTTTGGGAGGGGGGTGTGCTGGAAATTGAACCCAGTCCCTTGCAAGAACAGCCAGTGTGTTCTCAAGCGCTGAGCCATCTCTCCAGCCCCATTTTGTGTGCCCGGGCCAGCAAGCCTCAGGAATCCTCCTGCCTCCACCCCTCCAGTACTGGGGTAACAAAGTGTATATGGCAGCCTCTGTCTTTTTATTTGGGTGCTCAGTGGCTGAGGTGAGTGGAGTGGGTGAGGGGATCCTAATTTAGATCCCCATTTTTACATAACGAGCGCTTTACCAACTGAACCATCTCCCCAGCCCTTTTCTGATTCTAAAAGACCTTACTGTAAGAAACAGGAGACAGCAGTTTCACAAGGTCTGGTTCTTTTCCACCTCGTTTTAGTCTCCTGCCCTCACTAAGTGACTGGTTAGGTCAAATGGAAGCAGCCCTGCTTCGGGCAATGCCGTGAGTACCTGGTCTCAGAAGACCAAGCTCTGGGTTCTGTCCTGCTCACCTCAGGGCACAGAACACATACACTTTCATCATTCAGCTTCTGTAGACACTTCCTTTGCTAAATATGGGACCTCGCCAGTTACAAGACAGAGCTCACAAGCCTGTAGTGACACACAGGCCAAAGGACCCATCTTAGTTAGGGTTTCTATTGCTGTCATGAAACACCATGACCAAAAGCAACTCAGACTTCCATGTCACAGTTCATCACTGAAGGCAATTAGGGCAGGAACTGAAACAGGGCAGGAACCTGGAGGCAGGAGCTGATGCAGGGGCCATGGAGGGGTGCTGTTTGTTGTCCGTGACTTGCTCAGTCTACTATTTTTTTTTATAGCACTCAGATCAAACAGCCTGGGGGGTGGTGCCACCCACATGGGCTGGGCCCCCCATCACTAATTAAGAAAATTCCTCCACAGCCTTGCCTATAGCCCTGTCATAACGAACACAATTTTCCAACTGGGGTTTCCTCCCGTCAGATGACGAGCTCTTGTGTCAAGTTGACATAAAACTAGCCAGCACAGGCCCTTATGTAAAACAGGTGTTCAGTAAAGGCTGACCCTGCTAATCTGAAACAAGTGTTCAAAGGAACTATCAGCAGCAGTGAATGTCCCGTGTTTACAAGGAAACCTTCAGGACTCAGAGCACGGAATCACGGCACTGCCCTTGGAGGAACTCGGCAGGTTGTGCAGTTGGTTAGTGAAATAAATTCCGAAATCCAACCAGTGACACCTGGCCAGTGGCTTCTGTCAGAACATCTGCTGAGGGTGACAGAACTCCCAAATGCTGTTTACTCTCACTTTCTGCAGAATTCCGTGCGTTTTGAGCTACATTACTGGAGCCCATTTGGGCCTTTCAAACCGCCAGGCTCAGCTGTTGTCTTTTCCTGTCACTTCTGGGCCAGAGCACACTGCTTAGCTTACGTACATTCCCGGTTTCCTGCTCAGAGCATAAAGATAGGAAGGGTTCATCTTTAGATGTGGGGAGATGCCTACAAACACAGCATTGGACGCTAAGCCTTTCATAAGCTCAATTTTGCACAAATGCAAAAATTTGAGGATTTGTTTTGAGTTTCTTGGTTTGTTTAGCTGGCCTTTGTATATGGGCCGGTGGAGGTCTAACTGAGTTTTGCTCTCCGGCCTGACCTAAAACATCTGCCCCGGGAAAAATCCTAACGCCTCCAGGATTCAGTGTCTCAGTGTGATAGGTGATGGTTTTGACTCCATGGCTCTTGAGCCCCTTCTCCCCACATGTCCTGTTCTACCTGGTTAATTTTACCCTCAACTGGCATGCTCTTCCTGAGTGGCAGAAGGACTGTTCATTTTGGAATGCCATATTACCTGTAAGTCACATATGTCAGAATTGATCGGAAGTCCACTGAGCAAGGCTAAAGTGAGGTAGGTTAAGTGTGTGTGTGGGCGGGGGGGGGGGGCTGGATTCTGTCAGTCTGACGCTACTGCAAAGCTCTAAGGTGGGACTCCTTTTCAGTGAGTGGCGGGGGTCAGAGGGCAAGATTCCACAGTGTTTCCATAAGAGGGTCACCTGCAGGTGTCTTCAGGCTTAGCACAGAGCAGCAAGAGATGGGATGTGGGCAAGGGACTTAAGCAGAGCCCAAAGCCCTGAAGGTGTTTCCTTTCCCTCCCATCCTCGTGTTATTCAAATGAACTCCCTGAAACTGCCTTCAGCTGGATGCTGATCAGATTAAGGCAATGGATGCTGCGATAAAGGATTAATAAGCTGGAGACATTTCAATGTGGGGCCCCCGAGGTCCTCATTTAATCTATAAACACTGACCCCGGCTACTCCATAATATCTGAGGACTCATTTATGAAACCGTTCGACCATAAGCAATCTATCAGCTTTATAAAATTGTTTTCTGTCTGCTCTCTTCTGGGAGAACAGGGAGGTGAGTGCTGGGGCAGCCACTACTTCATTTCTGGTTTCCCTGTCTTTCCTCCGAGCAGCCTCCGCTGTACCGGTTGGGATTCCAGACAGCCTCTTGCAAATGCTCTCTGGCTCTTCCCCTACCTCAGAGCACCCACTCTCTACCAACACCCCCACCCAGGACTCCCACAGGTATCACTGTGGAGAGACAGGTTAGACCCTGTCAGAGAGCACAGTTACTTTCCCAGGCATCTTATAGCTAGAGGACACACAGTTTATAACACAAAGCCGGTCACGTTTGCCAGTGAAGCAGGGAAGAACATTAGTAATTAAGCCTGGACAACAGGCACGGACTGGAGCTGACCCTGCACACATGGACGCGCAGTTCTGCTAGTCACCTGTGCTTGATCAAAGCCTTTCTGATGGTAAGGATGGCCCTGCTCTATCTGTCCTCTGTGACGGCTCAGACAGAACTAGTTCATAGGGTGGAGCGATGGATAAAGCAATTAATTGGCTCGGCTTTCCCTCAGGGGCTACGCTGGTAAATAATCAGAGAGGTTAGCAGTTCCCAGCTGCTGAATTAGGCGCCTCAGTGATTGTGTGGCCCCACAGTAACACTACAGAATTCTGTTATTCTCAATATTGCCCCAGATTGGCCTAGAACTCACCATTCTCCCACTTCTGGGTGCTAGGATCACAGATGTGTATCACCACAGTTAGCTTCTCTATTTTTTTTTAATTATTGTGTGTACATGCACTTGTACGTGTGTGTGTGTGTGTGTGTGTGTGTGTGTGTGTGTGTGTGAACATGCGGTCAGGGGTACAGAGGTCAATCTTGTGTGTCTTCTGCAATCACTTTCCACCTTATCTCCCTGAACCTTCTGCTCATTGACCTGGGGAGATTAGCCAACTTGGGGACCCTCCTGTTTCTGCCTCCTCGGTCCTGGGATTACAGATGTGTGCCCCCACACTTGATTTTTCATGTGGGCGCTGGGAATCAAACTCAAGTTGTTGTGCCTGTGTGGTAAGCGAGCTGATGACTTAGCCTCTGCCCTGCCATTTTCCCCTCCATATTTTCAATGAAGATACTGGATTCTGGAGATTGAAGTAGTTCACCTGAGGACAAATGTAAAGCCACCCAGCTATAGGCATGAGTCCCGGTTGGTTGGCCTCACCTTTGTGAACAGCACAAGAGAGAGTGGGCTGGGTTGGACGGCTAATTGCTCATAAGATGATCTACTTATATGTAGCCTCAAATATGTTTTTTCCTGGTAAGTCGCATAAGGAGATTATTTCCTGTTGATGTCCAACAAGAATATCAAATGTGTGATTATGTCTGATGACAGAATGCAGAACGAAAGTGGTGTGTGTGTCTCTGTGTGTCCGTACGTGACTGTATGTGATGGATTTGTACATTTGTGTAGTTATTTCTCTGAGGACTTTCTTATCTTTGTTAGAAAAATTACATTTTAAACCCAGGAAAAGTTGAGTTTAGCATCAGCTGAGAAACAGTCTTCCCAATCTTCATTCATCTGACTCACCCCACAGTCTCTGAGCAGGTCCAGCCAGCTTCAGAAAGACTTCTGTACTGACTACCCTCAGGTTCAGACTGGCAAAGGTGTTTTGTTGTTTTGCTTTGAGACAGGGCCTCACTCTGCAGTCTCAGACTGGCCTGGAACGGCTCTGCCATTTTTCACTTGTGACCTTGGTGTGTCATTCATTCCCTGTCCCTTCCAGTTTCTGAGTGCAAACACATGGGTGTTAATAGCTCCGCCGTGTGACAATCGATCATCCCAGGAATGAAAGCAAGCACTGTATGCAAGGCCTGAGAATAGGACCTGCTTGGTGCAGCCCTGGAGCTGTCTTACCTGCTTCACGCTCTCTGCCTCTTAAAGGCCACTAGGTGATACATTAGGGCAAGGAAAACACCGTCTAATGGCTGGACTCTGGGTAACATTTAATAATAAACGAGATGCTACATTTTCACTTTAAAAGTGGATAAGTGGAGGCAACTGGATGTGTAGGCTACGAAACGAGAAGGGAGAAAGGCAGAAAGGTGATGAGAGGTGGGGGTTCGGGTAGATTCCAAAGAAAAAAGAAAAAGCATGATGGAGGTGGAAGGTTTCAAAGGGGAGGACAGGAAGATGGGAGAAGGCAGGAGGAGAATCACTAAAAAGAAACAAACAAAGAAAAAACGAATTTTATTTGAAAATCCCACAGTGAAACTTGATATTGTATAAGTGAATTTAAAAGTTTAAAATAAAAGTGATTCTTTGGGGGGGGGATACAAAGTGAGTAAAGTGTAATTAATAAAGAAAAATAAAATAAAATAAGTGATTCTTTAAAATAACTGACTGGAACTCAGGAGAACTCAGAGATCAGGGAGCCTGCGGGGGTCTGACCTAGGTCCTCTGCATATATGTTATGGCTGCATGTTTTCTTGTGGAAATCCCAACTGTGGGAGTGGGGGCTGTCTCTGACTCTTTTGCCTACTTGTGGGTCCCTTTTCCTCCTACAGGGCTGCGTTGTCCAGCTTTGACGTGATGGTATGTGCCTGGCCTTAGTGTAGCTTGTTATGGTGTGCTTGGGAAGCCTGGTCTTACCTGAGGGGAGAGGGGTGAGTCTGGGAGAGAGGGGAGGCACGTGGGGAGGAGAGGAAGGAGAAACTGCAGTCAGGATGAGAGAAGAATAAAAAAATCTTAAAAAGTGATTCTTTTAAAATATGTTTAGATTGTATTTATTTTTCTACGAGTATCAGTGTTTTGTTTGCATGTATGTCTATGTACCGTGTGCATGCCTGGTCCCTGCAGAGGTCAGAAGAAGGCGTCAGATCCCCTGAGACTGGAGTAATAGACAGCTGTGGGCTGCCATGTGGGTGCTGGGGATAAAGGCAGGATGCTCTGGAAGAGGAACCAGTGCTCTTAACCTCTGAGCTTTCTCTCTTGCCCCTAAAAGGGATTCTCAAGATGCAAGGCCCTGCCCCAGACTTAGCACATGATAAAAGATGTAACTTATCCCCTTTTCTACGTTTGACTGAAAACCATGAAGGCTGTAGCATCTTTGTTTTCACCTTTTTTGTATGTACAGTGTGTGCGCACATGTGTGTGTGTGTGTGTGTGTGGTGTGTTACACAGCACATTTGTAGAGATCAGATACATTTAATTCTTCTACACTGTTAGAAGTGTTTAAAATGGGTGATAGTACATTAAACCAAGAGTTAGCGTCTGACTCAGCAATAGGAGACATGGTACAAGCCAAGGAAGAATGAATCCATACACTCACACAAGAATGGCACTCAGTGGTACAGAATGCTGGCATGGCTCTGGGCTCCTTTGGAGCTGGAATTAGGTGTCTTCATTCCCAAGAGAGCATTTATAGAAGGCTAGCTCTGGTTCCCGGGCCTGCAACAGTCAAGTTGGGTTTGTGGTGCCCTGTCTGTGCTGCTCATGGGGCTGCTTACTGGTTACCATGGCACCAGTCCAGCCCAAAGGAGGCTCACTATCTCATTTCCTCCCTCGTCCTGCAATCCCCTTTGTACCCCACACCCCCGCCGAATTAATTAAGCAAGTGAGCAAACAGGTCTTGGTTGACCTTGTTAAAGGGCAACAAGGATTCCGCTCTGTGGGGAGCCATTGGGAAGGGGTGTAATGACATAATTACAACTGCGGCTCTCCTGAGCGGCAGCTAAGTGCTGGGCACCTGCCATGCGCATCCTTTCTGCTTGAATCTTCACCACCTGCACAGTGTGGGGCCTCAGGGGTGTGTGTGTGTGGATAGTTTAATGGAGGTGCTTACCGTCTCAGAGGGAGAATTTAAACCTCACCTGCAGACCCAGGAGAGGATTTCTGCTCAGACGTGCTGAGGGGACTGGGCACAGAGGGAGAGAGAGTGCTTCCTTGGCCAGCTTTTGCTTATAGAGTGTGTGTGTGTGTGTGTGTGTGTGTGTGTGTGTGTGTGTGGTGTAGTGTGCATGTGGGTGTGGGTGTGACGTATGTACTCATGTGTGAAGACCAGTGAGCAGTGTCAAGTGTTTTCTCTATGACTCCCCACCTTATTTTGAAAATAACGTTTCATTCTAGCTCTCTGATTAGCTAGACCGCTGGCCAGTGAGTGCTAGTGATCTGCCCGTCTGCACCTCCCTAGCACGGAGACCACAGACATGCACCACCATATCCGACTTTTTACTTGAATCCAGGGGAATCTGAGCTCAGGCCCTCGTGCTTCACCCATGAGCCTATCGCCCAGATGCCCTTATTCAGCCTTTGATGCTTCCAGCCTGTCTCCTCTCTCCTGAACTTTGTCCCAGTACCTGGTGGCTCCTGGGTAAAGCCAGTTTAAGTGTGGAGAAAGCGTCCCATTCGTACTGGCTTTCCATGTAAGTCTCCTTTCCATGTAAGTTGCAGGCTGGGTGTCATTAGCGCCCCGGGGTCAATTCCTGAAGGGAAGGGGCATGCCTTTTTTCCTACCATAATTTATAGTTTCTCTGCTTCCTCTGGATGTTATTTTACCATTCAGGTCATCTCCCAGGGAAATGCTCAAGTTGCTGGTCATGACAGAAAATATAAAGATACAGTGGCTCAGGGAAATGATAGTGGGAATGTCACTGCTCATGCCATCTCAGGCCAACCCCTACAACAGGAGCCGACAGGAGCCATAGAGCCCTAGCATGCTGCTTATCCCTTGTAGGCTGAGGTCCTTTAGGCAGCTGTAGACAGGGATGTCATTAGCTGCCTAACATATTGAGCTATGAAGGTCAGCCAAGGTCATGGTCATGAAATGTTCCGCCCTTGTAGAGCATGACTTATGACCTCCATTGACTTCCGGGCCCATTCCCTTCATAATAGACTTCTGTATATCACCGACGGTATTGCCACCAGCTCTCCTTGGGAGCTGGCTCCTGCATAGCAAGCCCAGCATGATGGACACGGTCTTACAGGCCCCTTCCAACCTGCTGACTGAGAATCACTGGCCGGGAATGTGTTTTCAGAGGCCTCCTGAGATGACTAGAGCCCTTCCTTTAGGTTTGAAAAGTGACTGCACACTACCCCCTGGTCTGTGTTTGGAGCTCCAGACTTCATATCTCAGTCTTAGTTCCCCAAGCCTGATGGCCTATGGGACATCTGGGAGAAGGAAGGGAGTGCAGATGGTGCTCTCATTGCAAACCCTTCCTCTGGCTTGCTATGTCCACGTAGCCCCCAACTGTAGTTTCAGAGCAGGCTGGGTCTGTGAACAAACCGCGGGGAGGGACGGCAATAAGCAGCAGGTGCTAGGGGAGAAGCCTTGCTGGCCTAAGATTGAGAGGATGCTGGAGACTGCGGGGCCCAAGCCTAGCCCCTGCTGAGTTGTACAACTCCAGGCATTCAGAGCACTGTTGGGCCCCTCACCCTCTTGGCCACTCAGAAAACTGAGGCCGAGAGAGAGGAACGTACTGTGACCGGCCTCTTGGGCTGAGTTAAGGTGGAACTAAGGCACACAGCTGCTTATTCTGTTAGGAGCCGTTGTTGATACTTGTTGCGGATGGGTGAAAAGGAATGTTTAGTACCGCTGGCAGGCACATTTAGTTGTACCCAGCTGAAGGAGGCATTCTTTTCATTATTTGCTTTTTTGTTCTTCCACATATGCTATTTTTTTAAGGTAGCAGATCTGATAAATATTTTCTATAGCATAAAACTCATCATTTTTAAAGACTTAGTGGTCCTGAATACATCCACAGAGTTATGCAGGTATGCATGAGGGAGCAGGAAGTTGGGGAACAGGGTCTCACTTTAGCCTAGGCTAGCCTGGAACTCACAACAATCCACCTGCCTCAGTATCCTAAGTGATGAAATGGCAGGTGCGTACCACCGTACCAAGCAATACTGAGGTTGCATTTTCATCATCTTGTGTAAGGCAGCCCCTTTTCATAATCTCCTCCCTGTGGCCCTTGGCAACCAGGAGTCTATGCTCTGTCTCTTGGAATCAGCCAGGACAGTTAAATAGAAAGTAATCCTACAGTACATAGTCCTTTGTGGCTACTTCTGCCTAGCATAATGTTTTCATTCACATCATGCCATGGCATCAACACTTCATTTCCAGTAATTTGCAGCATTATATCTATGTCTATGTGTCTATGTCTGTATGTCCCCATCCTGTATTTATCCATTAATACATTTGTTAACATTTGGATTTTCATTTTCGGCTATTATGTATCATGCT
The DNA here is from genome assembly GCF_907164565.1 of Psammomys obesus. Classification (NCBI taxonomy): domain Eukaryota; kingdom Metazoa; phylum Chordata; class Mammalia; order Rodentia; family Muridae; genus Psammomys; species Psammomys obesus. The sequence continues at coordinate 4,253,757 of NW_026596131.1, read as the reverse complement.
GCAATGAACACTCATTTTTTTGTGCCGTTCTTGTGTGAATGTATGAATTCCTTCTTCCTTGTTTGTACTGTGTCTAACATTGCTGAGTCATATGTTAGTTCTTGGTTTAATATTCTGAGGGGTCACCAAGGTATTTTTTTAAAGCTGTCCCATTTTATAACACTACCAACAATGTAGAAGAATTAAAATTATTCCAGATACTCGCTTGTTGTCTGACTTTTAAAATTTATTCTTCAATGGAGGTACAAGGTGTTGACGCCTTAGCTTGTATTTCTATAGTGACTAATGGCATCGAGTGTCTTTTTATGACATGTCTTTTTTTTTAATTAACAATTTTAAATTTTATTTTTTTACGTGCATGCGTGTTTTGCTTGCACGTGTGTCTGTGTACCATGTGCGTGCCTGGTGCCAGTGAAGGAGGCCAGAGAGGCTGTCAGATCTCCTGGAGCTGGAGTTACAGGTGGTTGTGAGCCACCACGTGGGTGCCAGGACCCGAACTTCGGTCCTCTGTGCGAGCGGCCAGTGCTCTCAACCACTGAACTACCTCTCCAGTTCCTGGACACGTGTTGTTCTCTATTATTAAGAGTCATCTTGGCCTTTGAGGTAGCTGACCAGGTAAAGGCAGTCTAGGTCTGATGGCCCAAGTTTGATTCCCTGGAACCCCGTGATAGCGTAGAACTGACTTTCACAAGTCATTGTCTGACCTCACACGTGCACTGTGGCATGTGCACACCCCCCCACACACACAATAAAAATAAAAGAATAAGATGAAAGTCATCCTTCTCAGGGCTATGGAAGCATAAACATAGACAAAAATAGCTTTACATTTTCCTAAACTGGATTATAACATTCAGCTCTGTCTTGTCGCTAAAATTACTAGTCACAGGATCCCAAAATTATAGGCTTAGTTTTTCTGAGAGAATAAGTAAAAGGTTCAATCTCAAATTAATTTTATTTTGAAATTGAGCTAACTGCTCAGACATCCAGTTTCGGGAGATGTCTGACCCTGCTCACAGTGAGTGGGCAAGAAGCACAGGAAACAAACATGCTGGGGCCGTTGCTGGGGGCCCGTTTAAAAGTCTGTCATCGAAACATCTGAGAGCACTTGACTCAGATGTCTGTCTGCGCTGATGTGCATTCCCGTACTTAAATAAGTTTCTATAGTTTGAATCAGAAAGCAGCTAATGCGGCCTCTCAGTTTCCCCAGGAGCAACTTTTGTAAAATGGCTAAAACGGTAGTGTGCACCTCACAGGGGCCTTGGGAGGGTTACATCTCTGATGTATGTATTACAAGTTTAGAACAGAGCCCGACTCTTAGCAAATACTCATTACTAAATAAATATCTCCTTTTTAATCTTAATATTTCTAGTACGCATTTCGGGTACAAGCATAGCAGTTCTTCTGAACAGCTGAATAATTATAATAATATGTCTAGCCCTTGTTTTGTTGTTGTTTTTTTGTTTTGTTTTGTTTTTGATAAGGTCCTTCTGTGTAGCCCAGGCTGGTCCTGATTGCCCTGCTTCAGCACCCTGAATATTGGGATTTCAAGTGCACATTGCCATGTCCGGTTCTTTGATACTGATTAATACTGTGTTCCTCTTTTAATTATAAAAACCTAGATCCCAAAAATCAGTTGTAGCCCTGGTAGCAAAGCGGACTGGAGTGTCTAAGCCCTTGGCCTTGACCAGAACAGGGTTGGACCGCTGCTGGCTCTTAGGGGATGTCATTCGAGGTAGTCAAAAGCAAGTGGGGTGCAGTTCCACCCACGAGGGCTTTCCCGGGTAATTCTTATAGGGTGGTAGGGAAAGGATTCTAACTCAGCTCTTCTGCCTTTCTGAAACCAAAGGAATCACTAAGTGGCAGAAATTTAAAAAAAAAAAAAATGAGACAAGCTCATGAGGCATTTTGGGAAACGGCTCTGGGGCATTCTAGAGTCAGTTTTTGTATCTTGGGTTTTGTTGTCTGTTCTTGGTGCAGGGGGGCAGGGAGGGTGGACTTGGGTGGGGACCCTGGAGTTCAAGACTGAGGTTTTACAACCCATGGGCTCACAGGGAGTCTGAGGCCAGTTTGTTTACTGCCCTCACCACCCACCATCATGTTCATTCTACAAGCGTTCGGAACTGCCAGGAGACAGACTTCCTTAGCACACAGCAACACAAATACAGATTTGCTAACATAAATTTGTTGACATCAAATGAAGAGATCACCGTCCTTACAGTCTTTTGTAACCTTACCACTTTGCTTATTAGAGTCCTATAAATAATTTATTTTTCCCTTTACTTTCAAGTTATTCTGTGATTTCTCTCTGGCCTGATGTTTCCAAAGCAACAATATGTGACTAGTCAAAACACTATTTCCTCCTTCTTCTCCTCCTCCTTCTCTTTTGAGACAGGATTTCTCTGTGTAGCCATGGCTGTCCTGGAATTCACTCTGTAGGCCAAGCTGGCCTCGAACTCAGATCTGCCTACCTCTGCCTCCTGAGTGCTGGGGTTAAAGGTGTGTGCTAACACCACTGAGTCCAGTTTGATGGTACTTGGGAAGGGACTTGAAGCTCCGTTTGAAGTAGAAGTGGGTGACAAGATGAGACATTCCGTGATGTCTCGGCTGAGAAGAAAGTGTCCTGAACACAGGGCAGACAACACGGTCTCTGGTGTTAGGAGAGAGGCTGTGTTTTTTGTCTTCCACTTCCAGTTCTTTGCAGAGGGAAACAGAAGACAAGGAGGGTTGCTGGGTAGGCCACTCTGGTGATGAAAGCTTGCTTTCCTCTAAGACATGGTCTCAGGGTGATGAGCAGAGGAGTGGCACAGGCTAGGCAAGAGAGATCCACTCCTCTGTTCTTGACTGGTGCATTCCACACGCTGAAGAAGAAAGGGTTTTCAGCTCTGAGTAATGATGAAATGTTGGCCTTAGTGATTACCATTTACGTCTGTTCTTTCAAGATGAATTGCTTTAATATGCAGTAAAACAGGAAAACATATCAGAGACTAGAGGGGGGGGGAAATGATAACTTGGAGTGTGCTACTCTCAACTCCCAGTGACATTTCTGATGGTGCTGGGGTATTTCTGGCACCTCAGAATGGATGGGTAGAAGTCAGAGGTGAGAGTCACCTTCTATGTAAACTGACAGACCCACGGAGAGACAATGCAGCCTGAGTTCCGGCAGGGCTGGGGTTGGCAAGTTCTACAGAAACCCTGCAGGGACCGCGTGATCCCAGTTCTAACTGTGCTAGCATGTTGGTGCCTTTCAGCATCTCCTGAATATTATACCTAGTTATGTGCACAGCTCTCAAATCGAGATCCATCCAATAGGCCTTATCTTCCAATTAGAGGTCATTGCATAATATTCACAATTTTGCAATTTGTGTTTCTTCCCTGTGCTATAAATATTCTAGCTAGTTGCTGTTATGACTGACCTATAATGAACAATCTTGTGCAGCTGCCCTTTTCTTAATTCTGTATCTTTTGAGGTGCAATTTGTAAGTGTTCACATCTCTTATTCCCCCCTCCCGAGGAAAGAGTGAAGTTTTTGTGTTTTTTTTGGTAAATATTTCCAGTTGCCTCCCAAAGGCATAGAGCTGATTTCATGGTCTCCATAGCAGTGAGTAGCTTCCTGTTTCCCTCTGCTCTTGCCAGAGGAAAACATGAATGTTATAAGGAGAATAAAAAAAGAACATTATTTTTTCATTTATTTATTTTGCTAACTCAATAAGCAAATGTGTTGCCCCTTTGATCAGTAATGCTTTTCTGTTGGGAGAAGCATTGTCCTTATAATTTTCATGAGGACCATCAGAACTCATTATGAAACCCTGTCTTTCTTTTCACCAGGGGTTATTAGGAGATAATTCTAGATCAGTAGAATGATGAGTCTCTTTGCTACAAAGAAATTTATTAAGAAAACTAAATTACAGCTTCAATTTTGTAGAAGAGCTTTTAAAAGAACCAGAATGGTTCAAAGCATCATGGAAAATCTGGTGAAATTCTAAAAAAGAAAGTCTAGTTGTTATTTTGAAATCACTCAGGTTACAATGAAAAGGGCCTCAGGTACAAGTTAGGACTTCATTTACTCATCTGGTTTTAGTTATTCGTGGAACACTTAGCTTCCTTCATCATCGTATTCTCATCATATATGTTTGGCATACATGTGTATTAAACATGAGTAAATCAGTCTACACCCACGTGATGGGCATGGAGTATAATTTTCTGTTGTAATAATGAGACGAATAGCTGAATATTACCTTTTGATGTGTTACTGGCCTGAGTTACAATTCACCTGGCACTGAAGACTTGGTCAGGAAGAAACACTGCCCTCACATCACTTTTTCAGTGGTGATCATATTCACCACCGATATCATGAATACCGAGTACAGAGCTTTGTAAACTCATCATTGTAGAAGTAGGGATATGCTTGTCCATAGAATAACAAACTGGAGTGGGTACAGGTTAAAAAACATCTTTCTGACTTGTGAAGATTTGGACTCTCTCAGATTAAAATTTCATATTTTGTTTCTTGAAGCTTCAGTCCTTTTGGAGAAACCCTTGCATACTTATAAATCCTTTGTTGTAATTTAGAATTACTCTTTTCTATACTCCATCATCTTGAATTACTCTCTTATCTTAGGGATTTCTGTGCAAATAGATGACATAAAACCCTAGTCTACGGTTTTAAGGAGTCTACCACTTGAGTCCTTGACTTTTAAAACTTGTTAATTTCTTGTACAATGGTGTCCTCAGATTAGGAGTGCTTTCCCTTATGTAGGGGTAGGTTAGCCTGCCTCAGTGTGGCAGCCATGGGGCAGGCTCATCAGTGGCCCTGCAAAGCACTGACTGTGGGCAGTCCCTTTCTGGCCTCCCTTGCTCACATTCTTTGGAGCTGTTTACTCCTTCCAGCTTCAGCCCGTTGAATGGGGAATGGAAAAGGGCAGTGAATCTGCCGCTGAGATGGCTGGCTGGCTTTACCTTTGCTCTGGGTCATTTTCACGGGGACCAGGCACTTGTCTTAACTGCTTAGTTGACAAAGCAACTCTGTATCCATGTGGCCTGTGGTGGTTTTGTGGCTCTGTAAGGTGGTGCCTAAACCAAAAACACATTTATCGTATGGAGCCTGAAGTCGAGTTTTACTTCTTAGATAGCATTGGTCAAGTTCTTAAAAAAACAAACAAACAAACACACTTTTAAAAATTAAAATCATATATACATGTCATAGATATATAGATATATAATACTCTTCAAAAATTCAAACAGGTAGGAAGTCATAGGGTTTTTGTTTTTGTTATTTTAAACTTTCTTTCTCTTGAGGGGGTGGGAGAGGGGAGGCATTTTGCAAATGTCACTTGCTGCTGTGTGTCTTTCTTCTTTTGCCCTAAGCCTTGTTTTTCATTTATCTCTCTGCCTGGCCTTCACCCTTTGCTCATCCCTGACCTTCCTGCCTGCTCTCCTATGGTCCTGCAAGTTGTTTTGTCCCACTGATGACACGGGCCCTAGACCTCTCTCCATCCGGGTACACAGAAGCACAATGGCTTTACAGTGTTCCATCCTGTTGAGGAGCTACAGGTTCTTGCCGGGCTGGAATCCTGTCCCTGCTGCGTCCTAGCTTTCTGTCGGCATTGTCCTGTCTTGGTCTGCAGGTTTTCCCTCTACAGCGGGTTGTGTGCGAGCGGTAATATGTGGTGCACTGGGACGGGGGACGCTCTCTCATCACAGTCTGCGCCTCCAGCTGCTTTTGCTGCTGCACACAGAGAAAGCACGTCAGTCAGAAAAACTCTTAAGTGCAGAACTTCTGTAAATTTCAGTTCAAAGAGATGGGGGATGCCGATTTTGATGTGTGTGGGCAATTTGTGCAGAAATGTCACCTGCAGTTGACTCGTCTTGTGGTAACTGGGAGCAGTTTTACTCTTAAAGTACAAGGCCTTTTGAAAGCAAGTGTGGTCTCCACTTCCTTCTGTTTATCCTCGGACTGACCTCAGTGCAGAATGGCACATCTTAGGAAACACTGGTGTGAAAACAAGTCTGGCACGGCTCTCCCACAGCAGAACTGGTGAGGGCGTGCAAACGCTAACGGGTCTTCGCTCTGGTTAAACTTCTCTCCTTTGTTTCAGTACAGGCTATGAGAATAAAGGTCGCCTCCTACGTGTTCAGTGTTGCTTGACATTTGCGCATGGGCAGATACATCCTGTTCACTGAGTAGTGTCGAAAGCCGTCGGGGTGATTGACAGCTGCGTGTAGTAAAAGAGGAAAACATCCCTAGATTAATTTCCCTTCTCTCTGAGGAGGGCTACAGGGTAGGCACATGGCAAACGCTACTCTGCTTAGGTGAATTTCTTAGATCTGATGGATGACAGCTTGCCCGCTAGGTGGGTGGTCACACTGAGCTTTCTGCACATAGTACCTGCTGAGGCGGGTTCTGTCACAGGGTCAGGCCAAGGCTAATGGACAGCCATCCACGGGGAGAAGCAAAACAAGGGGAAAGAGAAGCCAGTGAGTGGCAGATTCTCTTGGCAAAGCTGAGGCAGAGGCCTACACTGGTGGAGGCTCCTGATGGCTCAGTGAATAAGGCTTTTAATTTTGACCTTCCTGTAGGGTCATTGCCCTTAGAGAGTGAGCCAGGAACACATATACTTGGGAGCCATCCACTTTGACTGTGTTTGACAAAGGATCTCTAACTGGCCTGGCCTTCTCTTGTTACACCCAGTTCTCGAGCCCCCAAAAGATCTACAGGAATTGACTCCATTGCAAAACACATGAGGGTCTTTTTATTGTAAATTACAAGCTGCAGCTTGGGCCCACAACACCCACCGCCGAAGCGGTGGGAGCTGAGCAAGCTGTGCCCAGGTTAGTTGGGTGATTTAAAGATTCTGGTCCCTCCCAGCATGCCCAAAGCAGGGGCGATTCCTTCCTGGCAAGCATCTATTGGTCAAAATGCTACATTTTGAATCGATTGGATATAGGAAGGTCCCCAGACCATAATGACCTGGTGTCCCTCCCTAGGGGAATGGGCCAGTTTCCTAGCAACTGTTAATCTCTAGTGGGTGGGGAAAGAATGCGGTAAGGTGGCTCTTCCCCTCAGGGCATACTAGACTTCTTTACCTTTATGTGCCTACTTCAGGTCTTAAGAATAGCTGCTAATTTATCTTTTGGTCTCTCACTCTGATTAGGCTGAATTGGTCAGGGAGTCACAGGAATTGTCTGTCCCTGCCTCCCCAGTACTGGCTTTAAAAGAAGCACATGCCACCATATCTTTCTTTTAAAAAACGAAACACACACACACACACACACACACACACACACACACACACAAATCTTGGGTTCTTGTGGCTAAGTGCAGGACCTTATAAGACTTTTTTTTTTCTTTTTCTAAAAAGAAGGGTGAAACTGTTTCTACAAGTGTGTTTTATCCCACTGCGTTGTCAGCATGGTTTGTAGTGGTCCTGAGGATGCTGACATGAGGTGTTTGAGCTTTGACAGAACTTCCCTGTGGTTTTCGGGTTCATGGGCACTGACCCCTTGTCGCTCAGATGATCACTGTGGGGGAACCCCAGAAGGCTTCACAGCGATTTCCACGGACCTCTCCCCTCTATCTGTCTTCTGTAAATCAGAGTCTGATCTGTTAATCTCAATGCCTCTCTTCATATTTCCTGCCCTCTGAGGTGGGCGGAGCCGATGATACCCTGAGCCTGCCCCGTATATAAATTGCTCAGCCAGAGCGGTGGGGAGCCGCCTCCCCCAGAAG
>NW_026596131.1:4214292-4246021 GCF_907164565.1 Psammomys obesus | reverse complement strand
TCACGGTGCTTTGCCTCCCTAGCTGGGCCCTCTGTGGCTGCTCAGAGCTCTCCTCACTCGTTTTCACAGTATGCATCCTGGGAGGAGCCTTGAAAGCAGAATGGGGAGGAACACGTGATTCCCCGCCCCGCCCCCTTGTTTGCGTAGTTTCGCCCAGCCCACACGTGCAGAGATGCTGACCTGCGCCAACCTCTCTACCTCTTCCATGAACTTTGTGGCCCATTCCTTTCGGCTTGTAAATAGTTGGGTGTGACATATCTCTCAGGTGGTCCTTGGTGTCGCCTTTCTCCCACGTACAGAAGAAAGCTTCATTCTTTCCTCCTTATGTATGCCATCCTCTCCTTTCAGATGGCCTGGAATGGTTGCCTGGTATCTGTGGGGCAGGTTCCTCGTGTAAAAGGCTCTGCCCACCACAGTGCCCGGCAGCAGCTGGAAGGAAAAGCCTGACAGCCCCTTTTCAGGAGGCCCGGAGAAGCCACTGAATGACCTTATACAAACAAATAAGCAAACAAATAAAACCACAGGCCCCCAGCTTTTGTCCGAACCAATTAAGGAGGGAACTCTATTAGTTACTTGTTGCTGTGACAAAAATACCTTGACACAAGCATCCTTAAAGTAGAGGGTCTTGCTTCGGCTCACACTGAGGATCTGACAGGGAGTTTGAGGCAGCTGATCAGAAGCGGAGAGTGATGACCGATGGACCCCAGCTCGTTTTCACCTTTTCAGTCAGTCTGAGACCCCACCAAGCCCATGGACTGCTCACTCCATTTGGTGTGTCTCCCCATCCCAGTTGACCCATCCAGATAATCTCTCTCAGACTCACACACAGAGACTCGTTACCATGGTGATTGGTGATTTTAAATCCCATTGAGTTGGTAATCAAAATTAGCCATTGTGTGCACCCACTCTCTGTTATATTTCCACTTAAAAATTTAATTTGTTTAGAAAATTTCTAAATGGATCGAGAAGAACAGTGGAGCAAATCTTTCCATTCTGCTCTCAGGATTTACCAGGTAATTCCTCCTACCTCTGCCCTTGAGAGCTCCTATGTGCACACACACACACACACACACACACACACACACACACCACACCCCTACCTCTCACCCCCAAGTGTCCGTACAAACACACACATTCTGATCTTCCTCTGTGGTGGGATAGTCTGCAAACAGGCACTCTTCCTATTGTGAATGGAGAAAGCAACCAGGAATGTCGTGAGAAATGAGGAAATCTGCTTTTCAACAGACTGGGCAGTTAGCAGCGGCTTCTGTGAGAAGGTGACATGGGCGTACAGGCAGCGGTTAGCAGTGTCCATGCTTGGGAGCTCAACAGCCAGCAAGAGGTATTGCCCTGAGACACTTAACCTCCTGGAGTGCTCACTCAGCTTTACCATATTTAGGGCTCTGGCATATGTGAGTCCTTTGTGGTTCTGAACTAACCTCATTTATTACTTCCTTAGCCTCTCAGGGGCTGTCGCTGAAAAGGGGCCTTTAATTTTGCATGCATTCACTAGCAGGTTTATTAATGTGCAAGGAGGCAGGGATAGTGCAGATCTGTGCAGAAGTGTTTAGCCAGCAGGCTCTCCTGGCCCTGTGAAACGCTTGCAAGAGCTCAGAGACCCAGGATGACACACAGACACAACCCTTTGCATGTTAATAGTTGTGGCTTCATGCTGTAATTATACTTAGGAATTCTGTACCTCCATGCATAAGAGGAAGCACAGGCCATACCAAGTCATTAGAACTTCAGCTCTTTCTACCGTGCGATGGAGGGTTTTGTTGAATTGAAAGAAGCCGGGAGGCCCTGACTGAGACACTTTGATGACGGCATGCTTTCCGATTCATCTAGACACATAGGTGGCTCAAGTGAGAGATGTGTGCATACCCCAGACCAGCAGGAGACAGGCACTTTCAGGCCCATTAGGCACTTTGTTGGCTAAACAGTGGGGGAGTTGTGCAAGACAAACATTACATATTGGTGTGAGGTGGGAAGAGTAGCAGCTTGAGATGGGGGTGATCTGAAACATAAACCAATGATGCTCGGAAACTCGGGGTGCTGCGGGAGTGATGGGTGACCCTTAACAAGCCGCAGGCACTGTGCTTGGCTTTTAAAGTCCTCACCTAGTCTCTCTGTAAGACCACTCTGGGTTTTCCCCTCCTCCTGACAGGTGGTGCTGTCCCTGGGAAGGGGCACATGGCAGGTCTGCATGGTGGGGGAGTGCAGGTAACCGCAGACACTGCAAGTCGGTGGAGCCCACCTGCGCCTGGCTTCTCTGGCACCGGCCTTTATTCCCTCAGGACCAGGCTGTCATTGCCTTGAGCTCACCCACCTGACTTTGAAGTACCTAAACCTGGGTTTCTGCAGAATGTGGTCAAGCTTGGTCTCTCACAGGAAGCTCCCTTCCCCCATGGTGTGCTGTGCTGTGTGTGTGCAGGTGTGTGCACACACACGTTTTTTGGAGTCAGAACTGTTGGGGGCTGGGGAGCCCCCTGTAATGAGAGGAGACTAGTTCAGGGAGGAGGAGACTCCAGGGCTAGCTGGCTACCTGTAGATAGAGAGGGGCATGGAGAGCCCCAGAAAATGTGTTTTATAACGTGGGTGACAGCGGTCACTGTGGCTTTCGGTTCGGGTGACACCTGAAAAAGCAGGCATAGAAAAGAGGCCTTTGCTCATCCACAAGGAATCTCAGCTTAGCATTTTTGCCATGAGCAGAATTCTTAGTCATTCTGCAGTGAGCTTAGAAGCGGGCTGGGCTCATCCCACATCCAACAGGATCCTACCCTGGGACCTGCAGAGGATGTGGGGGCCCAGTTAGGGAGGTCAGAATGACTTTGCAAGGAAGGATTTACATCCCAACTATTAGGTTGGAAGAGAATCTGTCCCCGTGGGGATGAGAATGACTAATGTCCAGCTGGTCTTTGAATCATCACTCAGAGCCAGTGTATGGCACCGGTCATCTCTGTGCCGAGTATTTAGCCAGGGACAGGGCAGGAGAAACTTCTGTTCTGTGGGTGGAGGGAAGCCACATGGTAAGTCAGTCAGCAAGGCCCAGAGGTGGACAGGTCCATCTCAGATGGTGTCCTAACAAACCACGTGGTGACTCAGAGCAGTGCTGTGGAATTAAGGTACAATGCCCTTTTCAGACGCTGGCATCGGGGGCTGTGCTTACACGAAGCCCAGAGTTTGGCAAGCCAGGTGTGGTGCAGCCTGCAACCCAGGAACGCGGGAGAGAGGCGGCAGAGGGGTAAAAGGTTACCATTCTGGTTCCAGTGAACATCTGAAAACAAGGATTGGTTCTTACCACTAACGTATCTTGTGTTTTATCTGTTGTTGATATGCCCATAAATCAGGGCTCTCCTTGTTCTCACCATTGCTCTAGCAGTTCACAACAGGCAGTTTTCAGGCCAGGAGGACAGCTTCGCAGCAGAACCCCCCCTGGCACACCCAGGGCTCAGGGTGCTGGCCCCGGCAGTGCAGAGACAACTAAATAACAGCCACAACCCCCCTCCAAATCCTCTCTTATTTTCGATTTTAGCAACATTGCTATGGGCACTGTATGTGGGACACCCCAAAGATGGGCCACAGGAGCTAACCATGGAAAGATCCCTGTAGGTCCATAAACCATGGAGGAACGTTTTGGGGTTTCCCGAGCCCCGTTTTATCTGGGTCCTCCTTTTCCGCTCAGGAACCTTGGTGTTGTCGATTGTTGCTCACCAGCCCCTCTCGTTAACTACAGGAAGGAACTCTGCCAACCACATGTCTCCCACTGGGAAAAATAATTGGCCCATGGGGGGCAGGGCTATTCTTAGCGTCATCTCAATTCAGGTTTAAACTGTTAGTTCATCGGAATATGGTAGCTATTAATTTAAGACGTGAAGATGTGGTTACTAAGCGTAGCTCTCCTCCCACTCACCCGGAGTCTTTTAGCTGGGGGAAATGCTACTTGTTGAATGGAGTAGAAGTGCATTCCATCTGAAGGTTTCAGGTGCAGCCCAAACCCAGCAGCAGCATGGGAACCAACCGGAAAATGCCGGAGGAAGAGAGAGAGAGAAATTGTGCGCCCACGTGTAGGCGTGTGTGTGCATCTATGTGTGTGTGCATATCTATGTGCAAATGTGTACCTTTATGTGTCTGTGTGTGTACGCGCGTGTGCGTGCGTGCGCGCGTGCGCGTGGGAGAACGAATCTGGATTCTAGGAAGGAGTATGCGGTAGAAAGTGATAGCAAATACAAGACAAACATTTTTAAAACACCCCTCCTGTCCCTGTGTGTAAAAGTATATGAATATATATTCTTTGTAGCAGGTTTAGAAAGAAGGGAGGAAATCACTTAAAATCTCACAGTTCAGTCTCCTTCTATGGTACTGCTAGACATCTATTTCATGATGCAGTTTTAAGCAGTTTTACCCTCTTTTTTTTCCCCCATGAATGAGTACTTTCTTGATTTCTTAAATATTTTTCAAGAATTTAAGGGTTGGCTGTACAATATTTTTAGTTGATAAATGCTTTGTTGTAATGTTTTTCTTTTTCTTTTTCCCTTTTTTCCTTACTGGGGTTGGGGATGTCTGCCATGTTGTCAGGTTAATCTTGAACTTGTGGGAAGAGCTACCTTCGCACCTCCGTGTCCTGAGTAGTTGGGATCTAGACAAGGAAACCACCTCACCTGGCTTTCTTCTGTCACTTAGTTAACTCTCTATTGCAGTTTTCCCTTTTCTTCTCTCCAAGGAAGGCCGAGACGAACATCTTTTGGCATCAATGTCTACGTAAACATCTAATTTTCACAGTAGAGATTGTTAAAAGTGAAATTATTTATTGGGTCCAACAATATAACATTTCCTAGGGTGTTTGGTATATGCTGCCAAGTCACTCTCCCCAGATAGCACAGCTTTACATTCTTGCTCTCCGCACGCCGAGTGCCGACCTTTCTCCTCGCGCAGTCCAGCTCACGCCGGAATTTATACTTTCAGTGAAACTTATTAATTTGACTGATGACAGCTGTGCCATTTTGTTGCAAGATTTTAAGATAAGGGAGACATGGTAATTCACAAAACTGCTACTTGCCTTAGCATGTCTCTTGGAGTCCTTGTCCACAGTTAAGCGTAGATATTTTTCCTGAGGGATGCTTAGTTGCGTGGGTCACAAGTGAATTCTCTCTCTCTTCCTCTCCTTCTCTCCCACCCTCTTCCTCCCCCCCTTCCTCCCTCTCTTGTTGGAACTAAGATCTGGATTGGGTTTGTGACTTCATCTCTTTATACTGAAGACTTGAATCTATCAGTGAACCCCAGAGCTTTGTGGTGACCTCGAGACCAGTGATCTGCAGTTTGTCATTGTGGGAGGTGACCAAGTCAAGAAGGCTCTTCTTTTTGGTGCCCTTGTCAGGATGCAAAAATAAGTCCTGCATCTCAACAGTGTCACTGCAATCTGACTGTGTTTAAGACATCTTCTATGGTTTATCACAGTGCAGGAGTCCCCTGTGACATGGTCTAAGCGCCAAGCATTAGAGCCATTGAATTTCTAATTTCCTTCTTCAGTAGTGCTAGTCCCTACTGTTTCTGACATTTTTGAACTCTAACTGTGCCAAGATATGGACCTCAGGATTTTCTGGCCTTTTTTTCTTTTTCTTTTTCTTTTTTTTTGATACTAGGGACCAAACCCAGGCATGGTAGGCATGTGTTCTATCATTGACATACATTACTTTGACCTCAGGGATTTCTTTCTATCACTAATATTTGTGTCAGCATGCAGGGCAAATGCTATCGGTGTTTTCATTTTATTGGTGATAGAACTAAACCTTAAAGTGTTCAGATCATTTCTTTGGAGTGGCACAGCTAGGAGTAGACAGTGCCGGAGACTGAGATGACTCCAGAACACACATTCAAAGTCCTAAGTCCAGTGTCTTTAAGAACTGGATTAAAGTAATATTTTAAAACATTTTAAATAGCTGGGTAGATGCTTGAGTCAGTAGAAGTTTTTCTATGTAAACATAAGGACTTGAGTTCAATCTCCCAGCATCTGTATCAGAAAAAGAAGATCCAAGTTTGGCAGTGTGTCCCTATAATCCCAGCACTAACAGGGGTGGAGTTTGGAGGATCTCTGGGGCTTGCTGGCCAGATAGTCTAGCCAAATCTGCAAGCTCCTGTTTTACACAGATAAGGTGGGGGTGTGTGCACACGCACACACAAGCACACACACATCCCTCTACCCAATGTCTAATCCCCCCCTAAAGATTCTATCTAAGCCAAGAGACGCACTTCATTCCCCACAGCGGGAGGCTGAAGTGATGAATGAAGTGAATTCCAACTTTCCCACACCTCCTTAGTGAACAGTGGTGTGGGCCTCTCAGCACTTGAAGAAGAGAAATCAAGATTGGCCTCGGACTGATTTAGAAGACTGGCTGGTGGAGAGAAGCACATGGGGATGAAGAGCTGGTTGGAATGAGGAGGGAGCTTGATGGGGAGAGCCATCAAACAGGGAAAGAGAGTTGCCTGAGCAATCCTGCCACTGGAAGTCATGGTTCAAGCAGGCAACCTGTGGGCAGGACACAGAGGGAACGTTCCCTGTTTGGGGGGTTACATATTAGCATTCAGGGTACCCGGGAAGAGAAGGGGGCCTAAGCAGTTAGCCAATGGGGAAAGCAGATGGGCGGTGGGGAGGTGGGCGGCGTCACTCTACTCATCTGCTCTTTTAATAGGTAAAATTGCAGCATGATTCCATCCATTCATTGGGTGGTTATGCAATTAGGGTCCTGCTGCTGGTAAAGGCTTCCAGGGATTTCAGTGCACTCGGCAGACAGAATTACGGTGTTTACTTTAAAAAGCGAGCTTGTTCTCTTTCCAGAGACTTAATTTTATTTAATGCTCAATTTTTGTGTTTACTGGTTCTGCGTTTTTCTTGCATAGATTAAGATTCAATTTAGAGAAGCCGATATGGGTGGTTTGGCTGGAGGAACCACAGAAGGGCATGGCCCATCAGATGGTGTTTGCACGTGAAATCACAGAGTTCTATAAGGATGAGGGTCTCGTTACAACCCTGACCCAAATCATAATTTCTTTAAAGCAGTGAGTGAAATATCAGATGCTCCTTTAATAATTTCAAATATTCTATTGATACAGTTTAAAATTTTTCATACAAGACATATAACAGACTTTACCATCTTAAACCCCCTTTATTCTTTTTTTTCCTGAGGTGGAGCCTCACTCTGTAGCCCTGGCTGGTCTGGAACTTGCTGTGTAGACCTGAATGGCTTCAAACTTACAGAGATCCACCTGCCCTTACTACCCAAGTACTGTGAGCAAAGTCGTGTGTCCCCAAGCCCAGCTCATCCTAACCACTTAAAATTTTATTTTATTTAAATTTCTCGAAATGAAAATATAATTACACGGTTTCCTCTTTTTTCTCGTTTTTCTCCTTCCAACCCTTCTTACGTACCCTCCCTTGCTTTCTATCAAACTCAGGGCTTCTATTTCTTTAGTTGTTAATGAACACACAGAACACGCACACATATTCCTAAATACGTAAATGCAACCTGCTCTGTCTACGTCCTGTTACTAGTACGTGTATGGTGTCAGGACTGGCTTCTGGGTAGTGTGTAGGTAATTGTGGCACAGTTCTGCAGAGAAGACAACGTTCGTGAGACAGACATCCGAGACCCTTGTCATCTTGCAAAACTTAAACTCAGTAAACCACTTCTCAGTATCCCCTCCCCTGGCCCCTTGGCACCCACCCACTTGCTTTCTGTTTCTATTGTTTGATTACTTCGGGTCCCTGCAAGTAGGATCACAAAGTAGGTATCTTTTTTGTGACTGGCTCGTCTCACTATAGTCTCCCGTGTTACCCCATGCTGCAGCTTTGGTACTGTTTCCTTCTTTAGACCTACACCTATATTTGCCTATACTGCATTTTGTTTATTCATCCACGGGTGGGAATTTCAGCATCTTCCACGTCACTATAGTAAACGTGGGTGCGCAGACGTCTCCTTGCTTCCAGTGATTTGGATAGAGACCCTGAAGTGAGCTTGCTGGGTCGGGAAGGTCTGTGTCTCGGTGTTAAAGGAGCCCCCATACTGTCTTCCCGTGAAGCCGCCCCATTTCACCGACCAGCCAGCAGCGCATCCGAGTCCGGCTGCTTTATCTCCTCACCAGCGTGTGCTGCTCTCGCTTCTGTCTCTTGTTATAACAGCAGCTGTCCTGACGGGGTCCTGAAGGCAGCTTTGCGTTCCTTACTACATCAGAGCTTTCCTCTTAGTTAAAGCCTTGTGACTTGAGATTTCGTCTATGCTTTTGCTGTTTTAGCATCCAAAGGGAAGATGTTGACCACACACTGAGTGGTAACTTAAACGATACCATGCAGTATGTTTTTTGTTTGTTTGTGTTTTGTTTTGTTTTTTATCATAGATTGAACTGAGAAGCCTAACCTGAGGACACACTGAACTCATTGTCACATGGTTTCTTATTAAATCAAGGAATGTAACCTACCCTCTGAGACAGCAGCATTCCAGTGGAGCCCTTAAAAGAGATGCTATTTCTGACCCTGAATTGGTGGGAGAGATAAAGCCACGCCTGTCTGAGAGGCTTTACACTCACATACCTGGGCACAGCCCTGCAGTGTCCGGGGTGCTTCAGGGGTGAGAGAGCAGACGTCTGAGGCCCACAGTCCACGATGGCTCCCACGTAAGGTGTGGACACCGTGTGTTTATGAATTCACCCCGTGAGCTCTAACTGAAATCCATGGCCAATCAAATGGAAAAGTGAATCAGTGGGAGTAGTGTTTTACTTAGAACCCATTAAAGCAATTTAAGCGCAGGTTTTCCTAGGTATAAATACCCAGCTTTCTGCAGGAGGGCAAATGTAGATGTGGGAACACCTTTATGAAGGCTCCAGGTGAGATGGAGGGGGGAGGCAGACAATATAGTCTTTCAGGGAACTCAGTGGCAGCCGCAAATCCATTTACGAACAATTGAAATCATGGAGCTTTGCAGCATAATGTTAGCTTTCAGTAATGCTGTTATTTAAGAGAAATCAGGGGTTCGGCTGTAACACGTGGGGAAATGGGCCATTATAAATTTGAATACGTGAGAGTGACTTTGTTGGATCCAGCAGATTCCCTCCTTACTTTATTTCTTGCTCATGTTGCATTTCAATTATTCAAATAGGCAGGGAACTGGATCGGCAGGGAAGAGTACTTTGCCTAGAAGACATGGTTTATAGCCCATCGAAGCGCAGCTTTTCCTCAACTCTGAACACTTTTCGATCTATAGAGAAGTTAACTGACGGGTGTGTGTGTGTGTGTGTGTGTGTGTGTGTGTGTGTGTGTGTGTGTGGTTTCTGTGCGCTCAGGCATGCCCACAGGTCCTCATGCTTACACAATAAGTACTTTGCCAATTGAGCCATCTTCCCAGACTTCAGGTTATTCATTTACATGTGAGACAGCAAGGCTGCAGACAAACACCAGGCTTGCTATCCCATCAATCATTTGAGGAAGTTGGTTGAGCGTCTTCACCAAATCCCTATCATCTCTGGTCCTCTGAATGTCAGCCCTCAAGGAATCCTGGCAAGGTAACTCATCCTATTCCTGACTCCAGCATGAAATCAAACAAAACAAACAAGCAAGAAAACCTCAAACAAAAACTCAAGCCACTTATAAGTGAGTATATACTATGTGTGTCTTCCTGCTTCTTGGTTACCTTACTCAGGATGATCTTTTCTAGTTCCACCCATTTACCTACACATTTCATGATTTCCTTGTTTTTAATGGCTGAGTAGTGTAATGGTGTAAATGTACCACAGTTTCTGTAACCAAAATTCTTCAGGTGAGGGACGTCTAGGTTGTTTCCAGATTCTGGCTATTCTAAATAAAGCTGTTATGAACATGGTTGAACAAAAGTCCTTGTTATATGGTGGAGCATCTTTTGGGCGGATTTTAGTCATATAGTACAGAATAGTCATACTACAATGCATAGACCCTGTGAAGGTAAGTCAGATGGGCATCTTAGGCTTCATGTTGGCCCACTCACAAGTCAGGACAGTGGGGGATATCTCTGACACAGACGATGTTCCGTGCTTTTTTATCACTTTCCCCTGATGGGACTTCCCTACAAGGCCACAGGGGAGGAAGACAAACAAACTCAGTTCTCATGTGACTACATGAGCTGGGGTGTCTGGCTAGGGGGCTCCCCTATTCGTTAGAATAGGGGAGAGGGAATGCAGGAAAGAAGGTGGGACTGGGAGGAGAAGAGGGAGGGAACTGTGACCAAGATGTAAATTGAATGAATTAAGTAGTAAAAAATAAAATAGTAAGAGAATAAAATAAAATAAGCATAGAAGTTTAAAAAACGAAAACAACACTAAAACTCAAACCAGTTTCCTTTGGTAACACTTCTGCTGTCCGGTGTGTGCTTGTACCTGCTTATTTCCATCTGTTTATTTTCGGCAGGTCACTTCCTCATGAAGTAAGCTGCAGGCTTGTCTCAAGTCCTCAGCAGTAGCCACAGTTAAGAGGCGCTGAGGAGAGGAAGGCGAGGAGAGCTGTTATCCTGGGCGATCCCTATTTACTTTGCCAAGGCAGCAATCTTCACCACCCCACCCCTGCTCCAGGGATGGCAGATGAAGTAACCGTGACATCTCCTCGCTGACTACTCCCACAGGCATAATAATATCAGTCCCTAAGCTGCGTTGCCACTGACTCCTGGTTTCCCCAAAGCGGCATGTAGACACAGAGATGTTGGGCCAGGACCCAAAGCCGGCAGAGTTTCCCTGCTTCCCTCGGGTTCACTCGCAGGCTGTCCACTCCCTTCTGTGATGTTCTCTGGATCGGGGCCAGCTGTTGCTTCACGTGGAAAGCATCTACCTATATTTAGTGTCCCCACTAGGCCACCCAGTATGAGCTTTCTGTTACTTCATATTCATTAATTATTGGGAGGGGAGAAACAACAGCAATGTAATCCTCTATGTAACTGCGCTTGCATCTCATTTCACAGTTAGAGCAGACATTTAAAGATTTTGTTGGCTTTAAAGTCTAAATTTAGAAGTTCTCGGTAGGCAAAAGCCTGTTTCTCCGAGGGTTTGTAATCTAACAATTCAAAAGCCCTGTTCTTTTACATGTAAAATTAATCTTTCCCAGTTGCTACTAACGCCTGAATGGAGATGGCTGAAAATATTTGGCAGATGAGTCTCTGTGCTCTTTCTTCATCAGGAATGAAGAAGTCGAGCATTTTGGTAGAAGAATGCACTTGGCCAGACTCTACCAGGCTTGCTGTGTTCCTATTAGCAGGCTTCGGGGGTTTCTTACGATCGTAGTTAGTGTGCAGGAAGAATGAACCTTATTATTCTCACCTCTTTAAAAAATAAAGAAGAATGTGGCTCTTTCCCTCTTCTCCAGCCAGCTGTCAGATTTGAATGCCTGCCCCAGTTTGCTCTGTCGTAAGCTGAGTTAGTGGGCTGAGCAACGAGGCCTGGCAGCTCTCCAAGACAGATTGCCCACTGCCAAACACACCCAAAAACCCTGGCTACAGATGTCTCAGAAAACGGGGTAGTGGAGATCCGCCTGTGGGTTTCAGTATGTGGATTTCTTGCTCATTTCAGCAGCTTTGAGTTTAAAACGTGGCTTCTTCATGGGTGTGATTTCTTCTGTAAGGCAACTTTCTCTAAAAATACATATTTTTTTTTGTTAGATACTCTCAAAAATGTTTGCATAAATATCCCCACTGTGAGACCAGGGCGACCTCTCGTGAGCTTGTCCCAGCTCAACAAAAACGATGTTGTTGAATCCCAAATCAAGTCAGGTCCCAAGTGGCTAAAAGATCACTTCCTGTGTGGCGTCTGAAAAACAGGCACCTCAGGAGCTCATGTTGCCAAGTCCACGTAGCTATACAGCCACCTCGGTTCTCAGCGTGCTAGGCTGAATTTCACTGTGGGTGTGTGAATGTGCTGTGCTGAAGCTAACCAGTGGTTAGGACCTAAAATTAAAACCAAAAGAATTCAGTCATTTGGGCTCATTACTTAAAGGACTTGAAGCCTAACTCCAGGGAGGTCAAAGGTGAGAGACATCGTTTTCATACTCTTACACTGCTTGGCTGGCCCCAGAACCATCTGCCAGAGGAGAGGGCAGGGAAGTCAGGTTGGGGTTTTGTCCCTCTGAGTAAGAGAGCCTGTCTGTAGCTAACGGACTGCAAATTCTTGGCAGTGTCTGCCTCTGTGGAGGACACTTCATTTCCAGGAAACCTCATTTCAAGGAAATGATTGCATTTGGGAAAGTCTTTGCCATGTAACGCCGAGTCAGTCATTGTTGCCTTGACAGCCAAAGTTCTGTTCTAATGCCTTTACACAATTACAGAGATCTGGAGAAATTAATTTTGGCATGTGTTCGGCGGACAGCTCATTGAGATGAGTTAAATGCATGAATTGCCCCCTTACTGGTCTTTTCAGGCTTTCGTTTATTTTAGATGCCAATCTGTCCATTCGTTATTGGAACCTGAGCACGCATACCTCAAGAATTGTGCTGGCCTAAGATAGTGCAGTCTACAGGTTCTAGTATCCTTGTGTCTCTCTCTATTCCCTGCCCCAATGCTGTGGTTATGTATAAGCCTTGTCACAAACGGCTTCTGTGTGACTGCAGGGGATTCAAACTCAGCTCTTGCTGCTTGCTTTATGAACAGAACCCCTGTATGTTCACATTAGGCATTTATATGATTCTGCAATCCTGAAGAATATTTTGCATTTCTTGGGAGGAAAAAAAAGCAGATTTCTTTTTCCTTATGGTTAAATTAGCATATCAATATTTTATGACGCATTAACAGAATTTTGCAACACCCTTACTTGGCAAGGAGCATGGTGTTCATACTTGAATGCTGCAGGCACCATTTAAAGTCTGTCTTTAATGTAAATATGCACTTTTTAAATAGATAATGGAAGAGCAATAGCAATTTAAATTTGTTACTTTAGCAGTTGAAACTTACCTTTTTGAAATGCTTTCGATGGGGATTTGAGCATTTATGTAATTTGTTGTTGGAACCATCATGCTTCCAAGAAGGTTAAGCTCAATTACACATTATAAAAATTGGTATTGACACTAATTCACTTTTTTGTGTCTCTTTTGGGGAGATGGATGACATACAACTTAAGAGAGAGTCACTGGAAACCATTGACTAATCAAAACAGATTGTTGTAGGCAACCATAGGTCAGTGACATATTGTTTGTAGATAAACTCAAATTATGCAAGAAGAAAAATATTTGGAAAAAAAAAGAATTTTAATCTGGTTATTCAGTATATAAAAATACCTAGCTGTGGGATCAGGTTAACTATCTTATCCATTGTTAGTTAATTATTACCTTTGTAATTATATAGTTTATTCAAATCAGTGCATTTTAGGACATTATTTTAATCTGAAAATTGTCAAACATTGTAATATTGTAACTTCATGTTTGAAAACTAGTTTATAAAAATGAGAACATATAGGCTTTTTTTGCCATTTGTTGTTGTTTATTTGTTTGACCTAAGCTGACCTTACTTACTAGCTAGCTGAAGATTGCCCTGAGTTTTTTATT
Source organism: Psammomys obesus (assembly GCF_907164565.1). Taxonomy (NCBI): domain Eukaryota; kingdom Metazoa; phylum Chordata; class Mammalia; order Rodentia; family Muridae; genus Psammomys; species Psammomys obesus. The sequence goes on along the minus strand of NW_026596131.1, from coordinate 4,232,481 downwards.
TTCTTGTCACAACCTCCCAAGGGCCAGGATTCTAGGGGTGCACCACTATGCCAGCCTAAAAATATGGGCATCCCTATACTCTGTGTCATCTCAATTATGACTTCAAGTCTAGTATGGCATTAAAGCTTTCTATGTGTTAGCCTACGATGGTTCAAGTAGGAAGGCCCAGGCTCATCACCCAGTACCTGATTTTGTGCTTGCTCATTTATGTAGTCTTAAAAAGGAGGACTCTCATCTTATTGTATCTGTTTTTAGCACAAATATTCATTTCATTTTACCTTGACAAGCAATAAGAACAGAGACCAAGAAGGTCAAATACAGAGCTATATAAATTTTGCTGCTTGCTAGTTGGTTGGTGTGTGAGAAATGTGTCACTTTTAGTTGAAATAGTGTTTGTTATGTACTTAAAAACCTTAATTTTGGGGGGAGGTAAGCTTTTTTACTGAATGCCGAGAAGTGATGAATGGAAAGATTGGGGAGAGTTTTAAAACCTCATGAGAGTCCATGGGGCATGCCAGAGGTGGGATGGGCTATGGAGATGAGAAGATTGGTGGAAAAAGGCAAAGAGTCTGTCTTCTCTTCCTCCTGGAGTTTGTTTAAAGTCATGGGTGTTGACAGCTGTTTCTAGGGGTGCTGGGTGACTCTGTGCTCTTTGTCATGTAGGGAATACCCTTCTTTTGTGATCCTGTTTATGGAGTCTGTTCCACTGATGGATTACAGTTGATGGTAAAGATTATTCATTCTCTGGGGGAAGAACACTTAGGAGAGCGATTGGCCCTGGCTGGCATCGGCATATACGGCATTTCTTCGCAGTGGTCTACTGGTAGACCCAACAGTTTCCTCTTGTCTATTGGGAATAGGGTAAAAACGGTAGTTGAGAAGATCGATTTGTATTTAGATAGATGTATGCTATGTACTCTGTTTCAGATACATTAAGTCACAAGTTTTGAAAAGATTGGGCTTGGAGAATGGAGCCTACTGATCGGTGTACTCCTAACACACTGTGTCCCTGTGCCCTTACGTTCACCCAATGAGTATCACATGGCGCCTCCCCGTGTGCCAGGGCAGTGTCAGATGGGAGTGAGTTGTGAGGTCTGGCTGGCATCTTGCTGGTTCTTTTCTCTGAACTATATGACAAATGCACTCATGGACTTCTGCCTTGGGAGCCTCTAATTTTCATCTGTTATTTATTTTCATGATGGCCTTGCAAATGCCAAGCCAAACCCCCTCTCTTCTCTTCTATTTTATAGGGGATGATAAGAGATTTTTTTTAATCTCTGATAATCATTTACATCCCCATTATCATTCTCTTTGAATGAAGAATATTTGCATTTCATTCATGCAGTGAGCAAAGGAAATACACATCCATAAGGTTGACTAACTCCCGAGTGGGTTCATGGTGGAAGCTCAGCCATGGTGAGTTTTTCCTTGTTTGTCACTCACTGAAAACTCCACCGAATAGTCAGTTATTCCAGCTTAAGGGATAGTTTGTAGCTGCTAAAATGACCAAGTAAACATTCTAGTGTAAGAAAATAATCACCTAACTTTTTTTTTTTTAAGGTAAATTGTTACTCCTGGTTTTGAGCACGGTTGTGTAGATTTTGTTCTGATTCACTGACTTTGTAAAGCAGCTGAACTTTTGAACTTCACAATGACTTCCTCAGATGGGGGGTAAGGGCTGGGAGGGTTGTGCTTGCTTTGGCTTAGAGCTGCTTCCACTTTTCATTGAGCCAAACTTTGCATAGAGTTAATATTCCCTATGCTTGAGTTTGTTTTGGACACCCTAAAATTATGGATGTTGACCTATGCACTAGCTGTTCGTGAGACAGTGAAACCCATCCTAAGCTGTTTTGTTTTCCCTTCTACCTTCCAAGAATGTGTCACTGGAGGTGTGGCCCGTGGACCCCAGCAGGCTACAGAACTTTTCAGAAGGTCTTTAATGTCAAAGATATCTTCATACTATCACCAGGGTTCTTTTACATTCTTTCACAGTGTGAGCATTTGCCCTGCTGGTGGATGAGCTTTGATGGACAACTAACTACTAGTGCCTTGGGCCAGCCAAGCCATAGACATGATGGCCACTGGCTGTCCTGTAATCCTCACTTCACACGTTGCAGAAATGGAGAAATGGAGGAAAAAAAAAGCCAGTTTCTCTTGAGGATGGTCTTCATGAAGGTGGTCAGATTAGTCAGTGCTTCTGTCTGCCTTGACTGCTGAGTTACAGCTTTTCTTTCCAAAGGACTGGGGAGGGTTTTCGTTTCTGTTGTTGTTTTAAGATGAAGTTACCTTCTCACTTCAAGGACAAAGAGCGAGTCTTTGGCCTGTGCCGGAACTCTGCAAAGGGCCACTCTGGTCACACAGGAGAGAGCCTCAGTGAGAGGCAAGCCATGCACCTGCACCTGCAGGGCTTCCTGCCTGGCTGGCATGCACGCTGTCATCTCCACTTTGTGATGTCTCTCAGCACTCCTTAATTACTTTAGTAACAAGGTGCCCTGCTTGGTGCAGTAATTGCTTGAAAGCACACCGGCTTCCCTGTCCTTCTGTGACTGGCCTAGCAGCGATGACTTTGTTCTAAGGAGATGCTTAAAAGTCCCTCAGTTTGGCTATCAGCTTACTGAAACAGTGTATGCTCCAAATTAAAATACTCCCAACAGTGTCATAGGGAGAGGAGAGGAAGCCTACGCTCTAGGCCTGCAAAGGGAAAGCTTTTCTCCTGGAAAGAGATTTGCAACTTGTTAGCCCATTTTGCTAGGGACGAGGACTTGGCCAAGACTGCTTCAAAATGCGTAACTGTGGCCTTCTATTTACCTCTAAATCTCACGTCAGGAGCCTGATGATGGACTGCCAGGGAGAGGGGGGTTTTCCTCCCCTTCCTGTATAGGACATTTGACTAAATCCATCTTTTTTTCCTGCTTTTCAGTCTTTCGTGTGTGTGTGTGTGTGTGTGTGTGTGTGTGTGTGTGTGTGTCTGTCTGTCTGTCTGTCTGTCTGTCTCTCTTATGAAGGTCAGAGGGCAAGTTGGGGGAATAGGTTCTCTCCTTCTACCAACGTGAGACCTAGGGATCAAACTCTGATCCTCAGGTGTGCAGGTGCCTTTACCTGCTAAGCCATCTTGCTGGCTCTGCATTTATACTTGCTCTTTTGACTGGCCTATCAAAGATAGGTGGCTGAACTTGGCCTCTTTAGGCATAGGCTGTTCCCTAAAAATGACATTTCCCTTGGCTGTAGGAGATGGAAAAACCAAGCGAGGCCCTTGCCCTGTTCTCCTTCTCAGTTCAGCAAAGTGTGAGGGGATTTCTCTCTAGCAGCAGCCAGTTGCTAGAGGATGCCAACTTTTAGAGGCAGGAAACCCAGCTGCTGCTCACGTGCTATCCAACAGAGCAGCTAGCAAAGAGCTCTCAGAGTGACTAACTCATTTATAGAAAGGCTGTGACAGGGTCCCAGAGGGACAAACGGACAGAAGAAATGCAGACAGGTGTGGTGCTCTCATGCCTTCTCTGGGCATACCACCCCCGGCTCTGTCACATGCTCGTAACCAAGAAGCTCTGAACCCTGCCCTTTTTTGGGGGGGGCATTATGAGGCTTTATGGCATAGACATATCATGTTAGATCATTGACCAACAGTGATCAGATGATCTTCGGCTCCTCTTCACTCCCTGAGGACAGAGGTCGGTGCTGAAACCTCTAGCTCACATCAAAGGGTTGGTTCTTTGGCAAGCAGTCTCCATCCTGAGGTTTGGCCAGCAGCCTATCAGAACTCAACTCTTTAGAACAAACGATGCTTTTATCATCCACGGAACCCAAAGGATTTAGGAGTCCCATGCCAGGAACTGGGGCGAAAGGCCAGATATTAGAGCAGTGGAGTCTCATGGTATCTTGAGCTAAAAGGTGCAAGAAACAGAGCAGACACCACTTACATCTCTTCTTATGCGATCACAGGCTCTTACGCATGTACGTGCAGAGCTAAGCTGAGATTTTACACCTCTGTTCTACTACATATTCTGCTACATATGTATGGAGCACAGGTGGGAGTTTTGAAAATTTGAATGTCTTAAGTAACGTGACCAGCTTGGCAGCAGTCCTGCGCCTGACCAGTTTCTATTTCAGTTTGTCTGTGCAAATCAGGAAGATGTTAAAGTCCACGGGCCACAGGTAGTAAAGAGAAGGAAATAGAAAAAGTCCACAGGACGGATTAATACTTCCTGGTTCCTGGTGCAAGGAGTCTTAGGAAGACACTAGAAAAAAAAAATGTAAAGACCAGTTGGTGATATAGTCAACGTGATGAAAGTGGCAGTATATAAAAGGTAGAATAGGAAGAACACAATGGAAATATACTTAAATGGTGAGAAAGGGAGACGGGGAGAGAGAAGGGGAGAGAGAGAAAGAAAGAGAGAGGACTGAAAAGAAGTATAACAATGGGGCAACAGGTGCCCCTGGATTCAATCAACAGAATGGATTGTGTTTTCTCTCATACTCTTCCTTGTCCAAACTTCCTAAGACGGAGCCCTTCTACAGGTGTCATTGATAAGAACCTTTTAAGGAAGACAGTTTTGGATTTATGTAGTAAAGATCTGTATGATCTCTGCTGACTTCAAGTTCATGAATATTTATATTTAGTGATGATTGAGGCAGCAGATGCTTTCATTGAGTTTAAATAGTTTAAAAATAACAATGTAGCAAAGGAGCAATGAAGCAAAGGATCTCTGGATACCTTTGGAGAACAGTCTTTGTTGAGTGAAGGGAGGAGAGGGGCTGGTTCTGAGCTGGAGAACGTCTTCTGTAATTGCCAGTCATCTGGAAGAGACTAGAAGCCACATACAGCTGCTGAGATGTAAATAATTAACCTATGGCCAGCTGTGGCCCCAAGAGTTGGGAGCTGTTCATTCAGAAGCATGATAGCAGGGGCCAGAGGCTTCAAAACCACACCACCAACTCCTCACAGTGTTTTACATCGACCGGGACTAAAGATTTGTTAAGTTGATATTAGAGATGTAGAGAAAGTTTTTCTTAAAAAAAAAAAAAAAAAAAAAAGAAAGAAAAACAGGAACAAAAACAACCCATCCAAAGCTTTGTGGCTCCCACCCTAGCGCTAAGTACCAGTGGGGAAGGGACGTCCCTTTGTCTGGGAAGATTGAGTGACCAAGACATTGTCTATATGATGTCAGTGACAAATCAGATGAGCCTTCACATGCCCTCGGTGGTTCCTTATGAATTCTGGAACACATGCCTGGCACACAGTGTGCATTCTTCTCTGATGATGGAGGAGACCCTCCCTGCAGCTATGGGAGTCTCCTAACCATTTGCAAATGATTAACTATCTCATCCCAAATGTATCATTCTATTGAGTGTATCATTATATTTCACAGGCTGGGTTATATAGGTGATGGCTATACCGGCCACATGGTCTAGGCCCCTGGAGAATGGGTAGGCAGAGTACTAACCAGATGAGTTAGCACGCTGAGGAGAAGATTGGTATGGACTATGTAGAAAGCTAGCCTCAGAACAACAGCATACATGTTCCCAGTGGCTGGTAAAGTGAGGGGAAAATGGGTAGTGAGAGAGACAGGAGGCTGAGCCAGGCCTAGGTACCTGCTGGGGAACATCCATGTTTATCTCTGGATTGACAGCTAGAGAGCTGTCCACACGGCCATCCAGTGTGGTCCGCCCGGTTTCTCCTGGGACATTTCAAGACCTGACCGGAATTATAATCATTGTTGACGAGTATTTATCATGTGGCAGGCATTTTTTGCTCAGTCTGTCCAGGAGTCTTGAGTGGACACAGCTGCTAACCTGACTTGATGGTGTGGAAGCTGAAAAGCTGAACAAGTTGCCTTGCTGAGAAAGGAGATGTTGTAGTGTGACTCCAGCAGAGACCCTCAAGCCTCCATGACTTGCTCCTGGAAGGGCATTATGTGTGACTGCTGTTCTAAGAGCCAGGAATTTCCTTGTGGGGTCTGTGTTTGAGATTCTCTCCATCCGCATGTCACAAATCAGCAAGTTTCCTCCCGGAACTCAACCCCTCTCTCCTTCTGCTTTACAAAGACAACAAAGAGGTTCATTAAACGTCATGAAGTCTGTACTGAGGTTTCCTGGAATTTGCTGTGTCATTTGGCTTAAGTATGAAGATGGATATGTAGCTGCCTTTGGCAGAACGGCTAGCCAGCACAGCAGAGAAATGTGTCTGTCCCATTGTCTTGTGTGTTGTCTGTGTGCTTGTCCATTCATTGGCTGCAAGGGTCGCTTCAGGCATGCCCTCTGGAGGAGACTGGAGACTTTCTGTAAGTGTTCTGGGCTCAACCACATTGCTTCAGCTCTCCTTCATTGCACAGTATGGAAGGGGAGGAGAGTTCTGTCTACTCTGAGTCAGTGTGAAGACAGCTACCTTCTGGTACTCACTGCTCAGGAACTTTTATCTATTGCTTAGCTGCTTCATGGGTAGTGAAGGTAAAAAAATGTGTCTTGTCTGGTTAAGGATATACATTGATGGATATCTCCATTGATGCCCAGTTTAAATTGTGTTGTCTCTGCCCCCTGCTCCCAAAGATCTATATAGAAACTCAGACCTATTTCAAGGAGGCAGGGGCTTGGAGCACCTCCTTCTTATAACTCTTAAACTCTCATCTTAACAATTAGCTGCCAGAAATTCAAAACATCTCAACCTCACAAACGACACACATTTTCTGTTCTGCTCATCAGCAGCATCTTATTGGGGTCCCCTTTGAAGATGGTACAGGTACCTCAGCACATGCTTCTGAGAACTGCCAGTGATCCCGAAGTTTTACCATCTCCTGATTCTGTGTCCTCTCGTTCAGAAGGGAGACGAGAAGGGAAAAAAGACTTGCCTGGCTGGGAAGGAATGGCTTGCAGATTTCTAGGCACTAAGGAGCTCTGAAAACTCTGAGAGCAAACTGATCCAAATTTAATAAAGCCCCAGAGACAGAGGCAGGGTCCTCAGGAGAGATGGCCTGTCCAGTTTATTCTGCCATTCGCTTGCAGATACCATCCTTCTTTTTAAGGCTTGCTGAGCTAAAGCCACACACAGCAAACAGATCTGTTGAAGGCATATGGAAGAGACATCCTCTCCATTCCAGAGACCATAAGACACTGGCTTTTCTAAGCTCTAGGGGAAGAGGGATGTGAGTAGTGAGAAATAATTAGCCCTGCAGAAGAGAAAACGCTGGAAGGATTCTTTTCCTGGAGACAGTCTCACCATGTGGTCCTGGCTGCCCTAGCTTCTTATGTAGAGCAGGCTAGCCTCCCCCTTCCAGAAATCCACCTCTTCGATACTGGGATTAAACAAGTGCGCTACCACACCTGGTTGGATTTATTTATTTATTTGTTTGTTTGTTTGTTTATTCACTTGAGACAAGATCTAATATTGCAGAGGCTAGCCTGAGCATGCTGGGATTACAGGTGTGTGGCATTGTGCCCCTCTTCAGCCCTTCAATTCAGTTGGCTCTCTTGACAAAAGCTTTATCATTTGAAGACCCATTTGGGAACCAAAAAGATAACCGGGGGTGAGCTCTTTTGGCCTGAAGTTTTAAAATCAGTCGTGTCTCTGTGCTGCTCTTTTCCCCCTCTAAATAACCTTTAACAGTTCGAAACTGAATCTACAACAAGGAGGACTGTAACTTTTACCAGTACTGGTGACACATTGCCTTTATAGCTAACACTCACAATGGAATCTCACATTCTGGTGGGTGACTGTTTGGGACACAACTTACCACCCAGGGGGTTGGCGTTATTGAATGCCACTGCCCCCTCACCCCAGTCCCATGCGAGGCCCTCTCCTGTTTTTACTCATGAGATAAGAGAAGTGAAATTGAAAGGTTCTGGTTGAGTAATAGAGAGAGGAGGGAAATGCAGATGAGACTTTGGTGTTTGGGGAATTTGTCTCCGGAGCTCACAGGAGCTCTTCTGGCAAAGAGTAAAGTTTTCCTCTCTCTGGAAGAAAGGGGTTGTCTCTTCCCTTTCTACAAAATACCTTTTGCCTCTGTTGCCTAGATGTCACAACTCAGACATGGGAACTGGAGAGACAGCTCAGTGAGTAAAGCAAACAGGAGGACCTGAATGTGGCCCCAGCAGCCACACGGAAATGCCAAGCATGGAGGCATATACTCTGATGTCAGTGCTGGGAAGGTAGAGGCAGGAGGATCCCTGGGCTGCAAAGTCTAGCCAGCCTTGTCTAATTCGTGGGCTTCAGGTTAATGAGAGAATACAATTGCGCGCGCGCGCACACACACACACACACACACACACACACACTCATACACATATTCACAAAATCTCCACATTCATAAAAACAAAACAAAACAAACTTGGCCATTGTCTCTTTTTCCTCCTTGCTTTTTCTGTCTCTCTGTTGGGTGATTTTCAGCATTACAGGGAAATCTATCCATGAAATGCCCTTTTCTTTGTGCCCCACTTTACACACTGGGTTTGTTTACTTGGGCTATCACAATATAGAACAGAATGCACTCTTTAAGGATAACAATTTATTTTCACACAGTTCTGGAGCCTGGCAGTCCAAGATCAAGGTTTTCAGCAGATTGATTTCTTTGTGGTTTACAGATAGAAACCAAGGCCTTCTGTATGTGCTGTGGCCGTGTTTCTCCTAATCTCTTCCTATCAGATTAGGGTCCATGTCAGTGACCTCGTTTAGCCTAATTACCTCCTGAAAGGCCCTAGCTCCAAATAAGGTCACCTTCTTAAGTACAGGAGGTCAGGCATCAATGCAGGGATGTCTCAGGGGGGACATAATTTAGCTCAAGATAGATGCCCACTTTACTATTTTACCATAACTCTTTAGTTCTAGAGCCCTGAATTACAGTTTTCTGTTTCAAGAGCTCAGAACATCTGTTTATAATTCTTTGGTGTAACAAGAATTGGAGTGAGGCAGGGGTTTGCTCTGTTGAGCTCCCGAGGCTGTATCCTAACAAGGCCAGAGCAGAGTCGATAAGCTCTGCACACATTTGTGGAAGGCTGTTGGCTGGGTGGGTGTTACAGACATATGAGAGTTCAAGGGATGACAGAAGGACGCATTTCAAAATGTTCTAAGTGGCGAGCAAAGCAGAGATTGTTCCGTCACTGTTGGTTTTAAGGCCTGAGGTAATAATGCTAAGAGGAGAATCTCACGTGGAAGACAGCCTAATCGGACAGACATCTCCCATCCAGCCCTCCATCACACATCGTGGGCTAGACTAGCGTACAGAGAGTTCATGCCAAGTCATTTAGGTGGATGCCACATTTTTATCTGTTAGCTATTGATATTGTTTCACATGTGTACGGGGCTGTACATGGGCATGTGTGTGCATGCTAACGAATGTGACTGTGAGGGCCAGTGGAGGATGCTGCATTCCTTTCTCTATTACATTCTGCTTTATTTGCTTGAGGCAGGGTCCCTCACTGTACCTGAAGCTTGCCCCTTTGGCTAGACTGGCTAGCCAGTGAGATCCCCAGAGTTAACACCTGCTTCTACTTCTGCTTCCGCAGTTCTGGGGTTATAGGCACATGTCGTCATGCCTAACTTTTACATAGGTGCTGGGGAATGGAACCCTGGTCCTCGTGCTAGTGTGGTAAGGGCTCGTTGCCCACTCCTGAGCTGCCTCGGGAACCCTGACACTGTGGTTTTAAAATGGTGGTTGGGCTATTTAAATAAATCCATTTATTTACTAGACAAAGTGGGACAGAGCTGCCCCACCCCATTCTCATAAAGCGTAGCTGAGAGAACCCCCCATTGAGCCAAAGTGATGGGATTTATCTCACCCAGGGTACCAAGGTGATGCTGTCTCACAGGAGCGGGAGCAGCCTTTCGTCTCTTCTCAAGTAGGCACTTTCTCTTTGGCTGAGATTCCTGCCTGCTGCATTCTGTTTGTGCTCACTTGTAAATAGCCATGCCTAGCAATCCCATGATCCCATATTTGGAAACCTGAGGTTATTGGGAATTTCCAGATTGGAAATTTTTGTAATTCAGAGGGGTTGGATCCAATTTTCATAAACCAGAGATTTTACCAACATAACAAATAATATGGAATGAAGCGATCAAGAAAGGAAGACTTGGATTTCTTACTGATATCTTCAGAAGCATCATTTACATATGCTAATTGTTCACCTGACTCAGAAGAGAGTCTCTTAAGAACTCACCTGCTGGTCCTGGTCAGTGTGAAGACTTTAAAAGAGACCATAATGGGGGCTTTTAAAAATGGCACCCTGGGTTTCTTCCCAGGAATCTGAAGCTATAATTATGGCTTAATTATATATTAAGTTGAGAAACACAACAATATTATGCATGAAAAAAAATTTAAAGCACACCACTCTCAAATCTTCTATGGATGGCTCTAATTACACGGGGAGCACTTGTCTAGCACCGAATGTGTTTTAAGATTTCAGTGGTTCAAGTGCCCCTGATGTCAGATTTTGAAGCAGCAGCATGCTGCTCTACCAGGAATCCTCCTCAGGCCCCGTGTGCTTGAGCTGATAGAATCAAGTGCTTGTTCTTCAGCACTTTTAAGAACGTAAAAACCCTGTTTATTAGAACGATTTCTCTTCAGCACTTTCTGCCACCTCAGCAGAAGTGGAGAGGTTCGCTCAACAGTTACCGAAAGGAGGATTGCACTTCCCCATGGTGTCACGTCTTTCTGAGGACTAGTTTGTTTTGTTTGCTTTGTTGTTTGTTTGTTTGTTTAATCATGGCACATTTGAACATCTTTCTACTTGCTATTTTCCCCTCCTCCTCTCTTTCTTTCATTTTTCCCCCATTTTTCTTCCTTTTCTCTTGTTGAAGAGAGGGTCTCCTCATCTAGTCCAGGCTAGCCTGAGGCTCACTGTGTAGCCTGGGCTTGCCTCAAACACATTGTGATATAAGGCAGAGATCATAGTTTCCAAGGTTTTTTGAGCCAGTAGCTTCCAGGTTCATGGTTTCATTGAAGCTCAGGAAGCACAAGGAACGTGGACAAAAAGTGAACAGGAAAAAGTAGACTTATTAAGAAAAACCCTTGAGTAGGAAGGCTTGTCCCAAGGGACGACGCTGCTGTACTGTCCTGCCCAGCGACTTCCAGTAGGGCCTTTTGGGAAGTAGTATGGAGGCTGACATAATCTTTATTGACCATTGCTCATTTTTTTGAGGGCATCAAAAGCTTAACCAACGAGGAACCCACACACCTTTTGTATCCTCCTAATGAAGGAGATGATCCTGTCACACATTGCTCCTCCAGTCAACCATGCATCAGGGTCTCCTTTGTCTATGTAACCCACTGTATCCACCTTATAGGCCACTGACTGAGTCACTCTACTACCTTTTTCGAATTCTGAAACAACATCACTGGCTTCTAATCTATGACAGGCTCCTGTCGTTACTTCCCATGAGACGCTAGCTAACTCCTGTCCCGTTGGCAGCTTCAGCCTCCTGAGTGCTGGGATTGCGTGCATGCACCCCCACACTCAGCTTAGATTATGTTCCTGGAGAGAGGTAACAGCAGATATCCTGGCCGTCAGGCATGATGTTTTCTGCAGTGTTTTGATCATATAGACGCCTTTTTAGAAATTTACATATTCAGATCAGTGGTGGCAAAAGACTGCAAAACCTAGCAGATCGATTTCCAACAGATCTGTAAATAACTCGAGTTTGGCTTATTGTTTCCACACACAGCTTTCAGAATGCTATGATATGTTTCTACCCTGCCTTTATGTGGAAGAGTCTAGTAAAATGCATTGTATATGTAAACAGTTTGAAAAATGTCACTCACAGAATAGCGCAGTGTGTCTGGTTTGTGAGTTACCGTGGCCAAAACTTTTAGAGCCACTGAAAGCTGCTGGACCTTTCCATGGGCGACCTTTCTTCCTCCTTCTGCTGTGGGTAGCCACGTCCATCTCAGAGCCCTACTCTCTCTCCCTCCACTGTTATCCATCTACCTGCTACCCCTTTCTGAGTGACATTCGTGTTCTCTGTCCTGCTCATCCAGCCAGGCATTCACGCTGTGCTGTGAAGAGAATTGCTATCTGCTGCTTATTGTGTGGGGGACATTTATCAACTCCGTGTCAGCCTGTAGTTTGAGGTCTTTTATTTTCTCTGTCAGCCCTGTCAGTGATGGTTTCCTGGCAGTTCTGCAAAAGAGCACAGTTAAAGGTATATTTTTAATACTTTCTAGGAGCAGAAAAAAAAAGTGCTGTTTCTATTGTCCATTTTCCCGATTTGGAAGCAAAACAGTGTTTTGAGCAAAGCAGTTTGAGAAACTTTTAAAAGAAGGCAGTATGTTGTCTTTTAAACCTAGCGATTTAAATGCGTATATTATTTGTTTGCAAGTGGGTTATCCAGTCCCAAGTGGTCAGCCCCAACCATGTGGACATAGACCCAATAGGTCATGGCTGTGTGTGTGTGCATCCGTGCATGCACGTGCGTGTGCATGTGTGTGTATGTCTGTATGTGTGTAGAGGAAACAATAATAACTGAAGATACCATGAATTCAAGAGTGAGTTAGGGAGATTGGAGCAGGTGTATAGGGGTAAAGAAGGGGCAGATGTAAATAAATGTGCCACTCTTGAATGAAATTCTCAAAAATAAAATAAATTTCTTTAGTGCATGTTTAAAAAAATAAAAAACTGCAGGTCCTATCAGTAGGCCAGATGTTTTCTTTCAAGGGGCCAGTCTTCGTCAGTGTGGCTTGAATAAGACCCTGGTTGATTTCGGACAATCACGGGGCTATGGTTCCAGGGTGGGCACATAACTCCATGCTGAAGGAGTTAGGAAGGCTTACAGAAGCCCAACATATTTGCCCTCCAGCAAATATGGTTGGAGGAACCATCTGCTGACCTCTGGCTTCCTATTTATTTATGGACAAAGCCTCTCATGTGCTGGCCTTGTTTTGTACATACTAGCTGCAGTTTTCTGTGTAGACAAAAGTTCAAAAGGCCAGCCAGGCAGTCCGGACCAACAGTAGACACTTGAGAGCCAAGTGCACATCTCAGACGTTAGGTAACAGAATTTCTAAGAATTGTTGTCACACTCTGTGGCTTTTCCTGGGGATACATGTGTTAGTTTTTAAAAAGCATGAGGCTGGTCAACCAATATTCTCTGCAAGAGGTTTATTAAGTGGGTATGGAGGAAGGGGGGAACAGGACATGGTGGGGAGAGGGAAAGGGAAAGGGGAGCGCCCCAAGAGAGAGAGGGAGAGAGAGAGAGAGTGTGTGTAAGAGAAAGCCAGAGAGAGTAGGAGAGAGACCACATGTCGGAGTTGGCGCTTTAAGGGGCAAGGTAACCATGCCTTTTAGGTGTGGCCACCTGGCCGGCAACACATGATGACATCATAAGTTGCTGGGTAACCCAGGAGCAGGTTGTGTTCCAAAATACTAACAACATGAGCATGCATGTGTTTACCTCAGACTGGGAGCAGAGGCAGATGAGATAAAGGGATTCTCCCAAGTCTTGTTTGGTGAGCCAGCGAATTTACTGCTTACAGGCGTTGCTGGGTTAGGGACCAAGTTGCATCTCTGAAGCTCCCCACCCAACTTGCAGGCAGCTGCACAGAAGAATCTCCTCGCCACCAGCAACTGTTTACTACTTTAATAACTTTGGGGAAAGGCCTGTGAGTTTTATAATTTTCTTATAAGTTTCCTGAGCAGCAGCTCTTTCCCCAGCTTCAGGAGGCAATTTTCTAATCTAGATGAAGTAACTACATGACACAGGTAGTCTATGATGTCAAGAGTGCAGTGATTGTTGTTTTAAATATTTATTTATTATGTATACAGTGCTCTGCCTGCATGTACTCCTGCATGCCAGAAGAGGGCACCAGATCTCACTACAGATGGTTATGAGCCTGTGGTTGCTGGGAATTGAACTCAGAACCTCTGGAAGAGAAGCCTGTGCTTTTAACCTCTGGGCCATCTCTCCAGCCCCTGACTGTTTTGTTTTTGTTTTTTAAATGGTGTCAAAGACCAAGAGCCAAATAGCAGGTGATGAAAAAGAGGGATCGAATTAAAAAAAAAAAAAGGCAGTAGTCAGATCAGTTTACAGCCATAAGTTAGGAGAAAGACCTGGACATTCCAGCTGTGAGTGTGAGACATAACAGAATGGCCCTAGATATAAAGGTTAATGTTCGGTCTCACTTGTCCCAGATAAGAATAAAGTTATGTAAAATTGCTCGCCACTGTCATTTGGTTTTATAGCCTTTGTGAGTCCTGTTCTGTCCCCTGATGCCATGGGAGTGAAAACCCTCCCCTTTCTGCCTGTTGGACTGTTAACGCCTTGTTTTTATGACCTTTCTTATCATAAACAACCCACCTCCTCTGCAAAGCCAATCTGTGTTACCGCCTCCAGCAGTGTCCACTGTGGCTGCTGCTGTGCTGAGCTTGTGGGCCCTGCCAAGCTCAAGAGTAGGAATGCTGGTGAGCCCCGGGGTACAGAAACCTGAGCTGGGCTGGGTTGGGGGAGGGGCGCATAAGCAGAGTCTGAGTCCGTAGACCACTGCATGCAGCGATTTTAGCAAGGCGGTGAGCTGTCTTCAGAATGCTAATGAGCAGGTGAGAAGAGGTGTCAGGGAAGACAGTGTGAGGCAAGGATGATTTATTTCCTCGCTTTATGTAGGAAAAGTGCTTGACATCACATCAGAATTCAGGGGGGAAATGCACAAGACATTTCAAAGAGCTTGAGATGTATTCCAAAAAAAAAGTAAAGTTTCGGAAGGCAAGGCAGCTGCTATCAACAGGTAAAGCATTTGGGTGGAATAAAGAATCACAGGATCACTGAAGAAATTGCCTTAAATTTAAATTTTACCATTGACCATTTGAAGGCTTTTAGAGCTTTTCACACACACCGAATCAGTCACTGAGACTCAGGGATGAATTTCCTTTTGTGGTCATTTGTCTGGCCCTTATACCAGACACAAACTCCCTGAGTAGGGACAAGGCCTGCTTATGTTCAGCTAACCTTTGGCATACCTCTCGGTGTGCAGTAGATAAACCCTAAATATATGTTATGCTAATGTGTCTCGCTACACAGTTTAGAGGGCGTCTGTCCATCAGATACCTCCATCAGTCCAGCTCAGTGTAGCAGGAATGAAAAGCTGTGAGCTAAGTGTGACATTGTCTAGTCTAATAAAAGCACCTGAGGGCATATATGGGTGTTATTTTCTTACTGTGAGTTTTTAGTAGGTTAATATAAAAATGGATTTCTAGGAAAGGATTCGCGCTTATGCCCTGCAGCTGATGGGAATGAGTGTCCTCCACTTAACAAGTAGGAGTTCACGTGCTTGTGTCCATCTGTCTTCGAGATGAAGAAGCTGAGCTTAGTGTCCTTACTCAAGGACTGTCCACCGACGGAAGGGAAGTCAACACCTGTCCCATTTCTCCTCTGCTCTCCTGACCCCACCCTTCCCTGTGCCTCCCTGGAGATTTTAGGGAAATACATGGCGGCGTCCGCCTTCATGAGAGCGCATGTCGGACAGTGGAAGTAAAGCAGACAGACATGAGCAAGCCAGTGCAGAGGTGTTGAGGCAGGGCGTCTGGGTGGTTTTCCTGAGCGCTTTAAGAGTCTTTCCTTGAGTCTGGGGGTTCGTCTAGCATGTGCAAGGAACTAGGTTCAACCCTCCACACCTCCCCCATAACACCCGTTTTCTCTAGGTGTGATAGCTATTCACTTACAATCCAGACAGTCAGGCCAGGCAGGAAAGTTACTAGTTCAAGGCTGTTGCTAGGTTACTAACAGGAGACACCGCAGCCAACAATACCAGCCAGAGAAACTTCTACTCTACTGATCTTGGGCTGGGAGGGTAATCGTATACTTTGCTCGTCTGTGTTTCTCTGGCCCAGCTGGTAGGCTGCAGCTTTCCCTCGGGTCCAGCAAGCACCTTCTCTGCAGAATGGTATCTGTATTTTGGCTGGTTCTGTATGGGCGATCCTTTTCATGTCTGTACACCCCTTGACGGGCTCCTTCTGATGGCCGCTGGGAGCCTTCATCCACATTTGACCATCGAGGATTCTTTCTGGTTATTGGGCATAAGCCCGTAGAGAGAAGAACACCCACCCCATGCTCTGTTTCCTACATTCCAGGCCCTTGAGCTTGGCTTTGGGGGTGACGCCAGACACGGGGGCTGAGCATGGTACCAGCATGGCACCATCAGCCCTTGCAGCTGTTCCTCCTCTCTACAACTTAACAGAAGGTGTCGGGGGGTGGGGGGGGCTCTTGCCTCTGGCTCCAGGAGGTGGATTTGGAAGATCCAGCATCTTGGCTGGAGGCAGCGCGCAAGCTCATGATAACCCAGGAAGTATCTGCCTTGCCCTACCGTGTTCATCAAGCAGTAGCCCCTCTCTGAGGTACTGAAGCCTGAGTATAGGGCAGAGAGGTTCGGAGTATTATGGGGATCGTCCTGAGCCCCGTAAGGGCTTCCAGGTCTCCAGCGGAACTTGTTGCTTGCTCATGTATGTGACACCACACACGGCATCAAGGTTATTCTTTACCTACTTGCCATGATATTAACTCGCCCTTGCAGATTCTGAGGGTAGCCTTCAGGAGGCCTTATGGGAGCACAGCGGATGGTTGAGTGTTGGAGCACAGAGTTGTAGGTGGTTATTTTCTTTCAGTGCAATGGCCAAACCTGTAGCACCATAGCTTGCTGCTTGCCAATGCTTGCTGCTTGCTGACGGCCTTTTTCTGTCAGTAACATCTTACCTTCCCCCCAGAGAGGAAGAGCCTGGCCTGCTGCTGGGCAGGAGGCTATCCAAGGAAATCACAGGACCTAGGGAGAAGTGGTTCCTAGGAGGAACAAACTGGTTTGTTTGTAGAAGCCTATCTTAGGCCTCAGGTTTGCTGTAAACTCACGGCCTCCCATTCTTGGTCACACTGGAAAATATATTCCTGCTTGTGTGTTACTAATGAGCCCTTCTGAGAACACTCTGGTCTTTTTATGGATGTCTGCTAATTTGTCGTCCTTCTGATGGGAGGGGAACAGAACAATACATCTGAAGTCACCCCTGCTCCCTGTGCTACTGCCTTTATTGTCCCAGATACTTCTTGATATTTCAAACTTGGATTTTTAATATGCGTTATGAGATGCAGTGTTCATATTTATTAGGGCCACTTAATAGCAATGGAAATGAGTCCAGTGCAGCTGTGTGGACAATAGTCACAGGAATGGATTAATTCTGTTGCTTTTTATTTCTTTATTTGTACTTCAGAGCTTTTCATATTTTTCTTGACAGAACAGACTTTGTTGTTAAGGAAAGTTGCCCTGATATTTTCTTTTCCCTACAAGAAAACTGTTTGCATTCTCTTGCTTCCTTTGGTTCTTGATCTAAAGCTCATTGCATGTGAAGCAATGCAGAAATTTAGGCTCAGCTCCCCAGAGGTCTGCAGAAAAGGCTGGGTTGCTGCATCTCTCTGTCCCAAGCGTCAGCATCTTTATCTTAGCTTTCCTCCTCTTTCTTCTCATCTACCTTATGTTCCTTCAGGAGCCAAGAGTGAATCAGTAAGTGCAGTTGAGTCTTGAGCTGAATGAGTTTGTAGCTCAGCTTTTAGAGGTCTCCTGTGTTCCCCCTCCCTGCTGCATCCCTCTGCTCATATTGTTTGCAGCTTTTCCTCTTCAGCAAGCCAGCAATTAAGTGTATTAGAACTGTGTCTGAAACAAGGCCAAATTGGAACCCAGCAAAGCTGACAAGTCCTGTGGAAACCAGAAGTATTTTCTCCCACTTTCTCATCTGTTTTTTTTTTTTTTTTTTTTTGTACTCAGCATTTCTCGAGTACTGACAGGGCAGTACCTTCTTTACATCCTTAGGCTGTGCCCTGGCAGGCAACTGAGAACTCCTTCATGATTCGCGTTCAAGAACAAGGCCACTGGTCAGTGTTTGAAGCAACACGGTGAATTTATTATTTGTGTGAGCGAGATGGTGAGTTCAGTGTGCTGGGCAGCTTCCCTCAGCAGAGCTGAAAGCTTATCTTGTGTCTGACTTTGGGAAGCACCAGTAAAGGGCAGGACTGGCTTTGGGAGTGTGAGTAAGTGGTATTGGTGGGGTTACTGGGTGAACACATTGCCAATCAACTTCCTGACCAGGTCTCTGGGTGACATAGACCAGCCTGTGTACTGGTTCTGAACTGTCACCCAATAAACAGGTGGTTTCTTGTTGCCATAACTATGGACCAGTCGTGAAGTTGGTTTTGTTTTGTTTTGTTTTGTTTTGTTTTGTTTTGTTTTGTTTTGTTTT
>NW_026596131.1:4212134-4214282 GCF_907164565.1 Psammomys obesus | reverse complement strand
TTGTTTTGTTTTGTTTTGTTTTGTTTTGTTTTGTTTTGTTTTGTTTTTTCCCCCAATCACATCCCACTTCTGCTCCACTTTTTGGTATTTTCTCAGGCAAGGCTTCAGGAGCGCCTTCAGGGAGAATATTCTTGGCAGTTAGTTATCCCTTCTTTTTCCTGCTAGCATTTCATCTACAGGGGGCTGACTTATGTTTGTAGTCATGTTGGATGGTTAGGAAAGCCAAACCAAGCTCCTCTTGGTTTCCAAATTCAGTCAGTGGAGGCCCTCATCTTTGTAGTGTCTCTAGATGTTAAGCATCTTGACTCCAGGAACTGGCCCTCACTCTTGTGGATCTTCGGGGAGCACTGCACCTAAATTCTGTGCCGTGGTTGCTGGGGTCAGGCGTTGAATAAGGCGAGATCCACTGTACTTCTGAGAAGGTTAGACTCTGAGAAAGCTCTGTACCCCCAGCTTCAGAGTCAGCCTTTTAGGGACCTTCAGTTAGATGAGAGGGCTGCTTGAGGAGTCAGGCAGGCATAAGGTGACGATATGAAAGTTGAGTGTGTGTGTGTGTGTGTGTGTGTCCTCTCTCTATCCCTTCCCTCTTTTCTTTCATCAAGGAGAATTCTGAAGATTAATGTTCCAGTGACTGGGTCTTCTCCAGAGGTCACATTACAGCAGTATGTATTCCTAGTAGTGTGAGTGCTCGAGAAAACCCCAGAATGCCCTCTGGGCCCTGGAAGCATCTGCAATGAGATTAGCTTCCTTGAAGTTTCTGTATGCACAGTCCAAGCAGCCCCTTTCTCCACTGAGGAGTTGCCAGGCCTCCTTTCTCTGAGCTGCTGAGGGAGAGAGGCCGCTCGTTGGCTTGTTTGGGAAGGAGCCCAGAAGGCCCACATGGGAAACATCTCCACATATCCTCTGTAGTTCTGCCTGAGCGCTCACTTCTCACAGCCGTTCTTCAGGCCTCAAAGGCCTTATCGGCCTAGCATCCTGTGGGTGGGACAGGTTGGGTACTCTGGGGTGAATTTGCTAGCCAGAGAGCCGGAAAGAGCCCTGACTTCTGGCTTCCAGCATTATGTCTTAGCAAACTCTTTGGGAGGCCCTAGCAGCTTACCCTGGAATCACCACAGCAATCATGAGCTGGGGATGAGGAGTGGAGGGTTGGGAGGAATTGGCCAATGGGTTCTTCTTGGAGAGCAGATAAAGGCTGCTCCTTCATCTGAACCACAACCACTTCCTATGGCCAGAGTCACTGCTCCCATTAAGGACTGAGAGGGAAGCATGAATGGAAGCAAACCCTTCTTTGTGGGACTCTACCACTCGGGTTATCAAATGCAGTTTACATCAGCCTGCTGAAGACATCCTGGGCCTCACATTTTAAGAGGCCCCCAGAAGTGACGGAAATCATGGTCTTAAATGGTGCTTTGTTGAGGCTAGATAATACATGGATCCGACCCTGTAGACTCTCCCCAGCGGCCAGAAGCAGCAGAAGTGTGAGGGCTCCCCATCATGACACAGCTGTGTCTGCAAAGTTCTCCAGGGCTGTCATCATCTCTGCCGTTCTGATGGTCTCTCTTCCTGGATGATCAGCAAAGCCAGAGCTGTAGCCACTACTTTCATCACAGAAAGCCCTCCTGATACCACCTTGGATTCACATGTCCCATGGTTACAGTTCAGCTCTAACAGCTTGTAAGCTGTGTGGCCTAAATTCTCTGTGCTTGGGCTAAAATGATAGCACCTGGTAGTCATGCTAACAGCCCCTCATCATAGTGCCATGTCCTCTCACGGTGTTGCTATGAGTGTTGACACAGGAATGTTAAAGTTAGGCACCAAGAACAGTCCTAGAGCAGAACAGCTGTTCAGTGAGTGTTAGCAGCTCTACCACCGCCAGTGAAATCCCATCTCAGGTTAGGGTGTCATTCTTAGTCCTCAAACTTACCTTTCAGTCTTAATCTCTGTTTTTCTCTAATTCTTAATTTTTAAATTTATTTGGACTTGGGGGGGGGTTCTATGCTTCTGGGTAATCTTTGATTATTTGTAAATTGTGATGGGACATTTTGATTGTTAGCTCAGTTGAACGGGAGACTTCTATGAGATTAATGAAGAACCCTTCTTTGTGTGTGTGTGTGTGTGTGTGTGTGTGTGTGTGTGTGTGTGTGTGTG
>NW_026596131.1:4149359-4212124 GCF_907164565.1 Psammomys obesus | reverse complement strand
GTGTGTGTGTGTGTGTGTGTGTGTGTGTGTGTGTGTGTGTGTGTGTGAACTCTGTGTATTGTAGGCTTAGATGGAAGAGTAAATGAGGTGGAGAGAATTTAGCGTTGGCACTAAGCCCATTAATGTTGCCATCGTCTCTCTGTGACCCCTTCCTAAATGTCATGATGTTAGCCATCTGCTCCTTCATGCCCTCCTTGCCATGACGGGTGACACCTCTGAAACCATGAGCCCCAAACAAATACCTCTTCCCTTAAGTTGTTTTCTGGGTGATTTTGTCACAGTCGTTAAAGTGTCGATAACATACGAATGAAATAAGTACATGAATTCAAATGCTAGGCTTTCTCCAAGGGACCCAGCACACTTGAATTCAGAGTTCAGAGCAAGACAGGAGACACAGAAGCCCAGAGGGGCTAGTGCTGTGCCTAGGGTTCCCAGCCTGGGGGCCATGTGCTGGCTTCCTCTAGGGCACAGGTACTTGAGTGTTCATATCCTGGAACTGCCCGTTATCTGCTTAGACCCACATGTGCCCCTAGCCCTGTATCTTGCAGGCAAGCTTCTCAGCGGAAACCAAGGCTCTTCCCTTCTTACTCTGAGTTCTTTATAATGTTCAGTTTATGCTGTTAAATAGGAAGCTCAACATGGCGTGGCTGAAAGGCTCCTTGCAACCAGGGTTTTGTCACTTTGTGGTGGTACGTGTGGGCTATGTCCCTAACAACTGCAGGATGGCAGATGCCACCCAGGAATGTCATTTCTGTCCCATCAATAAACAGTTAGGCTGCTCACATAGCCCTAGGCTTTGAAAAGAGGGATGGGGCATCTACCACTTCAACAGAGGAGAAATATTATATAATAAAAAATTTTTTTGAAAAGATATATTCAAAACAAGACTTTAGGCCCAAAGCCCATGGTGTGGTTCTCATGAGTGACCGTGGAGATACCTTGGATGTTGGTGATGTGAATTTTAGTTGGTCTTGGAAGCACTTGAGTAAAGTCAGTGTGGGATGGTGTTGACACTGTAGAAGGTGCGTGTTTGAGATGTACACCATGAAGGATCTATGCTTGGTGGGCCTGGTAGCAAGGTCAGACTCAGAAAGGCTGGGTTGCAAGGTAAGAGTTGTAAATTTACTATTGCAGCAAGAGGGGACTCCTGTCGGAGATCCTGAGTATACCCACGATGGGATCCATCTGAGGTGAATGTGATGGACTAATGTCCAGTGAAGATGGGTGGAAAGCTGTTAAGGAGTGGCTTAGTGTGGGCGCTGCTGGAGCTCCTAATTTGGATGGGTAGTGATACGCCTAGTTAAGGGTTTGGGCTCTGGATGTCTGTCTTCTACTTCAGACCACGGTTTTACCAGTTTTTAGCTGTGTAAGCTTGACCAAGTTTATCTTCTCTCTGTGGTTAACATATGTAAAAACTTGAAGCACCCTCTAAGATATAGTTAAGTTTGTGGTCAATGCAAGCTCCTTTATTCCTGTCAAACGTCAGCATACTGAGAGTCAGAAAAGTAGGTGTGGGATCAGAAAGAGAGAGATGAGGATAAGAAGCCGAGCCTGAGAATAAGTCACAGAGCTACGGCTGATGCAAGTCAGAGAACAGAAGACCTTCCCAAGGAAGTGAGTGCCGGGGCTGATAAATGGAGGGTCCGTGAAAGAGATCAATAGGGCACCATGAGGAATACCTCTGTGGATTGGTGAGGGGATAATGAATCCAGGAAAGATACAGACAATGAATAGCTGGAGAATTAGGGGCAAATCACAAGCACGTGTTGTCATGGAAACCAAGGAAAGAGTTCGCAGATACATTGAGAGTTGAGTGGGAATTGAGGGTAAGAAACTTACCACTAATGGGGCCTGGGTATTATTTAAAAGACTGGAACAATTCATTCTTGGGGTGTTTGAGAACCATGAGACTTGGGATATGGAGACCATGAGGAGGGTGATAAGAAAAAGAGTGAAGTGGCATTTAATAGAGTAGCAGAGCACATGAGACTTCCCCATGGGAGAGTGGAGTTCTAAAGATGCAGGATGAATATGCAAAGAGGACAAGGAGGTGTGGAGTGAATGGACCTGAGTGTGTGTGTGTGTGTGTGTGTGTGTGCATGTGTACATGTGTTTGGAGGGGAATTCGACAGTGTAATGAATAGAGAGCAAGAGTGAGACCCCCCCCCCGACAGAAGGAGGAAGTAGGGATTGGTAGAGTGAGCACACAGAGGGACCCAAAGTAAGCATTGTCTGGCAAACAGACTCTCTAACCCTGCATGGGTTCATGTGGGGGCGCACATGCGTGTGGAGACCAGAGGTTGATGCCAGGTGTCTTTCTTGATCGTTCTTCGTCTTATTTTTTAAGATGGCTTTCTTACTGAACCTGGAGGTCATTAATTAACAACTCCTCAGCCTCTCCCCATCCTCCCAGTGCTGGGACTGCAGATGCGTAAGGCAGAGCCCAGCCTCTCTGTGGGTACTGGGGATCTAAACTTAGAGTCACAGTCTTGCACCGTGGGCATCTTAACGATAGAGCCTTCTCCCCACTCCTGAAACAGGAACAACAAAAAAGCCAATTTGCATGAAATTTGGTTTCTGGCCTTTGCATTTACCCTTTCTGCTAGTAAATAAGTTTTTCCACTCCTAATACTTCTAAACATTGGGAAAGAGGAAACTCAGGGAGTTTTGACCTTCTCTCCCTTTAAAGAGCTGTGTCTTCTAGAGAAAGGGAGTTGGGAAGCAGTTGAACTCAAAGACCTTTGCTTTTTTTGCTCAAGTACATAATAACATGTGTTGCCGACAGCCGAACCTGGGGATTGGGGCACCTGCTTGCAGTCTGAATTTAGAAAGAGCAGTTCCTTGGGTGACTGTGAACCCCAGCAGCAATGGTTGTGTCTTTCTCACCCTCAGGTGTGAGATCAGTCACAGGGAAGTGACTGTGTCCATAGATGATCCAAACCCACATGCAAACCTGTCTCTCTCACTGATTTGTCTGTTATTCTGGAAATCCTTCATCTGCCAGGTGCTTTCTAAGACCTGACTCACTCCCGCC
Source organism: Psammomys obesus (assembly GCF_907164565.1). Classification (NCBI taxonomy): domain Eukaryota; kingdom Metazoa; phylum Chordata; class Mammalia; order Rodentia; family Muridae; genus Psammomys; species Psammomys obesus. Next base: position 4,209,090 of record NW_026596131.1, on the reverse strand, counting down.
TGTTAATATCTTTTAGCATGCTCTCTTCATATCTGGACACACGAGTAGTAAACAGATCAAGTGACTTTTGCAAGCATACACCTGGTTTGTAGATGAAGTGCTGTTGTGCATTCCATCTGCACAGGGGGCAGGTGCGTGGAAAGCAGAGAGTCTGAGCTTGAGAGAGGACAAGGAGAACAGTCCAGAATTGGGGCTGAGGCAGCAGGAATGTTTTGGGGGTCCCTGTTCTGAAAGCACACCCCTCCTTGCTGAGTGTGTCATAAGCTGAGAAAAGCCCTCCGGGTTAGAGGCTCTTGTGACTACACAACCCAGTTTCTACTTGGTGATGGTCTTAGGCCTTTCGTTTTGTCATGGTCTCCATCTACCTACACAGCTGCTGTGTGGAAGAGCATTGCATCGTCTCTGTATTTCCTTGGCATGTGTCATTGTGAAGTGACCGGATGGCATGAGCCCATGAGCCCCAGTCTGCGGACTTCCACTTGGGATCTTTCTTGGCCATAAAACGCTCAAAGGGGAGCATTTTAGGGCAGAAGTACATTGTCTGAAGAACTTGTTGGGTCTATTATGAACATGTATGGGAAGGCAGACTTGTAGAACTCATTATTTCATTTACCCCAGATGGAGCCACTCTTTCATAGATGAGTAGTTCATAGTCTTAGTTTTTGCATTGTTCTTTTTTTGGATACATGTAGCCCAGGCTGGTCTTAAACTTACTGTGTTGCTGATGATAACCTTGAACTTCTGCCCCTCCTCCTTTAAAGATGGAAATACAGATATAGATCTATCTACACGGTATTTGGGGGTCAAACCCAGAGCTTTGTGCATTTTAGGAAAGTACGCTACCAGCTGAGCTACATTCTCGGCCCAGGAATAGCTGAGTAAATCGTTCAGGGCTTTGCGTTCTCTTATCATGTCTTTGTGTGAGGTCCTTCACGTTGGAGGTTTGTGGAAATCCAATGGAAGCTTTGCTAGGAGCTTTGCTTATCTCTTTCTTGTCAGAGGATCTGGGAGGCAATGTGTATACACTCTCTGCCTGAAGCTCATTTTGGCGGGGAGTGGCTCTGCCCCACTTCTCATGTGACCAGGAAACCTTCTATGCAGTTGACCTTAAGGACCTATGAAAAAAAACCAACACCATCATTTTTTCTAAAAAGGAAATTTAGTCCCATGGAAATCCTATAATATTTACATCCACCTTCTGCTGCTGCTGGGTCCCTTAAATCCCTCGAGGAAAGCACTTGGATGGTATGCACCTGCATTCCATCTAGACAAACATCTTGACTTTTCCCTCTCTACAATATGCACCAAAAAGATTTATATATATATACATATATATTTGTATCAAATTCCAAAGGGAGGTCTTTAACATCTAAGTGTCTATGACTATATCAAATTGATAAACTCAAATCACTAACACGAGTTAAATGGCTGGAAACAATACCAGGCTCTGTGGTTTATGAACTACCCTCTACAACCATAGATAGGAAAGAAGCTCTGGTCTTGCATAGCTTAAAGGGTTGGTCTAAAGCTTATATCAGTTCCCAGATTTTTTTTTCATATTTTATCAACTTGGTTACTTTTAGCTAACTTGGTTAGTCAGGCAGAACATAGAGGTTTGCAGGTGGATAGCCAGCAAAAAGCCATTGTTCCCAGCCCTAACAGCTAGGAGTGGCATGAAGATGCCCAGAGCACTGGAGATATGCATAACAGGGTCATACCTGGGCTTAATTTACTACCTTTTTGAGGTCTCAGCATTTAAACCATGGCTGTGTGGGGGCCAGTGAGAGCCTGTGAGGGACTTGGAGGGGTGAGGTGACAGTGTGGCATCACTGAACACCATGCCCAGGAGACCAGGGTGGTTCAGTTCCCAGCTCTGCAGGGCTTGTCTTTCCACCTGCCTGTGTGCTGGTCTATGCAGGTAGACCAGCTTCTCTTTCACTCAGGACCTGAGCACAGGGGCTCGAGGTCAGGTCTCAACTTGAGACCATTTAAGATCCCTCGCTAATTTTTCCCCCTCACGCTACTAGGGTTTCACTCAGGACCTGCAGCCACATCTGTTTGGCGCCGTGTTCTAAAATGTGTCTTGTTTTCATACGGCTCCCGGGCTCTTCTCTCAGAGAGGATGCTATTCTTGTGTGGGGGTCTGAGGGTCACCTTGGGACCTAGATGTGCTCCCTGTGGAAGCAGGGATTGGTATCTGTGAGCCACCTTCCCAAGGCAGCCACTAGATAGTGTTGACACAAGGCTGATTTTCACTTCTTAGGCATCCTGAACCCTCTTAAGGTGAAGGCAGAGAGTGTTCCATTCATACCGACATGACTAGTCTTTGGCTGCTTGGTTCTTCTAGTAAGGCTCAGGGTTATGTGAACCATCCTGAGCAACTGGGGATGATTAATATGCACCTGACTGTGAGCTTCTTGAGGTCTTTTTAATACTGTGCTACCCTACACTTTTGGCAGGTGGTGAACGGATGGATGCAGGGAGGGACATATGTCATATAAGACCCAATCCAGGTGTGGGTCACCTGGCCCAGCGGTGCACATTTACGCTTTTTATCATGATGTCAGTCTCTTTGTCTCTGGGCCTCCCACTGCTACCCTCTATCCTCAGCCTCTTACTTGGTGTGCCTGCACTGGACTCTGAATCTGGTTTTCACTCCACGTAATGAACTCCAACATACCCCCTTTCCCCTGTTCTTCCTGCCCATTCACGCACAGTGGCTTTCCCGTTGCTTTTAGGATGAGTTCAGCATCCTTTACCTGATCGGACAGTGATTCTGGATCTACCGCTGCCCCCATATTGACAGGTACCTCTCTTCATCTCCTCCCATCTTTCCCTGGCACCATGAATACACCTCCTCTCTCCTTCTATCTTAGGGTCTTCAATTGTCCACTCATCTCCCTAGACATCACATTCTACTGCTCCGTGGCTGACTCCTCTTCCCCTCTTAAACTCCCAACTGGAAATACAGATTTTTTTTTTTTCCTAAAAATTGAGACCATTTAAGATCCCTCGCTAATTTTTCCCCCTCACGCTACTAGGGTTTCTTCATTGTATTCATCCTAGATCAAGAGAGAGATTTTGTTTTATAATTCATTTTGCTTCTTCCATTGGACTGAGCTTTCACTGAGGCTAAAACCTGACCTCGAGCCCCTGTGCTCAGCATTTGTAAGGGCTTAGTAAATACTCAGCAAACATTGCTTTTAGTATTTGTTTTTGCTTTGTCTCTCAGATGCATGCTTTCTTGTCTCCTATTGGAGATAACTGTGCCATAGTTACATGGTCGGGAGCAGTTCCCGGGGCTCTGTTTGCCCAAGAGCCAGTAACAAATTTTAGATTTTGCCAAACATAAGCTGCACTGCCCTTGCGGATAGGGCCACGAGAATGACCATGTCAGCAGCCCTGCCTACCGTCTCTGTTTGCATATCAGCTCACGTGATCTTCTTTCATGGGGCAGCGAAACCCTCACCATCAACTAAGCATCTCATTAGAGTTCATGGACTCCTACCGGTTGGTATAAATTTTACTTCGAGGAAAACAACTGAAGTTGTAAGCATGCAAAACTTTCTGATTTTGGTTTACGAGGTGACCCATTCTAGCCCGTTTCCGTGGTGGGCTGTTAATCTTTATGGTGGTGACCGGGCAGGCTTTGACTAAGTGTGCTACAACTTGAGACAAGGGAAGAGTGACTTCAGGGGGAAAGCGCATTGACATGCCTGGCAATGTGACTCCTGGGGCAGGGGCTGAACTACACAGTTAGGATTCTCAGATGTCACTGTGTACTAAACAGAGAGTCTGGTTGCTCTGCCTGTGGAGGGCCCCCAGGAGGGTCTGGAAGAAAGAACTTGACTCAACAAATAACTCACTAAACGTGTTAAACACTTTTCTTTAGTTACAAGAGAATGTCTCCGTTATGACAAGTGTCATAGCATGGCTTGCTGTGGTATGTGAAACAGTTGATGCAAAGCTCACTGGGCAGCCTCTCCTGAAATGAGAGGCCAGGTCCTTGGCCACTGACTTCCTGCGAAACGTTGGCCAGGGCTGTGACACGTGTGGCCCTGTAAGGAGAGGGGCAAAGGACGTAGTAGATGGCAGGCAGGGTGAGGAAAGGTTTAGGTAGTGTTCACTTCCTAACTACCCATGACCTAACAAGAAAGAAGGCCTCCTCAAGACAGTGAGTAGGTCTGTGAAGTGTCAGAGAAGCAGGTGGTCCCCTGCTTCTCTGGAAGACAAGCCACTCAAAAGCTCTGAAAGAAAATGAACTGGAGTTGGGATCAATGCCTTATACTTGCTGGCCTTAGCAAAGTGTTGCATTTTTTTTCTGAGCCTCAGTTTCCAAATATGTAAGGTGTGTTCCTGTGTGTGTGTGTGTGTGTGTGTGTGTGTGTGTGTGTGTGTGTGTGTCAAGGCTAAAGCTCTCATCAACTCAAGAGGAGTGCGTTCCAGGCTCTGGACGGATCTCACCTGATGCTGTGTCACAGTTTACTGGCTAGAAATAGTTTATTTTATTTTTTTTACCAGCTTATTCTGTGCTGGATTGGTGTCTCCAATTCAGTGAAACCCATCGGCAGGTCACTTGTAGAGACTTTTAAAGCACGGCCAGTGGTGAGCCTCAGGTCTCAGTCCCCTGCTTGAGGACCAGCACCTCTTTTCCTGGACCATAAGGCTTGCATATCCCTGGTTTTCTGTGGAGAACTGTGTTGCTCGTGATTCAAAGAGAGGGTTTTCCCTTGTTGTCTGTCTACGTAGGAGTTTAATTTTAGCGCTTGGGATTGTGAATTATTTGTGGAAAGGTACTCCCACCTCAGCAGCCCTTGTTTGCACCTGGCAGAGACAATAAAGCTTCTAAGAGCAAAAATACAATTTTCTTCCCATACTTGTGTCTTTTCTTAGCATTTTAGAAAATCCTCCTCTGTTTCTGGAGTCCTTTAACATCTTTCCCCACTACTTAGAATACATAACACACAGATTACACATGCACAGCTCCATGCACACCTGACCTAGTTGGACCTTCGAATTTCTCCATGCCCAGACACCGGAGTTTACAGCAGCTGACTTGGAGATCTGCAGGAAGCATTCACTGGGAGGCCTAGACCAAGTGCAGACTCTGCCACTGATTACAGAAACCTCCGCTCAGACAACCGAGCACACCCCATCAGCTCCATCCGTTTTAAGCTTCTAAGATCCTGCAAACACTGCTGGCCTCAACAGCATTTGGGGTACCCTCTCCTCTTTGCTCTGATGCCTGGTGCTCTCCACCCAGCCTTGCCTGCAGCTTTCTGGTCTCCTCTTTGATCCCCAGGTGGCCTTCTGGCTCCTATTAACTGGAGGGCGTGTCTAAGACCAAACCCAAATCCCCACGAATGTCTGTCAGAACTGTTTCTATGCAAAGCTCCCAAAGCACTGGGTGTTTGCCCCTGTGCCCCACAGGTGTTTCATTACTATTCCAGCTGGATGAGGCGGTGGGCATTTAGTGCTTGATAAGCTCTTTGCAGCTCACAGAACAAGGCACTCAGGACAAGCAACCTCGAAGCTCAGGGTCTGTCTTCGGGATGAGATCTTGCTTTGTTTCATCACGTGACTCCTCCTCAGGCTCCGACTTAGTTCTGCTGGTTTCCCAGGGAGCATTCAGTGCTTCTAAACTTAAGGGTAGCAAGGATCATTAGTCATTTATGCCGAGTTGCAGTATGCCCTCCTGAGCGTGGTTCTGAGGGAAAGAGATCCAGGTCAAGGGCAATGGTGGCTTCCTCAGCTTTTGTGCCTAATGGGAGCTGAAGCTGGTTTTGAAAACCGAGAAGCCTGGCAGAAGTCAGCGTGCCTTTGCAGCTGTGTTGTGCTCCCCGGGCCCAGTTAGGCCCCGTGCCACAACACTGCTGGTGTAACCAGGGTGGAAAGCTGGAAGGAAACAGCCTTTAAACACTGCTAATCTTTAGAAACACACTGTGTATCTGCCCCTAGCCTTCATTTTGAAAATTAGTTTGCACAGAAATCCAACATGGTGATCAGATATGGTGGGAGATGATTGACTATTCTGGTTACAGTGAAAGTCTGTGGCTCCAAAGGAATTCACTGTGGGTTTCCCTGGCTTTTGACAGGATATGATTTATTTACAATCAAGTTAAACAAGCAAGGAAACAAGAGCCAAACAAACAAAAAGCCAACTACATCCCAGATCCCTTTACAAAACCTTGAGAGATATTCATGCAATTTTTTTCACCCCCAGAATGTGCATTAGGAGAATGATGGGAAGCTGACATAACATAATGCTCAGGGGGACAAGGATGCTCGGAGGCACAAATGCAGATTTCAAAGATCGTTTTATGGGCGGATGAGATGGCTCAGCTGTCGTCAAGCCTGAAAAGCCTGAGTTTGATCACAGAGGCCCATGTGGTAGGAGGAGAAAACCCGCTCTTTCAAATTGTCCTCGGAGAGTGCTCCATGCCCATACACAAAATAAATAAATAAAAATATTGTTCAAAAATTTATCAGTCATGTGTATGTGTGTGAAGTGTGCTTTTCCTCTCACTGTGCGTGTGCGGCCCTGTATGTTTTTGTGTGTCCAGTGCATGCACATGAGTATGTGTGCATGCAGAGGTCAGAGGATAGTCTTGGGTGTCATTCTTCAGGAGCTGCCCTCCTTGGCTTATGACACAGGTTCTCTTACTGGAGCTTACCAGTTACACCAGGCTGCCTGGCCAGGGAGCTCCGGGACACTCCCCTCCCTGCTTCCCCGGCATCAGGTCTACAGGCACTACCACACCTCACTTTTATACACAGCATCTGGGGTGAACTCATCCGATCCTTATGTTTCTTGCAGAAGGGAAGTGAACCATCTCCCCAGCATCCTTTTGGTTGTTTTGTGACAAGGCGTCATGTAGTCCAAGCTGGCTTCAAACTGTTGATCCTCCTGGTTCAGCCTCCCAAGTGCTAGGACTACAGACTGTATTTTTCATAATATTTTGTAAAAGGTTAGCCCATGTTTGAAAAACTCTAAACTTCAAAAACAAACAAATAAACAAACATGTTTCTGAGCTTTACAAAAAAGCATGTGGAGAAATTGAGCTATTTTTAATGTAACTCTTCACCAGTGTTGCCTTTTAAAAAAGTATCCCTATCTTTAAAGTGGCAAATAAGACCAATTTTGTTGTCCACATGCCCTGCTGAGCCCTTTTGCCCAGGCAGTAATTCATCCTCATGGGGCTTTTTGTGGGGGTTTACTTCAGCTGGACATTCAGAAGCAGATTTAGGCCGCCCGTGTCTGCCAGTTCACCTGCCCTCTTCTGTATTGACCTTAAATAGATTCTGCTTGATGATTTAGGGAAACGCTGAGTTGATGGAGGCAGATCGCCCTGTTCTTGACACTGTAACAGCGCATGAACATGACGCTCCCTGGAACTGCTCTCTGTGACACCCTCCCTTCACCCCCAGTGAAGCTTTGGAACTTAGTTGAAAGTGAAACTCACTCCCTGGTCCTCTTCTGCACTGCTGCCTCCATGTGCTTAGTGTGGGGAAGAGGGAAAGAGGGGATGTGCCAGATGACCAAGACGGCAAATGTATCCCAAGTCTCTGTCCTTTCTCAGATTTTTCTGTTTGTTAACTAAACAGTATATTGATGGGGAAAAAAAAAAAAGATTAAACTTGGCAACTTAGTATTATCTGTCTTTTGAGAGAGGCAAACTACGTGTTAGTCCACTGATGTTTAAATGCTTCCACTGTGCCTGCTGGGCGCTCCATTTTACTGACCATGAGCAGAGATTCTAATGATAGACAGTAATAGAAACTGATGTCTTCGGAACTAAACTCCAGTCCTCTGAGAGCTGCAAGTGCTCTTAACTGCGGAGCCGTCTCTCCAGCCCCTTGACTGTTGTTATGATAGCATGTAAGCTACACATGATTGAAACTTTGTTATTTCACAGAATGCCGGCAGCTTCGGCATCTCCTCGTTAGACCACTTTTATGAAGGAGGAGAGGTTTAAATGTTCACATTCTCATGGTGTCCCAGGCTAGACAGGAGTTATGGATGAGTGGTTGCGCTTTGATCATCAGAGAACCCTTCCATGTTAGAGCCGGGGCAACAGAGCACCACTGTGTTGGGGCATGGCGGGGAAGGAGCTGGGGTTCTGTCTTCTGTCCGCAGCCCTGCCTGCCAGCCAAGACCATGAATCAAAGTCTCTGTCACAAAGTCATATTATGAACCCCGGGCTTCCTGTAGAGCTTGGCTCACTCCGGGCTGATCTCTAATAAAGACAAAGGCCATGGGAGAGAAATATCTTTCTTTTTGCTCCTGGCAAATAACCATTTTGATCCTGTCTCCATCTCGGTGTCCAGAAAATTGGATTGGAAGCAGGACATCGCTGGGGAGTAAATCAGATTACCGCTCCCCCCATCGCTGCCTCCAGCAGGCATTTCATTCTGTGGTGTGCTTCACTCATTTATATGTAGTCTTTTATGCCCCCCCCCCCCCCGTGTCATAGGGATGTTTGTAAACCAACTGAGCCAGGACAGGCAGTGGGCGGCCCTCCCATCCACAGGGCCTAGAGGATTGGACTTATTGGAAATGCTGCCATTGGCTTCCTTTTGTCTGGAGAAACGTCTGTGTCCCCACAGCCTTGCTAACTTGGCGCCAAGTGACCTCAGGAGAACCTCCATCTGTCCCTCACAGGCGCCTTGGCATCTGTCAATGGCCTGGGCCTCAGAGCTGACTGGGGTGGGACCCTGAATCCTGGTTCAGCACAGGAGTTCCAAGAGTCTTTTGTGGAGGCCCTTATGGAAAGAGTCATCTGCTCTCACGGTGTCTCACAGGAACCCATCTGGTGACAAGAGGCGGTGAGGAGCAAGCAGTGCCGCTGTATGCAGCAGGGATTAGGAACTGCCTCGATGGGGGCTGAGGTTGCCATTTCCTCCCGAGACCTTCCATTTTCCAAGAACTTCTTGGAGTGTTTTTGTCATGAGATGTGTGGATGGGCCCTGCGTGTTTGCTTGGCACAGATGCTTTTAAGAACAGAGCCTTGTACGCGTCAGGCTAAAATTAGGGCCAAAAAGCCCATGGGATGATTCCAGAACTCACCCCGAGGTCAGCCGTGGAACCGGGACCACACGCATGGGGGACAAGACTCTATTTCTGAGTTCCATCCCCTGCTCCCTGAACCCCCTTGGATCCTTTGGTTGCTCCAAAGCCACAGGAACCCGCCCAAGCCCCCTGTTGTGCATGGGGCCTCTTATGGTTTCCCAGATACCTCTCTAGAGATGTGTAGGAGGCCCAAGCTGACAGTCCTCCACACACAGTGACCTTGGAAGCAGAGACAGAAGCCTAACTCCCCTGACTTCCCACTGGCTAGATGGCCACGGTTAATGCAAGGTCCATGCTTGGCATCACAGAGAAGGCTCCCACGAAGGCAGGAGGCTCTGTCGTGAAGCAGGATTTGGAGCTTGAGGAGTTCCCAAGGAGAGGGTGGGAACCAGGGTCTGAGTGCTGCCATCTGGCCCTCCACAGGTCACCCCTGGTCTTTCACCTGCAACTACTAAAACTGGTGTGATTGTTTGTCTTGTGCTCCCTGTTATCCACTTCAGAATGAAAGAGAGGAAAGTCAGTGCATCTTGGGAGGTAGACAGACACAGGAGCCAAAATACCATAACAATTTTTTTTTCTCAGACCAAATAACAAGAATGCTTAGGCTTTTCGTATTTAAAAGTGTGTGATGTGATCTCATTATATTTGGGTTAAATTTATTTCTAATTGATAACTCCGATGTTACTGTGCTTAGCTACCAGTGTTGGGCACAAACCCAGGACTGGTGTAGACTTTATTTATGTCTGATTTCTTTGTGAAACTGATTCTTTCTCATGCCCTACTTTCAGGATTTGAGTTTTAGCAGAATTAATCTGAAATGACTCAGAATTATACAATTAATTGCATTCAGCCTCAATTACAGTTTGTGCTAGCTGAGCCAGGCTATTGTCCTCCCTGGGGCAGGCGCTTGCACATGGTTGTCTTGCCTGGTCTAAGAGCCCTGTGGCTCTCTGGTCAGCATGCCAGCTTTCTGAGGAAAGTCGTTCAGCGCCGACAGAGAGCATGATCAGGATCCAGGAGTGCCATGGGGGCGATAACTTGGAAGGTTGGGGGGGACCCAGATTCCGGTGTAGAGGATGTTGGAGTCAAGATTTAGGTAGGTTGGGGTTTTCTTCTTCACTGTGTAGGTCCTGTTATCACTGACCATGGCTGGGCCAGGAATGGTGAAGGGTCTTCTCACAGTTCAGAGGAGCCAGAGGATGAGACCAGGTGACAAAGGGACTTCTGGAGGGGAGGTGGGAATTAGCAAGAGGCCACAAAGTGAGGAGCGGTGGTGTGGAGAAAAGCACTCTGTGGCTGAATCAGCTACAGGTCTGGGCTTATTCTACTCGGGTGGGGGATATCTTTAGATCAGTGTGCTGAAGTCAGGGACAGCCTGTCTCCAGCTCCTGCTCCTCTGGAATGTCCTTATTTTCTTCACAGGCTGACTTCATTCACACTGTCTATTTGGCAACACATGACCGAATTTGGAGCCTAGCTCTTTTTGGCAGGAAAAGTTCATTAATTTCAGTTGGCTCTCTACACTCTTCACAAGTGTGCCTGGAAAAAAAAAAACCTGCCTCTCATAACCACACAGATACCATCCCTTGCCTGGACTCCCAGGTTCTAAGATGGTTCCCTGTGTGTGGCTGGCAGTGGGTGCTCTGAGGAAAGAGAGGTCCCCAGAGCCTCTGGAGTGGAGCTGCCAGGAGGACAGTTAAACACAGAAGCATTTGTGAGCTCCTGGACTATGATGGACTACCTTGGTCTCTCTGATTGTGTAAGCAGGGATCCACTGTTAAGGGTAATGGGCATCTGACTGTGCCAAGCTCAACCGTCTTCATGAACCTGGAGTGAAAGGCCTGCTGTGGCACTTGGATGAACTGGGTTCAAGTGTGTGTGGGAGGTTTCCTTCTCCTCGGTATCCAAGGCCTTGGGGCTGGGAAGAAACCTAAGAGAGCGCCGCATTCTGTTCATGCCTTTGGAAATGGGTCCTGCCTGGAGCACACAGTTCATAGACACCTCTTTGCTGGAAGCCCGACTGCCCTCATCTATTTGCTGTCCCTGGTATAGCCCCTCCCCTCCTGATTTCTCTGTAGCCAGTCTAACAGTGTCCTTCCACAGGTCATGTCCAGCTGTCGCCTCACTGTGTGACCATATCTGATGCGGTGGTTAGTTACAGTGAGGTCTCGTTAGGCTAGCACGGGCTGTGTGAATACTCTAAAGAATGCAGGGGCGGGGGTGGCAGAGGTCGGTGTGATGCAGGTACAATCCAAAGAATGCCGGGAAGCACTGGAGGCTGGGAAGGAGACGTGAAAAAGATTCTCCCCAGAGCTTCAAGAAGGAATCAGTTGAGCCAAAACCTTGACTTCAGGCCTCTCTCCACAGAACTAGAGAACAACTTCCTACCGTGGAAGGCCAGTAGTGTGTTGTCTTGGGAACTCTTAGGCATTCTGTTGTACCTCTTCATCCTCTTTTTGCGCTTTTTAGTCAGCATAAGACATGCATTGTTGCCCATTCTAAGCGTACCTAAGTGTGCAAGAGCCGGAAGTGGCATTTTTTCCATTGACTTTCTGAATGAGAAATCCAGAGCTCACGGTACTCAGAAATCCCTGCAGTGCCCGGATGCTCCCCCAATGCATGAGGGCAAGTCTCCAGCCCTGTCATCTACCATCTGCGTAGTAGTGTGTGAACTAGTTGTGTGTTCCCTTTGCTGCTGTTGGAGATGGTTTGGGGCTTGACTTTGATATAAGTAGATGAAAGAACAGGAAAAAAAAAAAAAGACAGAAACTATTGAACCCTCCTTCCTGACTTGCTTCCCTTGCAGCATCAAGGGCAGGGAGCTGGCCCGGGCAGGGCACTACTGGGCTTCACTGTATGTCCACCTGCCCGTTGCTCTGCACTGGAGGAGTGCTCTCTACAGTAAAGGAAAACACAGTGGAGGGAGGTGATGGCTGGCGTGGGTTTGCTCCAGTGTTTTATGCTAGCTAAGACTTCCCAGGTGTGCCTTGATTGTCAGTGGCTCTAGGCATTTTAGCATGAAGTGATCACACTAGAGAGAAGTATTTAAAATTTTGTTGCTTTCAGGGTTTTTTTTTAAAAAAAAATTGCCTAGGCTTTAAGGTTTAAGCATCTGTAATCTGAGATACTCCAAAATCCAGAGCTTCTTGTGGGTCGTGGTGATGCTTACAGCATTTCAGACGTCTGAGCACTTTAGATTTCAGGTTTTCACAGAAGAAAGTCTAGACTTATGTAGAGTTTCTTAGTGTTCAAGGGTTGTCACGAAGCCTAGGAGACCGCAATGGTCCTATGCTTTTCCAGTTTGCTGAGTCCTGGGGGTCCTTCCCTAGAGCAAGGGTACCAATGGCCCCGTCTCACAGCTGCTGCTGCTAGGTTACATCAAGTTCGCTAAGCACATGGCTCCTGGGCAATGTCAGAAACTGCTGACTGGGGCCATTAACTAGTTGGAAGAGCTACTAGGATATGTTGGGCTCCTGCGGACATCAGACATCTTTCTGGGGTGATGGGATGAGGCCCAATACCTTCATGGGTCTTTTTTACACATAAGCTCCTCTGTTCTCTCTCACTTGTCAAGATGGTTTGGAGCAAGCAACCTGACAGGAGTGTCACAACTTCCACAAAACCATGCTGTGACGGGTGTGATTTCCAAGACAAGCCATCATAGGGACTCAAAACTACCTGGTGGGTGAGAGCACACCATTTTAGAATTAGAAGAAATAGTATTTTTTTTTTAAATCTGTTTCTCAGAATCACATGGCAGGAGCACCCCTTTTATCAGGATCTTGAGGACTCATTGTGCAACGGACCTGCTTTCTATTTAGGATGTTGGAATACAGTTCTACCTGAAGCGATGCAGGCACGGAGACCACCTCCTAGACTTTGTAGCTAGACCAAAGCTAAATACTGGAAACTGCTGTCACAAAACCCCCAGCAGAATAGTCTGTATGCTCAGGACCCCTTTAGGATTAGCTCAGCATCTTCTGAGAATGGTTCTATTGTATCCTTTATGACAAGTAAATAACGCAGAACAGGACAAGAAGGGGAAAGAAGGGGCATATGTGAAATGCTGACTGTGCGCCCAGCCCTTGACATGTTCATAGCACCCCCCACCTACAGAGGGACAAGGAGAGGCCCAGGGAGGAGAGATAAATTGCAAAGTGATGGGATTTGGATTTAAACCCAGGCTTGTCTCCTGAGTTTTCCCAGTTAGATTAGTTACTTTTTCTCTCCCATGACCAATATCTGGCAAGAAGCGTCACAGGGGAAGAAGGATTTATTTTAGCTCACAGATCCATTTCAGGGAAGGCATGGTGGGTAATTGGAGGCCCTGCTCACATGGCTCAGTGTTGGCCAGCTAGGCCCTATGCGCAAAAGGTTTCAGAACCTCTCAGAACAGTGCCACCAGCTGGAGATCAAGTGTCCAAGCTCCTGAACCCCATAGTGGGTGGGGCGAACTTTTCAGTGAAGCTGTAACACCACAGTCTTATGCAGACACATAGATAAAAGGCAATCTGACGTCACCAGAAGGACTACAGAGCACACTGAGACGCTATTTCCAAAGTGCAGCCTGAGGCATGCTCACCAAAAGGTCACAGTGTCTTCTCCACCCTTGTTAAGAGAGCAAGGAGCACACCATGCAAAACTCCTGGGGAATAACAACGGTCAGATCCCGGGGTACTGCAGACATGGCTTAGGCAGAGCCCAAAGTGTCTAACATGGAAGCTTTAGGACCTGAGTTCGGATCCTAAGCAAGCGTGGTGATAGACGCCTTTAGCCCTAAGACTTGGGAGGCAGAGGCAGGCAGATTCCTGAGTTTAAGGCAAGCCTGGGCTATGTACTGAGTTCCAGGCAGCCGGGGCTACACACACCAAACAAACAAACAAACAATTTTTAATTATTGGTGGGTTTGAAATAGGTTTCTTTTTTTCTTGAAAATTCCTTCTTGGACTAACTTATTCTCTACTAGTGTTCAGTTAATGAGAGTTTGTCAGATTTAAACATCACCTTTCTATCCAGTTCTTTCTATCCGTTGATGTACAGAGGCAAGGAGGGGATACCCAGCCGAATGCTGGAGGCTTTGCTTATTTTCAGTGCAGTCATTGATCTGCCTCCCTCGGGAGAGTTTTTAAGCAAATAATTATTTGGAACTTGTTAGCTTTCTGTCAGCGCCGGAGTCTTGCTCTCTACCTGTTTCCTGACCTCTTACTCTCTCAAGTGGGAAGCAGGCAGCCACTCACAGTCTGTGACTGTCACACAGCACAAGTGCAGGAAGAGCCGGCCCGGGGACCTTGGGTAATCCATCCGCAGTCTCTAGGGATGAATCATTCATGAATGCAGGTTTTCCATCCAGCTCACGGGATACAGGCCTGTCTTGCAAAGCTGATTTGTTTAAAAATTCACACTTGCTTTGGGCTTGTTTCCTATACCAAGAGTTGCATCGTTTTGTTTTCTGAGTGAGTATAAAGGGGTGGGCTTGCTTAGCTTCAGTGATGATGGAAGGCGATGAATTATATTATGAAATTCATGAATACCGTTGACTGTAGACTTGAAAATGCCTCTGTCAGAAGACTGTGCTCTGTCATAGCACAAATGCATTTATGGCCCTTGTACCTAAAGTCATGGTATTACTTTGGCTATATGATTAAAATAATAGTTTTGCTTGCCTGATTTTTGAGACAGGACCCTCAAACTCGCTACATGCATGCATTCCGGGGCACATGTGGAAGTCAGAGGACAACCTGTGAGAGTCAGCTTTCTTCTTCCAACGTGTAGGTCCTGGGGATTGAACTCAGGTTGTCAGGCTTGGTTGCAGGCGCCTTTAACTGCTGAGCCATTTTGCCAGTCCCTGAATTTAATTTTAACTAATGCATGAAACCATAAAAAGTATAATCATATGACACATATATACATGATGCAGCGTTTGAGTGGTAAGATTTTTAAAAATTTCGCTTATTCTAATAGTTGGTGTGGGGAGTATTTAGCCGCTAATATACTGATGTGTGTGCAGAGAGAGTGGGCATTGATTATGAGCAAAGGGGTAGGACAACTGTCTCCAGTGTATGGTCTCAGTTTCCTAAATATCGGAGGGAATTCAGTGAACCCAGGCACATTAAAACCACTTCTAGGGTGTTTGTGCCACACACTTTCTTTTCAGTTGTGGAAGGTTTGACATCAGCACACAGACACACATAAAGAGCACATCAGACACCACAGTGACCTCAGCTGGAAGCCCACGGCTTTTCTGCCTTGGGATGTCCAGTTGTCCAATGGGAAGCCATTTTGGTTGAGTGTGTTTGCCTGTGTGTGGGTGCTCATGCTCAGGCATCATGCGTGTGTGTGCAGAGGCTAAAGGTCGTCTTTAGACGTCCTCCTGTATCATTTTCCACCGTACTTTTTGAGATAGGGTCTCTCAGTGAACCTGAGGCTTGCAAATTTGGTTTGCCTAGCAAGTCCTGTGGATCTGTCTGTCTCCTCTGCCACCCTGCTGGCTCTTCCATGGGATCCGGGGATTCAAACTCAGGTCCTCCTGATTGTGCAGAAACTACTACTTTTCCTACTAAGTGCTAGGAAACTATTCTCATTTCTGTAACTGGAGGAAACACACAATCCACTGCTCAGTGCTGTGTGCAGAGCTCTGTCCCCAGCGTTTGTACAGATCCCGAGAAACAAGGCTGTACCTTTTTCTATAGTCGGTGGGTGGACTCTTCGGCAAGAAAGCTGCACATGTGGAAAGAATGTATGTGTGGGTGAGGGGAACATCTGGCAGCTGAGCAGAGAGGTGGGGACTGGTCCAAGTAGTGGCTGAGAGAGCTTGAAGCTGGGCCAAAGGTCCCTGCATATGTGTCATGTGCTGCTGGCAAGCCCTCTGCCTCTAGAAGCCCTTTTTGGGCTTCTGGGCGCTTGCCTGAGGAGTTAAGGGGGCTCTGAGTTATCCTGGAAAGTTTCCAGGTGAACAGCAAGCAGCTGCCTCTCTCTTCCAGGTTCTTTTGTCCTTATCACAGCATGGGACAAACTTCTTGGCAAATCATCATTCGCCATAAGTTTGCCACATTGAACGTTACAAAAATAAATAAATCAAAGATAGCATCCATGCTGTCGAGAACTGATAAGTCTCCCACTAAAATTCAGACATCATTCTTCTCTTTTTGCTGTAAAGCACAAATATTTAGATGTTTGAGATTTTAAATAAAGTTGACCTTATTTCCATGTCCCTTCATGGCAGGGGACAAGAGCAGGACCTGGATTAACGCTACTGGCCGCAAGCTTTGCCTGGGGCCCTACTTCCCACACGGGTCAAGGAGGGAAAGTCACAGTGGGAATTCAAATTGTGACCCTTCTTCCTTCCTGAAAAAGGCTGGAAATTACTCATGTCCCCAGTTTGAGGCTGGCATTTGACACTGGAGAGTGATTCATTTCTCACTGTTTAAACTGAAAGGAAAACCACACTAGGGCCCAAGAGAAGCTGCACAGAAGGGCCCTCCACATCCCTGAATGTACGGATTCTAGTGTGGCTCCCCAGGTAGCAAGTCCTTCCATTCTTCCATCTTTGAGTAACTTGCAGCCTGCCAGCAAGAGACTGGCACTTAGGTGTAGGCAGATTTTAAACTTCACGCTATATACAAACTTGGACCCTAGCAATGTTCTTCCCAATGACCATGAACTATGGAGGCTCAGGGACACAAAGGAGTTTGAATGAGGTATTATTGTACAGCTGTCCCCTTGCCGCATGCTACAAAAGCAGATTTTTATCCAGAACAGTTATTAAATATTGTGTGGAGTTCCTGGTTGGCTTAAAGCAAACAAACCCAGTTGCCTCATCTGTAAATGAGAGACTAAGTGACGTCTTACTTTAGAGTGAGCACAGTGCTTAGGGGAACATTTCTCTTTCCCTGGGCAAACTATGAAATGGCACCCACCCTGGTACTTTTAAACTGGGATAGGGGCTGCGATGGAACCTCAGTGGTAGAGCATTTGCCTCCCATTGAGGAGATTGTGGTTTGGTCCCTGTCACCACAAAGATAAAGGAATATAAATTCACACAATAAAAGCAGAGTGGATTTTTGTTCGTCCTTTAGAAGATTCTTACTTTGCTCTGAGGAGTACCTCTGTGGGGCTCCGCTCCTCCCAGTTCTCCTTGCTGTGGCACCAGGGCTTTGAGAACGTGTTTGGTGGAGCAAGCTTTTCTGTTCCCCCCGATTCCTTCTTAGCCGCTTCTAGGAGTTGCGTGTGTCATTTCAGTGCCTCTTTTATATTTCTGCGTTGCTAAAATACAAGCAGAAGACATGATGTCTGTTAAACGATAAAGTTAATCAAATAAATATATATTTTCCGTTCTGCATTTTCACTTTAAGAGATTACAACTAGAGTGTTTTCTTTTTTTTTTTTTTCCCTCTATCTGGGTTTTTGTTGTATAGCTAACTGTGGGGAAAGGTAACATATAAGGAAAAATAAGTAAACTGGAAGAAAGCAAGCTACTTTTTGTTGTGTGTGTCAAAGCAAAACTTCTTGCAGTTACATGGCTGTTTCTGAAGCTGAGGAACCCGAGTTTCCCATTTGGTAGGGCAGGCTACATCTGTGGCTGCCACAAACATGTTTGTCATCCAAGAACAGTGCTTTGCAGTCAGCTGACCAATCTGCTTCTGAGGATGAACTTTTGTTCCTGGCGAATCATAATCCATATTCCACCCAAGCGCCAACCCTGTCGTGAGCTGGCATCTGCCCATAACCCAAGCACTTTCCTCTACTGGATTTTGATGCCAGACAACACCCTGCACTTTTCCACTGGACACTGACCTGGAGTGAGTACAGCATTGTCCTTCAAGGCATCCAAATCCAAGTTATGATCTTGACCAGGAGCCCTGAAATGGTCCTGTGGAGGAGGATAGGAAGCCAGAAATGAACAGAGTAACCCTAGCCCCGGTCAAGGCAGAAGAGGGGGGAAAAGCTGGGGTTCCCACCTCGCAAAGGGCACGTTCTCTATTTTGCACATCTCTCCAAGGTTTTGCTTTTGCTTTGCTCTCCCCTGAGGAAACACTAAGGGAATTGCTCAGCTCGGCTCTCTCCTGCGCTGTGATTTTCAACTCAGGCTTTCTAGTCAGAGCCAAGAAGGCCACAGACTGTGATGGGGTACCTTGTGAGGACGGAGGACAGAAAACATCACCCCACAAACTGCCAGAGAGTTTTCATGGTTATGTTTCCCTCCTTTTACTGTGGTCACCACTTTCAAGACCCCTACACTCTGCCCCTCCCACGCTGTATGTGGTCACAGACAGATTGCAATTCTGTCTCCTCATGGTTTTCTGGGCGTCCAGTTGTGACCAACATATTTGCTAAAGACAAAGCCTGCAGTGTTACCAGAGCTCCCTGGGAACACATCTTCCCATTTCTTTTTTTGCTGCTCCACAGCCAGGGTAGTGCTTTGTTTAATGTAGGAGTAGATGTGATGGAAACCATACTTTTTAAAAAAGAAAAATTAAGTGATGAATGTTCATTAGAGAAAATAGAAGCAAATTATAGTGAAAACAAACATAATCCATCAGTTAACAGCTTCAGTGTGCTGCCTTATTACAGGTATCTTTTTTGTTTTTAATCTATGGTTAGAAGAAGAAAATATGGCTCAGCAATTGAGAGCACTGGCTGCTCTCCCAGAGGACTTGCGTTCAATTCCCAGCACCCACACGGCAGCTCACAACTAACTTTAACTCCAGTCCCAGGGGATCCAATACCCTCTTCTGGCCTCCATGGGCACTTCAGGCACATGTACTCAGAAACACATGTAGGCAAAAGCAAACAAACAAACAAACAAAAACCATAGACACTTAAAAACAAATGAAGAAAAAGTTGTTTATCTCTAATGTATCTGCTAAGCAACTGGTCTACCATTCTAATCTTATGGGTTCGTATTAATGATATAATTTTATAAGTTGGCATAATCAGGTTGCAAAATCCTTGTGAGGGTTTTCACATTCAGTTGCTCACCAAGCTGTGTAAGTGTGCCTGCCATTTGCATTATTGAGGAGTTGTTTGGAAGTAGGACAAGGAGCTGTCCACAGCTACTCAAGCTTTCAGGATAAGTATTTGATGTTGAGTCCCTGGGACTTTATCTCTGAACTACAAATGCACAGACCACTGAGGTAACGTCTATAGCTTCTACAATAGGTATTTAGAGCTTTGTAAGACAGAGAGAATCTTTGGAAATGGGTCCAAGGTATCCTGGGACAGATGGTCAGAGACTTGAGGATAAAAGAGACACTAGAATCACGCACATGCTTAGAGGTTTGCAAAGACCCCAAAGGGTCCAGAGGAGGAAGTTGTCTCTCCTCTGGATAGAGACAGCGAGTGTCCATCCATGTGTAGGCCTGTTCCACATACTCACATCTCCTTCTTTTAGCAGAATTGGAAAATAGCATGATTTGGGCGCCCGTGCCAAGAAGAGGCTACAGAAACTTTTCAGCACAGTCACATGGCACCAGGGAAACTCCCCAGACCTATCTCAGGGCTTCTGCTTGATGAGCCTGAACTAGTTTGCATTTTTACAGAGCATAACCAGAGCAGCAGCTGGAGCTACCTGGCCCCGCCCGGCCTTGGGGACCTGATCTGTGTAAATCTGGTAACTCCCCAGGTGTCAAACAGCTCAGTCTTAAAGGGCACCAAAGGCCCTTTATTTCAATACCAAGGATTGCCCTTTTGAAGCAGCCTTGAAGGACTTGACATTCTAGGGTTTAATTATTGGAGAGACAAGCAAAGGCAATGATATGCCACTCTGAAGCAAATGTTTAACCACTTGAGTAGAAGAGGAAGCGAGTGCGATAAATCTCCAAAGGGAATCCTTAAGCCAGCTTTGCCCTTGCAGACTGATGGGCAATTCCTACCTCCAGCCAAGTGAGTGTTTAGACAGCCCTGTGGGCTCTCTGAAGCAGGAGAAGACGAACCCTGCTCCAGATCTTTCCCTTGTGTTTGAACTGTGCGTGGGGCTGATGTGTGCTTTTAAAATTCATTTCCGTAAAGTGCCCCATGAGTCCTGAGGGGGCTCAGGATGAGGATATATAAAATGAAGATCATTGGCCTTATCTAGGGCAGATTCTAGACTTTGTGAAATGAGATTGGCTTTGCATTTGCTGACCACGAGTTAGGTACCCTTCTGGTTGCCAGGGTCAAATACCTAGAAACCTTACTTAAGGAAGGAAGTGTTTATTTGGACTCCCACTCCATCATGGTGGAGCTCAAGTCAACATATCACTTTGTGTTAATAGTCAGATGCTGGTGCTCAGCTTGCTTCCTCTTCTTCATTCAGTCCAGGACCTCTTCCTATGGAATGGTGACACCACGGCTAATCTTCCATTAGTCAACAGACACTCCCAGAAGCTTATCTCCTGTGTGATTCTAGATTCCATCAAGGTGACAATCAAGGGTAGCCATCACCCTGACCAAATGTGTCATTTCCTCAAAAATTTGTTTCCATCAGTACCTTTCCCTGGAGTGAAGTTCATTGTCAGAGACATTCAGAGGTAATACATCACTAGTTAAGACCCAGGTGCTCTGATGTGTCACATAGCCTTTGACCCCTGTTTTCAGACAGCACCATGGATTATAACTCTACCTGACCTCTCATTCGCCTCTGAGATTGTCTATGGATATGCCCAGCCTGGATATGGATAATGCCTCTCATTAAACTTGGAACTCATTGGCCATGCTAGCCAACCCGCAAATCCCCCGGGATGTTTCTGTCCCCTCACTTCCCCCCTCGAATTCCCCTGGCTTTTGTGTGCATGCTGAAAATCAGAACTCGAGTTCTTATGCTTGTGTGGCAAGCACTTTACCCTCTTCGCCATCCCCCCCAGCCTCAGTGATTTCTCATGTCCCCTCAAGAAACACAGTTAATACTAGGTCACCCTCCATTCCCTGTCTTGTTCCAGAAACAGCCATGTAGATAAAGCTGGACTTGGTTTCTGGTGACAAAGTGACTTACCGTCAGGGTCATAGTAAAGTGCCTACATGAAGGATGGTGGGGCAGGAGAATCAGAATTCGGTCTGTCAGTTCTGTTAACCAACAAGGAACTATTCATAGCCAACATGCCAACCTCCCTGGAAACCAGTGTTGGGGGTGGCATTTTCTAAGAAGTCCCGACCTTTGCTGTTTAGTGTCAGGAGCCATAGTTATAAGAAAGGAAGTCAGGTTTTCTTGTGGCCCACTCAATCCTGAGTGGACATCCTGGGTTTGCGCCACGATGGTACCAAGGTAGAAATGCTCTGAGTCATTATTTATTGGCAGCCGGTGAATCCTATTAGCACTTCTCCAATTTTCTCTTTTTTTTCAAGGGAACAGAAATCCATTATCAAGTACTTCCATAAAAGTGACCTCACATTTTTCTTCCTGGGCTGAGCACAGATCTGCTGGAAAGAAGGGAAGAGCCAGCACGGCTTATGTTAAGTCACAGGGAATGAACAGCTCCAAATTGACAAGATGTTGCCAGGCAGAGCTATTGGCCCGCAGATGCCCAGCTTCATCTTGCAAAGGAAGTTTCTAAAGAAGAGACGGCTTGAAGTTCTCTGTAGGTTTCCAACAATAAAGTCATGGAAGAGTCAAGGTTGCATGGGAAATGACCATAGATCTTGACAGTTCCCTGAGAAACTGTGCTGTAGAGATCATAAAAGGCCCTAGCTTCCTCCCCGAAACTCCCACACACAACCAGCAGCCTCTGCTGTCTAAGCTGTGTGTCTATACTTGCCTAGCTGGATTGGTGAATGAGGTAGCCTTTGCATTCTCTAATGTTGATGCCAAGGCCTAAAGCATGCTGTCCCTCTTTCTTGGTTAATGTCTTCCTTTCTTTCGGCAGGGACTCCTTAAACAGCCTTGGCTTACCTGGAACTTGCTACGTAGAGTAAGGTGCTCTTGAGAGATCCTCCTGCCTCTGCCTCCAGAGTGCTGATTAAAGCTGCAGGCGGGTGGTAGGGCAGCCACCTGCCTCTTTTCCCTACCCTTGTCTCTCTCAAGCTTATGTCTGACCGTCCAGGAGGGCCACATTCACCACAGTTCATGCAGCTCAGTCCCTCAGCCTAAACAGTGGGCCAGTGCCCTGCCCTGTTGCCTGTCCCTGCTCCTTCTCCCTGGGTCAGGATTCTCACTGTGACTGACTCCACCCCTCACACTTCTCTGTTACCTTGCTTGCTTCTTCACACTGTGTGTATGGTAGTGTGTGTGTGGGGGGGGTGGCATATGGAGCCTGGCTTCTTCAGGCAGAGCTTCATGCATACATGTAGACACCACACAAACACAGGAAAAAAAACATTTTTGAAGAGTAGTGTGAATACAATCAGTATTCCGAAGACTGACTTCTATCATTGATTCCTGTTCTCTCACATGACTGATCAAATTCAAGTGATCCAATAGCAGACAATGTCATTTCAAGGGACTCTTGTAGCAACACGCCCAAATCCGGGGAAAATAACACCAATGGTGCAGTTGACAGGGCTAGAAAACCCCAGTGCTATTGTCTCTGTTTCCCAGTGTGTGTGTGCCTGCACGCCTCAGAGCTTTAAAGATTGATGGCGACCCCAGACTGCTTGCAGTGTGCCCTCCTGCCTGGTGCTCAGGGATTAATGTCCCTGCATAGATTTGCTGGGAATAGGCATCAGGCTAGTTGCAAGGCCATGATTGTCATGCAAGCTGCAGAAGTACACTCTTGAGTGTACTCCTGAGAAATGATCATAAGAATAGCATGAGGGGCTAAAGAGTATGTGTAAACTTCATGTCTTGGTCATGTCACATGGGTCCAACGCTGGCTCTTCCTCTTGCTTTCCGGTCTGGTCAGACAGGACATGCCTTAACCTCTGGGAAATGCGACATCTGGAAATTGAGCCCTGAAGCCCTCACCTCTCCTAAACTCACCTCCCTCTCAGTTCGCACATAAAGAGGATGTGCTTTTGTCTTGGGTACCACTGGTCTGGTAGTTATTGTGCCTCATGGGCAGGTTCACGTTCATGGCATC
Organism: Psammomys obesus; assembly: GCF_907164565.1. NCBI lineage: Eukaryota > Metazoa > Chordata > Mammalia > Rodentia > Muridae > Psammomys > Psammomys obesus. Next base: position 4,186,032 of record NW_026596131.1, on the reverse strand, counting down.
CAGTGCTGTGGTGCATCACTGAGCCCAGAGTAGAACCACCCCCAGTGAAACGGGGAAGAGACACAAGGCTGCTGAGGAAAAGCCTTCCCTTGGCGGCCTGGCCTGTCTCATCTCACCTATGTCCCACCTTCCCAGGACTAGATGACACCATGGTTTCCTTTGGTCCTTTCCTTAGAAGCTGACTCTCTTGAGAGGTCCTGGATCACACTTGGAGCCTTGTGGTGTTAGCACTGAGGAGAGAGAGAGGCAGGCCGGAGCTCTGCAGGTGTGTCCCTTCCAGGTGTATCTGTGGGCACCATGACACCCCATCCCCCACCCCATCTCATGTCCTGGCTGAAGTGGGATTCTTGTCCTGCCTGTTTTATGGATGGGCCTGGATTCACAGAGTGGAGGGAGGGGCCATTTGTGACCTCTTCTTTCAGGTACATGGCTAAGACTCCTCATGCCTGGCCTTTGGGAGGAGAGGAGAACCTGAGGAGGAGGTGGCAGGAGGCGATGGCTCTCCCACTCCACTTTTGCCTGTCTGTCCAGGAGAGGTGGTCAGAAGGATTCCACTGTACGCTTTCTCTCTCTGAAACCAAAGGAAATCATGGTGTTGTCTATCCCCTAGTTACCAATTATTTGGGAACCCCACACAGGAATCTGTACCTGAAAATTAAAACCCAAATTCATACTTGCTCTGATCTGAAGAAAGGGAGAAGGAATTCCGGGTTGTTTTCCTAATCTGAAAAATAAAAAATGTGAAAATGTTCCCAAATATGAAACTTTTTGAGCATTGATCTGTCCCACAAATGGGAAATCCCACACCATGAAATTTGTTTGATGTAGGAAAATATCAAAATATTGTATGAAATTGTCTTCAGACATGTGTATCAGGTGTACATGAAGATGAATTTTGTTTAGGGCCCTGTCCCCAGGAAAACTTATGGTGTGCAGATATTCTAACATTAAAAATGTAATCAGAATCCCAAAACACTTTTGAGCTCAGGACAAGGGACGCTCAGCTTGTGTGCAGTGTCCTTGGAGAAGCCGGCGTTTAATGTCGTTCCGCATCGGGCCTGACGGCCCCAGCAGGCTTGTTGGCTCTTGTTTCCGCATTTGCGTTGACAGGACTGACTTTGTGATCCTGACACGCACAAGGAGGGTCTTTGGACGGGGCCAAGTGCACATAGTGCTGCCCTGTAGCTTGTCAGGCCTGGCGAGCAGCATGTCCAAGCTACCTGGGGACATGTTCCTGGTCCCCAGAGGCACAGCCGTGTCAGAGAGCCATACGACAGCCAGGAGGTTAGCCAGCGGCAATACCACCACCCCACAGAATGGACTCAAAATGGATACAATTCCACTTTAATAACAGTTACCTAAAATACAGAGACAAGACATAAGATAAGGAACGGCCCTCCAGGCTTTTCCGTCATAGGGAGTGTGCTTAGCAGGTCTGTGTGGGATTATTTTACCGTTTAGGGTTGTCCCCGTCTTGTTTGTTTTCAGCTTTCTCTGTTTATTTTGGGCAGTGCTGGGAATTGAACCCAGGGCCTGGTGCATGACAGGGAAACCCTTCACCGCACCGCTGAGCTGTATCTCCAGCCCTCCTCTGAAATATATTCACATGGTGAGTTGTCAGCTCGTGTGAAATGGGCATGCTCAGCGGTCCCCGGTGGTGTACGGCCATCACCTGCATTGGCTGTTGCTCTTGCCCACTTGCTCAGCAGACCCTGCCGTCCCTCCATCCTCTCTTTCAGCACAGCTTTCGGAATGAAGCTCTCGTTGGGCTTCAGTTCTTGCTTGAATCGGTATCACCAGCTTAGCCTGGTTCCTCCTTCAGGAATTGGACACTTCCACTGTCTTTCCTTTGGAATGTGTTTGAAAAATCATTTAGTAACCAACCTCACCTCTCAAAAGCAAAGCTCATTGCTGCTGCTATTTTGCTCGTATGCCAATATATCATTCTAACATCGACACCATTCTGTTTTGTAGCTTCTGTCTTTCCTTTTAATGGTGCATCCTAGAGGCTTACCTACACCTTAGTTCTCCTAATGGGTATACACAAACTCGCGTTTCCAAACTCAGCTGGTTTCTGATTTTTCATAAACACCCGCATTCCACTATATGCAAATCTGTCTTCGTTTATTTTGAATTAATTGCATGATCTTCCAGCAGTATTAAGCCAACAGCAGTTAGCTACAACCTGGGTTTTCCTTCTTTGCTCTTGGCTGTTGTTCGTGTTGTGGTCAATGACTCTGAAGCTTCTGAGTTTTCTGATTTCTCTGCAGTCTGTGGCCAAGTGGAGAGCGATGTTGGATGAATAGCGGGCAGACTTACACACCAAAGAAAGTCTTGTTCTGCGTACAACACTCCGCAGAACTGTGGGGCCTTGCAGTGCCTGGCATTGCTGAAAACGTCGTTTAAAATATTATATTTTAGCTGAATAATGTATGAATAGTTGAGAGAAAAAAAAAACAGAGAAAACAGAAAGGGGTAGAACTGATGTTAATTATCTCCAAACACTAGCCTAGAAATGGCCCTGTAAACAGTGTTTTGGCTGCTGGAGAAATTCACCTCATGCAGAAACAATAGGGACACATTTTAACATCAGAAAATAGTCCAGGTGTTTTTGAAGTATCGTGTGAGAGTAGAGCTTAAAAAGCGTTTTTAACAGTAAAGAGATGGCTCAGTAGTTAAGAGCATTGGCTGCTCTTCCAGAGGACTCAAGTTCAACTCCCAGCACTCACATGGCAGCTCACAACCATCTGTAAACTCCAGTCCCAGGGGATCCAATGCCCTTTTCTTGCCTCTGCAGGCACAGCACCGAATATGGCGCACCATGTATATGCAGGCAAAACACCCATACACTTTAAAAAAGAAGTTAAGAAAACAACCAAACCAAACCCAAAACATTTTGAGCTTAAAATTCTGAATAACGGTTTCTTATATTTATTTTAACATTTATTTGTCCTCATGTTTCTTGGCATGCATTTTGGGGATGTGATATATTTGATGTATTTGGTAAAATCGATTCTTTTTTTTTTTTTCATTTGCTAATTCTCACTTGCTTTTCTGCCACCTTGGATGCCTGAACGTCCTTATTTGTGTGACAGAAAATGTTCCCTTCCAAGTCATTCAATATAGTCACCTGTGGCTTTGGAGTCCCTTGGATATTTTCAGACCTTCTTGCTGGAGGCTTCTGGCCCCCTCCTCTGTAATTATGTGCTGTTCCACGGCCCTGATGTTTTCTTAGTCCCCAACATTCTTGATAAAAGAGAGGTAATTAGTGTATTATGGCTTCTTCTTTGAATTGTTCACCAAGATAAGCAGAGGGGAATATGCTACATGGGTAAAAATTTGCATAACAATAGGAGCAGCCTTTGTCACAGAGGCTCAGTGTAATCTCCGGGAAAATGAAAGCACTTATTTATGGAAAGTTCCTGCACGTACTTATCTAAGAATTAAAAATTACCTCTGGCTTGCAGTGGCCTCTAACTTCAGAAGTCAGGTTGTGCTGCGCTTGCTCTCAGTATGCCCTGGTTTTCAAGCTACACCCCAACATGTTTCTGTCAGTTCCGAGAGGGTCTTTTCCCTCCTTGGAACGCTGACTGCAGGCAAAGCGAAACCAGGAAGTTAAATATAGAACACTATAGAATATTCTCTTTCTAACTAGCTCACAGGAGCTTTGTAGTTACGTGGCAAATGAGTGAGTGAGTGAGTGAATGAATGAATGAATGAATGAATGAACGAACGAAATAATCATAGGGCACATTTCATTAAAATTATGTTTCCTAAAATACCTAGGATAGGCTTGTCATTTCCTTCTATGAACCTGAATCAAAAGTAACATTTTCTCCGGAGGAGAGTCACATTCCTTCCCATCAGCCAGGGCATTTGCCTTTGACTACCTGTCTCCACAATTTGCATGAGGCAGCTTAAGCTTCTTTTCATCATTTTGCATAAATGTTACTGCCAAACTCTGTCAGCTGGCCACCCCAGCTGGGAGGAGAGAACTCCCTGGGCCTTTAGCCTTTTCTCAGTCCCAGCACCTTTTTGCCTCAAGTCTCCTCTGACTCAGTCATGGACCCCTTGGGCCGGCCTCTGCTATCTGCCAGTTCTTCAGGCATGGCACCTGGGCAATTCTCATTTCTACCTACACCATCCTTCTCGAGAATTCACTCCAGATTCCCATCATCTCTTCTTCTTCTTTTTTTTTTTTAGTAATTAATTATTTATTTTTAAAAATTTCATGTGCATTGGTGTTCTGCCCGAATGTATGTCTGTGTGAGGGTGTCAGATGCCCTGGAACTGGAGTTACAGACTGTTGTAAGCTGCCGTGTGGGAGCTGAGAATTGAACCCAGATCCTCCGGAAAAACAGCCAGTGCTCTTAACCGCTGAGCCACCTCTCCAGCCCCCCTCCCTCCATTCCCCTTTGTGTCTTCTAAGGAGATGCCTATAGGTGTCCGGTGAAGCGCTGGTGCCCCTCAGGGTCTGCCATGCTGCCTGGCTCTTGGCCACGTGACAGATACACATAGGTACAAGATTGTGGAATCGAAAGCAGCAGAAGATAGATAGAGGGCTCTGCCTCATCCTCACCAAGCCGGTCACTTAGTACACAGTGTGAGCCAAGAATGCCGCCTCGCTCTGAGAGCTGACTTCACGGGCTAGTAAGACGGCCCAGTGGGCAGAGCCATTGTCCCATAAACCTGACGACCTGAGTTCAGTCCTTGGAGCCCAAGTATGGGTGGAAGGAGTGAGCCACAGAGCTGTCCTCTGACCTCCACACCCATATAGCGGTGCAGCAACACACACAAATAAAATGATTTCTAAATGAATACAGGATATTTTGACTTAAGCACAAGACTGTAGCCTGGGACCAAGTGAGAACAGAGGCAGGAAGGAGCCATAACCATAGCCACAGCCATAACCATAGCCATAGACTTATCCACTCACCTCCCTTAGGCCTCCAAAGGCTTCCACAGCTTCAAAGTTAAAGCAGGTCCTTCCTGAAGTCTCCTGACTCTTCAGCTCTCAGATTAGTTGCGGGCACTTGCTGTTTTTTAAATTAGCAATATTCTTTGCAAAGTTGGAAACTGCGGGTCACTCTCCTGAGCCTTGGGTCCTTTGTTTATTCCAAGTGTGTTTTCCGGGTGGTTGGCAACTTGCATGGGAGCCACATTCTCGTGTCCTCCTGAGGACCAGCAAATGTTTCCCCAAATGTGGCTGCAGGGTTCAGCTGTTTCACTGTGTAGAAGAAAGCTAATGATTTTAATGTGGACTTCTGAGTACACATTGGTGCTAAGCCCTTAAAAAAAAAATCCAGCTTTATTAAACCCATCCATAATCATGAGCGAGGGAATCTATGCAAATATCCCTGATATTTGTGGACATCACAATTTCCATTTCCTATCAGTAGTTCAGGTTAGAGTCACTTTTTTGCTTACAGTCGGCTATGGTCTTGGGGTACTTTCCCCAGGGAAGTATTAACACAACCCTAATTCAGTTGTCTGACAACAGCTCACTGTAGCTTTGGACTTAATGTGCTCATTGATGATGTAGGGAAATTTGAGAGACACAGACGTGTCATCTCGTGGGGCTGTTAGGGAGGAATGTCCTGAATCCCAAACTTCTTGTTCTTGTTTAAATAATTTCATTTTTTTCTTTCCTGTTGAGCCTTTTACTTTCTAGAAACTTCCTTGATGTGCATATAAATTTTCTAGGGCAGGCAGAACAAATTACCATATATTAAGTGGATTAGAGGACAGAAGTTGCCCTTTGGTTCTGAAGGCTGGCTGTTGGCAAAGCTGAGCTCTTCTGAGAGAGGCAGAAAAATCTACTCTGTGACTCACTCCTAGCTTTCTGTGGCTGGTGGCAGTTTCTGGCGTCCCTTGGCTTGTAGACACATCACCCCAGACAGTCTTGGTCTTCATGTGAAATTCTCCCTGCAGATGCCCTATCTCTGTAAGGACACCAGTCAGTCACATTCTGTTAGGAACTTGACCTACATCAGCATGAATCTATCCAATTAACTCTATCTACAACAACTTACCTCCAAATGGGATCTCATCGCCTTTTGAGTTGTGGAGAAATAAAGTCTGGCTATGTTTGCAAGATCCCATCTAATTTATGTTTTCAGTTTTTAGCTCTTGACACTCTGAGACAACCACAAAAGTAGAGAAGAATGTCATGAAGGCAACAGTCCCATCCTGCAGCCTCAGGAGTCACCAGCTTTTACGTTCTCGTGCCATCCTTCCTGAATTGTGTGCTCCACCATCCTCTGAGAGCCTGCTGAAAAGAATCACAGATACCGTATTATTTTACTAGTATAGTTTTTAAAGACAGAGAAGAGCAGCAGGCGACACCATCTCACCACGATGGCAGTGAAGGGGAGAAAGGATAAACGGCTCCTGTTAAGTCTTACAACGTGTGTCTGGCTTTTAACCCTGCAGCTCCTTAAAGGGGTGGGGGATTAAAATGGAGCCTGGAATCCTCCCCTCTTCTCTCTCACTCCCTCTCCCTCTCCCTTTCCCCCCCCCTCTCTCTCACACACACACACACACTGCACACTGCTAGGGATTGAACCAATGACCTTCTGAATGCTATAATTTTTTTTTCCGAGACAGGCCCTTGCTACATTACTCTGCTTGAGCCTTACATAGCTCAGGCAGGCCTTAAAACTTGTGATTCTCCTGAGCAGCTGGGACCGCTGTCCTGCTCCACTGCCACACCCCCCAGCCAGCTGTTTGCCCCACCTTTCTCTTCACCTCTCTCCCAGCTCTCAGATCTCTCCCACCCTTTCCACCACCAACCCACATGGGGGGTGTTCCTGGCACTCTTTGTCTCTCTGAAGTCCCCCTTCACTGCATAGACGCCTTGTTAGAAAATGTGTTCTGCGTTCCTCCAGGCCTCTGACCTCACTGCTGGGCCTGCTAGCCCGCTCGTGTGCCAGGGTGCTCACGAAGCACAACCCACCCGGCTTGTCTAGGACAGAGCCCGGGTCTAAACCACACAGAATGCTCTCTCCCTCAGCCTGTGTAAGTCGGGTAAGTCCCAAATTCCAAGTTCACTCTCACCATCTTTCTGATCTTTTCAAGCATATTTTACAGCTTCCCAGGGACCAATCCCTTTACCACAGATGATTCTTAGTGTAGAAAATCTAACTCAGAGTAGCAGAAAGAAGACAAAGATGCAAAATGTGAGCCAAACTACATGGTGTACATGAGGTAGAGCCATACATGAAGCAGGTGGCGCTCTTAAAGGTACGGAATGGTCCACGTGACCAAGAGTCTGGGTTCGTGAAGCCGCAGACGCTGACATCTGCCTGCTCGCTCCTTAGTTTCTTTAGTCCCAAGGTTCCCCTGCGGCTGTGAGATGATTGCCCCGTTTGCCTCATCTCCGGAGCCTGTAACTTCGTAGATCCCGTTTACAGGATCCCGTCGTTCATGACCTACATCATCCTTTCCATCCACGCAAGGGGGATGCAGAGAGGATGATCGGGAAAACTTGGCGAAGTTCTAGAAAAGGAGGAGAGAGGAAGAGTGAGCTATGGTTGCATGTCAGATATGGAGATGTGGGTAGTTTTGAAGACATTTGGGTGCGTGTGTACGTAACTGCCTAGAGACAGAGCCAACGTGCCATCTGAGGAGCGTCGTTCTTTACTCTGCGAGGCATGGAACGTTCACTGGATTTGTTTCCGTACAACTTTCACGTGTATTCTAGGAGAAGACCGTTTTCATTGTTACAAATCCGAAACCAATAATTTCCTTTTAAAATGCAAATATAAGTTCAAGTTTCCCTCACTTTCCCTATGAAGCTGAAAGTACACCGTTGTGCCTTAGAGATTTTCATTTCATTGTATTTTGATATGACGTTACCTTTCATTAATCCCTTCCAGCTAAGAAAAATTTAATTAAAACCATCTCACATGATGGCAACCACTTATGTATTTTTTTTTAAAGAGCTTAGGCAGGCTTGGTGAAGCAGGCTGGGAGCTCACTTCTCAGAGGCTGATTGCAGCTTCAAGGCCCAGCTGGGCTATACATTGAGTTTGAGACTAGTCTAGGCATCTTTGTGAGACCTGATCTCAATTTTTTTTTCTTTAAAAAAAGGAAGAAAAAGAATGAAAAGAGGTGGGCAGTTGGGAGATGGCTCAGTAGTTAAGAGAACGGGTTGTTCTTCCTGGGTTCAATTCCCAGCACCCACGTTAAGGCTCTCAGGCAGCTGGAGCACCATCTCCAGGACGTTTGACGCCCTCTTCTGGCCTCTGCAGGCACTGCATGTATGTGGCACAGGCGTTAACACAGGAGAAAGCACTCGCATACGTAAAAATAAAGATTTTAAAACCTTTTAAGGAGTGCTGAGGGTAGGACGCAGCATTGGAGTGCCTGCCCAGCACACACAAGGCCCCAGGTTCAACTCCTCGGGCCGCCATGAGGTCCGAGAAGCAGGGTTGGCTTCAAGCCCCTTTGTCCAGAGGGAAGCAGGGCCACTCCAGTCGGCCAGCTCCTTTCAGGAATCCAGCGTGTGTTACCTTGCGGCTCTCCGCCTTTTGATTTGGGGTAATAAGAAACGGTTGTGAATAATCATGAGTAAGTAAATAATCATGTAAAGTAAGTAAATGATCATGTTCTATTACATGATGATTGCTTGAACTGGAAAGGATCTGGACCCGAGAATGAAAGGAAGGGAGATCATTTGTTGAAGAAATACAAGGTGATCCACGGCGTTCCGTACCCACCCTGCCGTGGGATGGAGGGCCAGCCCATCGCATAGGTAAAAGTGGTTAACTGTTCCGTGAAAAGAGCCCAAGCCACAAGTAGAAGGTGCTTGTCTCTCATTGTTATTGACCTTCGCCGTCACAGGTGCACTGGAAATGTCGGGGAACATGTATGTGAGTCGGACCGAACTGTCCCCGTGGCCCAACCCTGTCCCAGAACTGGTTTCATTGGAAATTTGAAGGAATGAAAGAGAGTTATTTTTTCTTGACTTTGACTAAGAGTTATGAATGTAAATATTACAAAATCCATGTAAATAGGACCACCAGGCTAAATCTTTTACTATGGCTTCGTATGGTACTTATTTTGTGGTAGTTACTATTTGCAATTTTGTGAATGCTGCTCGTGGTTAAATACTTTTTTTTTATTGTGTAAAACATGTTATATGAATTTTACCGCTTAGACTATCTTAAGTGTGTGCTTCAATGGCACTAAATACATCTACAATGTCTGTCACCATCTTCACCACCCGCTTCCAAAACTTCAAAACAAAACAAAACATTTCAAACAGAAACCCTGATTTCACTTCAATTCCCAATTTCCTCCATCTCTAGTTCATGGTAACTCGCGCGCGCGTGTGTGTTTGTGTGTGTGTGTGTGTGTGTGTGTACATGTGTACAGGTATACACATTCAGAAGCGTGCATGTGTATGCTCTTTGTTGACATGAAGTGTCTACACTATTACTACTTATTATTATTATATTAATCACTTAATATATCATCATCATCATCGAGCAGGGTGTTCACCAAACCCAGGGCTCTCCATTTTGGTTGGTCTGGCTGGGTGGGGAGCCCAGAGACCCACCTGTCATAACCTTCCTTGCACTTAAGGTCACAGGTGTGTGTCACCCTGCCAGGTAATACCTCTGGTTCTCGCTTTTCCCCCTGGACTGTCTTTCCCATTTTCTGTCTCTGACAAGTGTGCTCACACGCCGTTGAGTGTGTCAGAACTGCGTTCCTCCCCAGGACTGCACAACACCAGGCTGCACCCACTCCATCTCGGTTGCACATCTGCTCATGGGCACATGGGTCATTTCCACCTTCTTTCTACAGGGAGTCCTGGCTGTCCCTGAGTTCTGGCTTTCAGTTGTTCTGAGGCTATATCCAGGAATGGAGTATCTGTGTCGTATGGTAATTCTACGTTTAATCCTGGAGCACCTCCAAACCTCTTCCTGATTAGTTATTTCCATCCTCAGTAGACATGGGCTCCAGTTTCTCTGAGTTCCTGACAGCACCTGTCAGTTTTCCTCTCCTTCCTTTCTTCCTCCCTGTCTCATTCCAAACCTTCATCCCATCCCTTCTCTCTCTCCGTCCTCCCTTCCCTCCCTGTTTCAATTAGAATCCCTCTTAATGAACATGCAGTGGCAGTGGCAATTACTTTCAGCTGAGTGCTTCCCTTAGGCACAGAAACATTGCTGCAGGCGGTGGGCTGTGTGCGGCCATGTTTGTGAGGCTCCTCCCCACGATGCAGGGCTTGACGAGGCAGGACTCTGCCACATCCCATTCCTGTATCAGTAGCGTCAACTTACCATATTCTCCGAGATAGATTTCTCTACACAAGTGGAGTATGGCAAAGCCTCTGGCTTGCCATTTGCTCAGAGTCGCTCTAGGAAACTCTGTCCCCAGCCAGGAGGCTTGAGACATCTGTCTGCATGAAGATAGCTTTGACACAGAAAGAGCTCCAGGGTTCCGGTATGTGTCTAATGAACCGAAACTTCTATGGTCGGGTTAATTTTTACCAGATTCCTAGGAGGAACAGTGTCAGAAGGGAATGTTTCTCTCACTCTGTTTGGCTTTCCATATATTGTTTTTGTTGTTTGTTTTGTTTTTTGATCTCTTTAAACTAAACACACCCGACTAAGAACCACTGTTAATATCAACATGAAACTCTTGGAACATACTTCAGTTTCTTATTTGAATATTTAAAATGAGTCTCTGACCCCAAATTAGGCCACCGTTATTTGTTCTGTCTCCGTAATGCACTTTTGGCAGATGGGGATTATACTCTGTGATTTCCATTTATTTGCACTGTGTAATGTCAACATTGACAATGATCTCTAGACTGAGTGTTCTCCATGGCAGAGTCAGGTCATGTCAAGGAGCCCCACTCCTACAGGCCTGCGGACTGACTCCTTTTGGCAGTAATGCCTCATTTGCGCACTGTATCGGGTCCACTTCGGGGCCATCCATCTCAGCTGGGAAGCACAAACATCCACAGAGAGGATGCTCAGACTGTGGCAGAATGAAGATTTACTTTGTGTTGCTAGGCTATAGGCTGGGGCCTGAGACTCCTTAGGGAAAGTGCCTGCCTGGCAAGCATGAGGGTCTGAGTTGGGGGGCTCCAGCACATCCATGAAAAGCGAGGTGTAGTGTGCTCCTGCAATGCCAGTGCTGAGGAGGGGAAGACAGCAGGATTCCTGGAGCCTGCAGAACAGCCAGGCTTGCCTAATTGGTGTGCTCGAGGGTAAGCGAGAGCCTGAGACTGAAAAATAAATGAGATGGAGGGTGAGAGAGGATGACATTGACCTCTGACCTCCAAATGCACACTCATGTGCAACCCCCAATACTAGACTGCCTCCATCTCTCTGGCATGGACAGACAGACTGATATAGTCTGGCTGGGTGGCTAGTGCTTCTTAAAAGCGGACCTGTTCAGCAAGAGATTGGCCATGGTTGTGCCTTCACTTCCTTCAGGCTGACTGGCAGCAATCTTGAAATTACCTTGCCTGCCAAAGTCAGGCTGCTATTGAAGTTGTGTTATGTGACAGGTACCCCAGGTTTCACCTTCTCCCCAGTTCTCCTTACTCCACGTCACATGGGCAGATGAATTCCGTTAGCTTTTACAATAAAATAGTAGCTCTCAATTTTATACCAGAGAATTTATTAGCCCACTTTGTCCTTTCTTCTTTCTGAAACATTCCTATGGCATCTCTGGCACTCAGATCATGTTACCCTACAAAACACGCATTACCGATTTAGTTTGCAGCTTGCAAGCAAAGGTCCAGGGCAGCCATCTGTGAGTCTCGGATTGTCTGGCCATTATGCACATTTTCTAGGGCAGCTTTTCCCAGACAAATGCTGTGTCCAGACAGGCACTCTTCTTGTCCCCTTCCTAGTGGTGATGGTGGTAGTGAGACGAGGGTTAAGAGAGCGTCCCTCTTTGCTAAGGCACGAGCGTACTGTTTGCTCTGTTTCTGGAGGACACACATTGCTTGTTCATTTTTGAGACAGAGTCTCCTCCACCCCCTTACTAGCTTCCAACTTACCATGTAGTCAAGATACTGAACTCCTGATCTTCCTGCCTACCTACACACCCTCCCTTGTGTTCTGGGCTCATAAGTGTGTGCTCATACACACCCAGTGCGTATCATGACGTGGCTGAACCCAGGGCCTTGTGCATGCTTGGTAAACTGGCCACCAGTTGAATATTCAAAGCACAAGCAGGCTTAAGGGTCTTTCTGCCCCAGATAGTCCATACATCCGTGGGAAGCCAGGAAAACAGGGCCTTCTGCCTGCCTCCTACTGAAAGCATTCATAGAAATGGGACGTTTGCATGTGAGAAAGCTGAAGGACAAGGGCAGCTGAGAGAGGGTGGGAGGAGGAAGTCATTTGGGGGTAGGTAGGGATTTTGCTGCTCCTGCAAATTTTAGAGGGCAGTGCGAGCTTGATTCCTAGGGGAAAATCTGAAGTAAGAATTTTCTTAACATGTACATTAGAAACAATTCAGCTGGTGGCAACGCACTGGTATTGGCACAATATGTAGGTACAGAGGACAGGTAGCGAAGACACGCTGTTCTTGCAAAGGGGCTGGGTACTTACGTGTTAATAGCGTCCGTCCATAAGTGAGGATGGTTAGGAAAAAAGGGGGGGAAGACTCAAACGTTGAAACAACTAAGACATCAAAACGCTTGTACCCCCAAAACTTCATCTTCGTAATAAATTACAGCGAGGTGATAATGTCCTCTAAGTGAGTCTTCTAATAATTTCAATAAATAAAATGTACCTTTCTGCCAGGTGTGGAGGAGCGAGCTGATGAATGTGGTTCTCCCCCGTCGCTGCTTTCTTATCTATCTTTGGAAAATTTCCCATCAAGAAGCGTTGTGGAAGGGACACTCCCCTCACGGCCCAGAAGAGCTCAGCACCGCCTCTTGGTTGCCTCAGCGCTGCCTGCTCCACGCTCACCTCCTCCTGCAGGAAGCTGCTTCAGATGCCTGCACGCTGGGCGGGCGTGGCAGATGGCAACCCAAGGGCACCCTTCACCATCCTGACAGCCTCCCCTCTGAAGGGGCCGCTCCGTGAGAGAGCTCTCCCGTTGAGGGTAGTTCCCACTCCCATTTGGCTTTTGTCAATACCAAGGCTTGCATTTTCAGCCCCCCCCACCCCGTGTACCTTTTTACAGTGCCACTGTATTATGGCAAAAAAAAAAAAAAATCATCACGAAAACAGTATATTATCCCTTGCTATTCATCAAATATGGCATACCTATATCTCCACCCTCTATGTCTCTGTAGGTATATGAGATTATATGTGAATAGACATAGACAAATATTTTTTTCTCCTGTACCCTTTGTATCCTGGACCCCTACAAACTATGGCAAAACCAGCTCTAAAATCCTTTTGTTTCCAAAATCCTGTTGAGGCAGAATAGAAAGTCAGAAAAGTAAAAGGAAATGGAAAGGGGAAAAAGGATGCAGGCTAATCTTGTTGAAGCCTCTTGCCAGCCGAGAGTCAAGCAACCCTACACAATTAACAAAATTTGCTATAGATCTTGCCTACGTAGAGACAATATTTCCTTTACGTGGGGATATTTTAAACAAGAACATTAAAATAGCAACAAAACAAACTTAAATCCTAAGCATATATGACCTTCCTCTTTTCCCAGGTGTAAACCTGAAATTTTTGGAGAATCTCACAAAGATTAGACACTTTTCTTTAGAACAAAAACAACTCCTGCAACCCTTGTGAACTCAGTAACCTGTGACCTCCCTAACCTTGTAGCCTTGGATTTTACTGTTTCTGCTCTAATCCTATCCAGCGAGCAGGAGCCACCTTCCTACCGAAAAGAAAAAGTCTCTTCGCAGCATCCTCAGATGAGACTTCAGAAGCCACCAAGGCCACACGAGGCTGTCATAAAGACCTGTAAACGCTGTCTCATCCTTCCCAAGAATGCCTCTTTATCAGCCCCACAAGTTAAATCTCTGTAAAAAATCCCAGCAAACACCAACTCAGCTCCACGCTCGTTCTTCCTCACGTTCTTTTCTGCGCCTGACTTACCTGAGTCGAGGTCTCTGAGACAACTCTCCAGGCTGCTGCACGTGGCAGCAAGGAGCTGTGTCTCCCCTCGTCCCGCTGCTCTTGATGCCAGCAGGGGATTTGACACTGGGAGTAGAGCAGGCTATATTCTTCAACACACCTTAGCCTAGATCCCGGCTCCACGATCGTAGGTGGGTAACCTTACCCAAGACCGTCCTTTGTCGGTCTTCCCATCCATCCCCCCTGACAGTTTTTCCTGCCTCCCGTTCTCTTGCATTCATGAAGACTCACTGTGTGCTTCAAAGCTGACTAGACATCTGAACGATGTTTTTCCCTCTGAATCTGTGGATACTGAAGCGTATTACATAGTGTCGATAGGAAACGTCACCATTATTATGCACATGAAGGAATAGGACAGATACCTGCTCATGGCAGGGTGTGTGTTATTCTGTGGTCGGTCCTCAGGTCCAGCCACTCTTCTGCAATTCTTGTTCATCTTAGCAGTCTAAAGAGTGACGGGCAGTTGCTCTCATGCCTGGACTCTGTAAGAGGCTCTCAGCTAGACATTAGCCCTCAGTTTATTACGCTGCATTCTTTCCCTGCGCTTGCGCCTCTGAAGCACTGCTTTCCTACCCGTTTCTCTTTATCAGAGACCCTTCAATGGTTTCCAAGGCCTGGAAAAAAGATTCTGAATTTCTCCCTGGCCGCTCCCAACTCTCTAAGAATTCTTAGAACTTGGCTCAGCACATAAGTTCTCCTGGGGTGTCAGCCCTCGGCAAACCTACAGTCCTTTCTCACCCACTGAAATGACTCATCCCCCTTCATCTCCTTCAACCCCTAACGCAAACGCAGGAGGGTGTGTTATCACTGGTGCAAGAAGAAAATAGGGCATGACTCAAGGATCAGGAAGCTCTAACTTTTCTTGCATTATCTTAGTTCCTTTCTGCTGCTGTAACAAAATATGCACTGGCTAGTTTATAAAGAACACATTTATTTTCTCACAGTGCTGGGTGCTGAAAGCCCGACGTCATGGTGCTGGACTGGCAAGCTCCTTTTGGCCATTTCCTCTAGAGGGAAGGAAAAGAGTGATGCGCATAAGGGAGGGTGAAGAGTCTAAGAGATAAAAGGGCGTGGCCATGCCCTTCTTACTGTGTTGACTTATTTGTTGGGTGTGGTCATGCAAGCACACAGCACATACGGAAATCAGAGGACAACTTGCTGCAGTCAGTTTGATTTGTCTTCACCATATGGTAAAAAATCATATGGTGTATGATTTTTTTGTATGATCATTGTAATGGTGTATGTCCTACCTACAAGGAACGAATTTTCATTGCCCAGACACTTACCCAGGGTCCCTTCTCCACATACCGATAGACTGGCAGCCAGATTTTATCAGTGGGAACATACATGTATACTGTAAAATGTAGTAAAACCTTGTGACTTCCCGAGTGCTTTAGGCAGCGCATTGTGTCTTTACCATATTCTTGTTATTTGACACAGTCAGACAGCAGAGGGTGCTTTGCGAGCTCTACGCAACGCTCTGAAGAAAAGACTGAACAGATCATTTCTGTATTCTCCATATTACAATATCCACAAAGACCTCTTGGGGATTAAGTGTTCATTCCTAACAATTAAATTCTTTTGTTGATCTATCTTCAGGGTTAGTTACGAAATTGGAACTGGGCTAGAAACGTCTCTTAATAGTTTTGCTAGGTTTGCAAAGGCTCTACCACCTTGGGGACAGTGACAGGGAAGTGTTAGATTAGACCCCAGCTGTTTTTCAAGGAAGTGCTTAGGGTCTTTTTGAAAAACTATTTATTTTTATTTTACATATGTTAGTGTTTTGCCTGCACATATGTCTGTGCTCCACATATGTGTAGCGCCCTCAGAGGCTGAAAGAGAATGTCGGATCCTCTGGAACTGGAGTCACAGGCAGTTCGTGAGCTGACACGTGGTGCTGGGAACTGGACCTGGGTCTAACTTAGAATACTTCTGTCTTATTTATCATCAGTTATTCCTTGTATAGTTATTTTTGTTTAACCTACAGAGTATAATGTTTGTATTCATATGGGCATATCTACATATGTGTGCATGTCTGTCTGTGTATATGAATAGAGACATAGGAGAGTGCCAAATATGTCAACTTTATGATCCTAGGTTCTACCTTGGGAAAGTAGCTCATAGGCTTTGGATCTCCTGTCCCACAACTTGGATTGGTTTTCCTTAGCATTCTGTGGTATTGTCTACAAGATTACTCAAAGCAAAAATATTGCTGATTTGTGGATGACATGCCTTTGTGTTGCTGTGTGGTTCTGTCCATATCGAAATTAAAGTGACTTCTCACAATTGGGCATATTGAATCCAGACCCTTCTAATTTTCATTTTCTTCTCTCTCCTCAGTTTGCTGTTTTGTGGTTCACAAGAGGTGCCATGAGTTTGTTACTTTTTCTTGTCCGGGTGCAGACAAGGGGCCTGACACTGACGTAAGTAGTCTGGGGGGGGGGCTGTCGTTGACGGTAACAACGTGCGTGTCTGAGGTTATTTACTTCATATTGCCTATACGACTGCTGCTCTGGAAGACACTATTACTAAAGAGACACCTCAGTTCCCTCAGTCTGTCTGGTAATAATGAATATGTCCATCATCCTTCTGAGCTGTGCACTGTCTCACAGAGATATCCTCAGAGGAAAATCACTAGCTTGTATTTTTCCACTGTGGATGACCCCGTTGATCAATCCAACAAATCTATAGCAGCAACTACGTGCATATGTTTTACAGCGACCACCCTTCGGCTTATCTTTAAAAGTTTGTGCATGACTAAGACAGTCAGCAGTTTGTCTTGAGCGTTGTGACAGGCTGCCCCTAGTTTGCACAATGAGACCAATGCTATTCTTTCTTCATGTATCATAATGCCTTCATTGATGTTGTGGGCTGCTGTTTCACTAACCACAATCTCTGAGATGCCCAGTAATTTTATTTCCCTTATTTATGTCCCAATTCTCCCTGTTTCTATTGAGCACGTTGGTTTTGTCTCTTCTTACCAAAATACAAGACCAGCAGAAGACATTCAGAACCAGGAGAAAATGAAGTGTTGGTGTTTAAGATATATTAGGTGCAAAGAAACTTGGTGCCATGTGAAAAAGAACATTATTAACCGAAAAGGGGGGCAGGGACATTTCTAATTGGAATCGCTCATGCTACGTCAGTTTAATTACTTATCCTTGAGTTATGGGCTTCACATGATTCCCACCTATGTCACCTACTCCCAGAAGAAAAATGATTTCAAAGTGGCTTTCTCAGTGAAGCAGAGCGTCTCTCAGACGGTGACATCACCACCATGGGCTCTGAAGGATTCCGATTTGCCTCGTTGTAACCTGTGTGATAAAGAAACTTATCCTTCATGATCTGATTAAGGTGTTGGTAGAGACGGCATTGGTGGATGCCTGGGACTTAGAGGAACTGAGCAGAGGGGACTTCACATCTCTGTGCTTTATCGTTTTGTGGGTGAGGCAGCTCAAGTCTGTCAACAATTGACTGCCTTGCCTATGTATGGCCCAAGCTAGTTCCATTTCCTCTCCTAACTCAGTTTTCTACATTTTTCTTTCTAAACTGTATCTCCATAATGGGACACTTTAGAGATACAACAAGAGCAAAAATTATATACCAGATTCTCCCCATCCTTTTATTAGCATATACTGATTAGATCCAATGATGAGTTTCATTTTGGTATTTTCATGCATGGATATAGTGTATTTTGATCATATTCTACTCCCATTACCCTCAAGTCTACATTCTTCTTTTGTGTCTCTTTTTTGTTTTGTTCATTTGTTTGTTGACCCAGTGAGTTGAACCCATGCTACTTCACAAGCATAGGTTAGAGGTTATTATAGAAGTGTGGACAACTTTCAGGTGGCTATACCACTGAAGAAAATGTCTCCCTTCTCCTAGCAACCATTAACTTCCAAAAGCTCCTCAGAGAAGGGTGTGGCCTCGTGAGCCCCTCTTCCATCCATGATGGAATGTTGATGGGCTGAGTTTAGGTATTATGGAGGTAATCACAGCTAGTGTGAATCTAGGAGTTAAATGGGCATCACTTGGATGAAGACCATGGTCCATAACACTCCTCCCCTTCCTTTCACTCTCCTCACTTCTCCAGTGTTTCCTTAGGAAACAGTGTTTCCTAAGCTCCACTTAGGACTGAGCATTCAGAACATAAACCAGTTCTAGGTCTCTGCAGTAACTAACTCTCACCAGTTCTCTGATTGAAAGACAGAGGATTTCAGCAGCACTAATCTGTGGACATAAACATTTTGAATGCAACAAGATGGATACGATGCATCCATTTAAGCAGAATAACAGTAATAGCTTCCTCACTAGAATCCATGGCCTCCCCAGCTATAGGCTTTTGACCAGGTTTATAATACCAGGCGTCAGTTCTCTTTGGAGTAGGGAATGCACACAAGTCTTGTCATAAAATCAGAAAATGCTTGGTTAGGCTTATAGAAACTTTGCCACTGTTGTACCAATGTGCACATCTTGTCTGGCAAGTCAGTGGTGTCCCAAACAAGGTCCACAGTTGGGTAAGAGCTTTAATGGCTTTTCTTTCCCCAAAAACCTGCTTAGCACCTTTCAGCATTATAGAAGGTAGTCAGCAGGGAGAAAGTGTCCAGCTCAGTTCCAAGCACAGCTGTGGCATCTTCCCTGACAGGTCTTACCATCTAACCCTGGTGAGCAACCAAGAGCAGTGGCAGAGGCCTGTATTGTGCTAGGGGGCTTCCAGAGCCTCCCTGATAAAGTACTCATAGACAGATAGCCCACTTAGTAATCTGGGGTTGGTTTTACACCCAGAGGAGGGGAACCTCTGTTCACAATCTAATTTTTAACTCGTCTATTTTTTTAATTAACTTGTAAAACTATCAGATTTCCTTATGGCTTTTTCACACATCCTTATTTTGGGATGACCCTCTCCATCCATACTCTACCTCCCCACCTCTATCACCTCTTAAAGCTTTCTAAACCCCGAATTTCAGTTCTTTGCTTTCTCAACAATGTGTTCTACTCCCCAACTCCCAGGCCTCTATTTCCCCTTCCTCTCATGGTTCCTTTCTAGCTTCCTCAATACACATTCACTCCCACATATATATAAAAATTGGAAGCTAGGACCCACATATGAGAAAGAACATTAGCTGTTTGTCTTTCTGTGCCTGGGTTTTCTTACCAACTTTCCTAAAAAGCTGACATCCTGTTGTTCGTGTTTTGAAGTTATCCCTACCAGCACGTGTCTGTCCTTTTGTTTCCTTGCTCATACTTCTATCTCCTCCCTCTTATCTAGCCCTTCCTCGTTTCCTTACTCTCTTTTCTGTTCTTGTTACATCAAGAATGAAGACGTACAGCTAGATTGCAGGAGTGTGAATAGTTCTTGGCATCTTATTTTCTTCTCTTTTCCTTTTCCTACATTTTCACCTAAGTATCAGTTATTGAAAATCTATAATGAACCAAAGTGTGTCTTGCATCTCGTGGTACAATTAACACATAGCTAGCTGTCTGCTTCAGCTGTTGTGGGCATGGCTCTGAGAGAAAGCCTGCCTCATCCTGTATGGTTTGGTCCTGGAAACCTGGCAGGAGCAACGTGGGAATGAGGAAACTGACAGACACACATACAGAAAAGCTGGCATTGGGTGGGCTGTGCTCACCCTACTGAAGGGCACCCACTATGTAACCCCAAAACTCAGTGCATTTATTACATACAACACAGAGAGGAGGAGTATAAACTAGTCTCCATGAGAGAGCTCTGTAGAAGAGCAGTGTCCGGTTTTAGTCATTCTGGAGTAGGAACCTGGGGTTGCTAGTTTTTGCATATACTGTGCAGTCTTTTGAACGAACTCATACTTGGACCAGAGAAGGGCTTTGCCATGCTTCTGAGTGTGGCCCTTACCATGGGCCTGAGGCATTAAGATCCTTAACATGGCCACACTCATGTCAACAATACTCATGTTCTCTCAAGATTTCATCCACTCTCCACAAAAGCGGACATTTAAAAGTCACCGATGAAAACGGGGCACCTGTGTACTGAAGAGAACCCTTAAGTGACCTATTGTAAGTGGTCATGGAAGTCTGCCTTAATGAAACTAAATTTAAGCTGAGCTTCAACAGTGGGCCAGAAACAGGCAAGAGGGAATTCACACGTGTGTGTGTGTTGGGGTTTAGGGGGCCGCAGAAGAAACTGTTTCAGGGAAAAGCAGGTGGGGAGGCCAAGATGAAGGAAGGAGTTTAGTCTGTGCGAGCTGGAGAAAGCTGAGCGACAGATGTCTCCTGAAGGATTTGGAATATGATCCCAGAAGCAATGGGGGCCAGAGAAAGCTTTAAGTGATGAGTGATGTAACACCACAAAGCATGTGGTGAAGGTTACTCTGGCCTCCTTTTAGGGGATACATTGGGTGAGAAGTAGGTCAGTGGACTGCTGGAGCATGGGAAGAGGTAACCAAGCCTGGAGAGGCACCTCTCTCAAGGGCACTGAAATGGTAGTTTGGTGACATAAGAAAGAGAGGCATAAGGAGAGAGGCAAGGGAACACAGTCAAGAGTTATTTGGGAACCAAATAAGTAGTCCTCCGGTCTTTATGATGTCATGGAGATGGAGATACTGAGAATGAATCTCAGATTTCTGACCCAAATACACATTGGGGGGAGGTACTATAGGGCTGTGGGGACACTGGAGGGAGGACATGCATTTGGGAAATCGCAATTGGAACATATCATGGCTTTGCAAGTTTTGAGCTTGAGAAGTCTGGCCCTGAGAAGGCAGTTGTGCAGAGGAACAAACGTGAATGAAGGTCGGAAGTAGGTGTATCATGAAGATAAAGATTTCATGATTTTTGTCAAGCCTGAGGATTTGAACCCGTGGCCTAGAAAAAGGATTTTGAGGGAGATTAAGAAGAGTCAGGTCCTAGGACAGAACTCTAAGGGACTCCAGCCCTTTGACAAGAGAAAGAGGAAACCAGGGAAAGAGACCAAGAAGGAACAGCCAGAGAAGCAGGAGGAAGGCTGGGGGTGGGGGTGATGGGTTGGGGGCTTCTGTTTGCTTTAGCGACTTTCTGTAGGGTCCGCAGGCCAATTCTTCGAGCATGTTTGCACTGGTTACAGGGACTCTGATTTGTGGTATTTCACATAAATAAGCAATGCAGTTTTCCACGGTTTGCATGGGAAAGCCTTGGCTTATGAGATCACAGATCAATTGATGCTCCCTAGTTTCAGCAGTCTTTCTACACTCAGGATGTTTTTCTGTCTGGGTGATTGTCATCTGGTCACCCCTGCTCCTGGGGCCCAGAACCAGGCAGAAAAGCCCCTGGGAAGGGCTGCTTACTGTGGAATGTAATGACATCTGTGATCTGATGTCCAGCTAAGCTCTGCTCCTATGCCACTCACTGTCTGCGCGCTCCCTCACTTCAGGCGTGGGGCTTCACAGCCTTAAAGGCGATGCTAAGAGATGTCATGTTTCAACATAAGAAAGGAAAAAGTTTCATAAGATGTAAAAAGATACAGGATCTCAGCTAGCACTGCCTGTCAGGCTCACAAAGCATCGTGTGTACTGTTCCAAGAAGGTCTGCCTCTGCCCTTTGGAGCTCAGAGACCCTGGCTAGGGCTTTCTATAGCCAGGGAATGGGATGTGTCATCTCCCCACGTCAACAGTGATGGTTGTACAAATCTGCAGGAGCCCTAGAAAGTCATAAGATGGTCACATTGAGCCACACAAGCAAGGTGCCAGAAAGGCATTCTGGATAGAGACCTGCTCTAGTTGGCTGATCTGCCCTCCAGCCCAACTCAGCACTGGGATTATAGGCGTGTGCCACTGTGCCCAACATTTATCTGGGTACCGGGGATCCAAACTCAGGTCCACATGCTGTGTAGCCACTAAGCCATCTCTTCAGCCCACATGCTTTTCTGAATAAGTTTCAAAGTCACAGGACTACAGAGCTGGAGGAGTATTAAAGTCTGGTCCGGGTTAATCTTGTTTTGTAGTGAGGAGACTGATGTATAGAAGAGAAAGGCATAGATGACCTGAGTACCATCCTAAGCTGCTTGTTGGGCATCTCATTGGTTTGAGATTCATTCCTTCAGAGAGTAAATTCTGAAGGGAAGGAGAGGGGGGCCAATTGATGGGTGGGGTGTGCTGTCTATGTACTAGGTTGGTAGCATGTATTGGCAATTGAGTAATACCCCCCCCCAAGAAAAGGAGAAAAGAACATAGAGGCATCTTAAGAACTCACTCTGGTACTGTGGATTTTCAGAGCAAGGAGTCACCAGCTGGAAAGCAACAATGTTGGGGTACATGGCTCTGAGAACAGGCAGTGCTGTTCCCTGTCTGTGCCAGGAAGGCCACTGGAGTTCTAGGCGTGCAGCCTGAGTTTGCAGCTAGGGTCTGCCCACCATGCCTGCATCCAAGGTTTTATGGGACAGCAGCCTAACACATTTTAAAAAATGGTCCTTGTACAGAAATAGTTTTCCATCTTTCCCCACTGACTTCAGAGGTGGTTGGGGACACAGACTGGCAAGAGAGGGAGTAAGACCTCGTTTTGCTCTGGGTGTCAGGGACAGTGAACGTGACTTCTCTCTGTGGAGGGGCCACAAGAGCTGTGCTGTCTTTACTTCTACAAACCTCCATTCTCTGAAAGGGTTACTTTCTTTGTTCTGGCCACAAGGGCAGGCCAGTAGGAGGAGTTATGCGGGGTCCAGTGACCCACTGATCTCAAGACTTCTTCCTCTCATGTCTTAAGATTATGTATGCTAGCATAGCTCACCAGCTCTTTGTCCCTCTGTCTGCTGTACCTTTCTATCCTTAGAATGTCTCTATTAATCTTCAATTATGCCCATTCACAAAGCTCACCCTGCCAGAGGGGAAGCAAGAACTCCAGCCCGTCAGTATACATGCACATGTGTGTGAAAAATATGTATGTATGTACACACACGTGTGTGTATATGCACACAGATACGTACATGTATATGCACTAATATATTAGCACTTTTGATCATTTCTGCTTTCTGTTGTATTAAGTGAGAGCAGAGCCTTGAAGCTCTGTCAGAGAGTCCTAACAGGATCTGTCACGAACAGCCTTCCCTCCTGAGCCTTTCAATCTGTGGAGTTGGGTGGAAAACACACAGTCTTACCTGCCATGGATAAAGGACACAAATGCAAAAATTAAAAAAAAAAAAACCTATTTACTGCATCTCTAATCTCCTAATTGTTCATTCTGTATGTTGGATATACACATTTGATCATGTGGGGGTGGATGGTGGCTATCAAAAGGCCTCCCCCGGTATCTGGAAGGCATATGCCTGCCTGGTATTTCTGATGAGCTTCGCTGTGCTGTTCGGATGGGCCTTCCTCGTTTTTGCCAGCAGCATATTCAGTCTGGGGAGACTGTTCACCTTCTTTCTTATGCTCTGTGTATTTGAGCAGCACCACTGGAGAGGATTCAGGTGACTTCCTGGGTCATGGCTGTACCTCACGTGGGGGTCAGCCCACATGTTTACAGGCAGCGTCAGAAGCCTGGTACTTGCTGGAACAGCACCCCGGGAAGGGGTTAACTGACTTGTGCATATGTATTACAACTTGCCCAGAGTGAGCAGGCCTCCCAGTCTGTGAATTTCTGAAGCTTGTCCCATTCAGAGACCCGAGAGCAATGTCTGTCAGCACTGAGAAGCAGTAATGGAAGCCGGGGTGCAAATGGTGGCAGAACAAGGCGGATCCCCACAGTGGCTAGACTCTGGCTGAGTCTGGGGGTCAGAGTTGTTTTTGCTTTACCGTGACCACGAGGTCACTCCTATGTCTGAGAAACCATTCCAAGAACAGAAGACTGTTGCATTGTTTAAAATTTCCCATTTCAAAGATTTGCCTAAGACAAAACAAAAGCATTTACAATAAACCTATAGACGAATTGAATTAGCACGTCTTACCATTTTCTTTCAAAATATATTTTTACATTTAATACAGACACAAATAGATGGGTTTTTTGAGCAAAGCCGGTTTCACTGCAACACACACTTTTTTTTTTTTTTTTTAATTCTCGGGCTGACAAAGGGAAGCGAGGTGTGTAAGATCCAGACACAACAGAGCTATGTGAAGTCCCCAGGTGCATTCCTGCCTGCCCACACTGCTGAGATCCTTCCTGGACCTTGGTTTTCTTGTTTATAAACATGGAGCTTGAGCTTGATAGTCTTTACGGTTGGTTTTGCCCCTGAATACCATTCCATTATTACCTGTTTATCCAGGGCCGTTGCCGTGTGAACATTCAAACATGGACAGTCCCTGCCCTCTCAGGGTGGGTTTATCCCTCGCACTGCAAGGAGAAGGCAAACAGAGGGGGTACTGGTGCCAGGAGACTTCAGAGGATTCGTGCCTCAGAGGGGAAGAAATACAGGGCTATTGAGTTCAGGGTGGGAAGTGATATGAGTTTATTGGGACAACACGGAGACTCCGTGGAGATGGTGACATACAGAGTCATACTGGTTTTTATTTTCCTTTTCTAATGTTTCTTGCAAAAAAATGCATATTTTCGTGTTCCTCATACCGGGACACATCTCTTGCCTAATGGAGCTGCCAAACCAGAATTCAGATGACGTGGATTCAAAGAGGACCTATACAGGAAGAGAGACCCATGGTGTTCATCTTGCTGTAGGGGGATGTCCCTGACCTAACCTCTCAGGAAGCCGCCTCTGTGCCCGCCCACTGGCACCCTTCCCCACTCACCGTGATGCCATGGTAAACCTGGAAAAAAAAAAAAAAACAAACTTATTTCAGGGAAACAAACCCAACACCAGAGCCCCAGGGCTAATTCTGCTCTTCAGTGGGTGGATTATCTTATGTGCCAAATTCACAGTAACAGAAGCATGTCCTGCATGGGGAGGCACCTCTGTTGCATCCGAACCTCCGTAATTTAGTTGCAAGTTAAAAACAGCCTCAGAGATGCCAGTCTTCATCTTAGGCCTACTGAGCTTCCGGGTGCAGCTGCTGGGTCTTGGAGAGGCATCTAGCTCCCTAACCCAGCAAGAAGAGGGGGAAAGAGAGCGGTGAATCTGTCCCCTGCTCCATACTTGATTAATTAGAAGAAGTGTGTGGTATAACTACAAATGTATCATTTGCTTTTTTAACCAGTTACCTGATGCCATGCTTCCTAGGGAGCCATCCTGGGGCTTTCTCACTAAGCCCGGTAAATAAATAAAGCAGTGGAATTTACTAGTGGTTATGTTTACATGTACATTCTTTGTTGGGAAGTCTGTGTGTTTTCTCTTTAAAAAATGGAGTGTTCTGCGAGGGGCATGGTACTGAGTGGAGCGGGTGCTCGGGGAGACTCTCTTGGCGAATTCCCAGTGTCCTGATTTGTCCACGTTTTACTTGCCAGGCCCTGGATTACCTGAGCATTTTCAGCTGCAGGTTCACTCATGCTAGACCTCAGTGCTGGGGAATGAGCCCTTCACCTGCTCCATTACTGTGACCATGTCACTCCATGGATGTGACATAACTGACAGGCTTCCCTGCTCTTCGAAGGAGCCATGGAAAACCATTTTCTTAAGTACTGCAGTTTGGTTTTAAGAACGGAAAGAAAAAGAAACTCAGTAGCGGTTTTTGACTGGTTTGGTTCAAAAGTTGGTATGATTGTTCGCATACTTTAAAAGTAAAACCTCTTTTATTCGAATTTTTTTTCAAATATATTTTTCTCCCTACTCCACCCCACTCCTTTCCAACTCCCCAACACCAGGTAGAGAGAGAAAGGGTTAGTGGGAGAGGGGGTGCAGTTCTCTTAGCTGCTTCCTGCTGGTTAGGGTCGACGGATTCCTTGGAGCCAGTCTAAATCTCCAACTTCTTGTCTCACTGCATTAACAGTAACCGGGAGCCAAAGGAGGAAGCAGAAGTAGCCTTGTTCTTTCTCTGATCTCCACATTCTCTGGGCTCTGGCATTTATTCTCTCTCCAGAGTCCTCAGAATTAAACCACCTTCAGCTAGCAAAGAGCTCCTTTCAGAGCCCGCATGAGGCAAATAGTTTGCTGCTGTGGACCATCTGAATCAGTCCCACATCCCACACCTAGGATCAAAACAAAACCATGTTACACATTACCATGGATTCCTTTTTAGTTTTTCCTGGACAGTGTCAGGGAGGTTATGGTTTATAAGCAGTGAGACTGCCTGGCTTCAGACACCGTATCCTTAGTGAAGTCATGCATATGCATGAGCATGATTGCGGTAATGCTCATGTGTGGATAGCTGTGTGGATGTCAGCAGCAAGTGGCTTCTGTCCCTCTTCCCACTGTAAGAATATGAAAACCAAGGCTCGGGCTGATGAGGTCCTCACTGGAGCCTAGTGATGATACCTGGAGCTCTAAGCTCTGAGCCGGATCTTTCTGCTTTCAGGCCCTTCCTCTTACTGTGCCGTAAGACTGCACAGCAAAGGCAACCAGAGAGGCAGTTCTCAGTCTGTCACCCCCTGCTTTGGGGCTGAGTCTGGGGTCAGCGTGATTGTGAGAAACCTGAAAATGGCAAGGGTTGTTGGAAGTGATATTAACAGGAAACTCACCTGTTAGGGAGACAGCCATGTGCCCTTATGGAAACAGGCGCTCAGGCTCTGGGGCTGGGTGAGAACCTGCAGCAACTTGCACTGGGCTCTTGAGACGATAAGGAGGAAGGTTTTTCAGGGCACTGAGTTTGTGGAAGGATGTTTTATGTGGCTTCACCCTTAAGTGGAAAGCTAGCCCAGAGCTTTTGGCTCATGCCAGAGTCTTATTCCTGGATTCTAATGAGTCACTTTTTTTTTTTAAATAAACAAACTCATGGTCCCATTCAATTAGCTGGTACCTTCCTCACCTTGGCTCTGTTTTCACTGCTTAGTGAATTTTCCATGAGTAGAGCCAGGGAGACTGTGTGGATAGAGGAGCGCATGTACTGGGGCCTGGGACCCGTGAGTGTCTCCACTGTGGCGCTTCCTTATTTACATTGGGATCAAAGACCTAAAGCAGTCAAATGAACTCACTTGTGAGATTGCCTCAGCCTTCAAGGTAGTGGCTCAGAGAGGCTCAGCCAGCGGGAGGCATTCCCTCCACTGCCATCTATATTACATGGTGCCAGAAGCTCTGAGCAAACCACCCGGAGTCTAGACTAGCAAGAGATGGGCAGTGGGGGAGGGGTCTATTGTTTTAATTATGTTACTCACTCAGTATATTTATTTTCATAATCCAACATGCTCCTAAACATATTTGCTTAAGGAATGACATAACAAGGAGGAAAAGCCAGCTACAACAATGTCAGGGTCCTTATGAACAGTGCCACCGGCCCTGAGACAGTCTTGATGCGGAGAGTGTTTGAGGCCCCAAAGTCCAGGATGTCATGCTGACATGGACATCACTCTCCTTTCCGATGTCATCCTTGTGTCCCCTCCACTCTGTGAACCAGAGCTTGCTCCTGTCAACCTATCCGAGCATCAGTGTCTCTACCGGCTCTCCAGAGTCAGACGGCTCAGGGCTGTCTTGGCACTCTGAGTGTCTTTTGCCCCCTTCTAGCAGTGTCTCCTCTCCACTCCCTTTGTTACCACCTTAGCACAGGCCTCATAGAGGAAAGATAGTCGTGAAAACGAATTGCCTTTTGACCTCCACACACAGGCTGTGGCATGTTCTCCCCATCATGTGCAAAAAGAACAAATGAGAATGGAAAGAGTTTAAAAAGGTAACAGTACGTTAGCCCAGCCATGCCACTCCTGAGTCACGCCTCCCAAGTGCTGGGCTGGAGCTGCACTGTGTAACCCTGCTGGCTCAGCTGGGAGCCGGAGCTCCTGTTCTTTGTCCTCCAGGACGCTAACAAGGGTGGCTTAGGCAGTGGAGGCAGTTTTACAAAAGTCCTCAGAGGACACAAAGGAAGGCGTTTCTTAGTCTCTCACAGGCCTGAAGCCTGAGTCCTTGCAAAGGGTGCAAGGCACGACTTCCCAGAGAAACAGATTTGACAGGGGGCATCTACTGGTGTGCTGATGTAGAGTTTTCTGTAAGGATTTAGATACGTGGGTTTGGGGTCTCAGTCCCAAGATTCACAAGGTGCTTGGACAAGCTGGAGATCCAGGGCAGCGGATTACCTACCCTGTTCCAGGCCTGTGTCTGTGGCCTGAGACCAGGAAGAGCTGATAATGTCAGTTCAGTCGCATGAGAAGGCCAGGAAGCTTCTAGGGGCAGAAAGAGTACACTTTAAAAGCCTCTAGGCAGGAAGACTCCACTTACTCAGGGGACCCTCATCCTTTCTTTCTATTCAGGGTTTAAGGGATTCGATTGGGCTCACCCAGGTATAGAGTTTCTCAGCTTCACTTCCTGTTGCTGCCTTAGAAAAACCCTGACAAAAGCAACTTAAGGGGGAAAGGGTACCGAAGGGAGAACCATTTATTGGGCCCACAGTTGCAGGTTACAGTCCGTTGCTGTAGGGACTTGAACTTAACAGGAACTCGAAGCCGCTAGTTGCAGCGAGTCGATCACGGCTAATAGACGCCACGTGTTAGAATTCAGCTTGCTCTCTACCCCTGGACAAGAATGGTGCTACCCACAGTGGCGGAAGTGTCCCACCCCAATTAACATAACCAAGACACCCCTGCCAGAGATGTGCCCACAAGCCCGCCTCATCTAGATGATGCCTCCTTGAGATCCCCTTCCTAGGTGCTTTTGACAATTAAAGGTAGCCATCACAGCCACCTACTTTCCTTAGCCTAACTCATGTTCTCCTCCCCAAACACCCTCAAAGAAACATGGAGAATAGTGTGTGTCCAAAACACCTGGACACCCAATGCTTCAGTCAAGGCTGCACATAAAATTGACCATCACAAAAGAGGAATCCACAGGCTGTGCACCATGGAAAGGATTAAGTCAGAGGAGCCGGGCTGGTCATAGAACCATTTATCACTGGAGACTCTACTTTTTCTGTAGGCCATGCTTTCATGCCCTAAACCACACACATCCCTATATCCTCCTAACCTAGATTACCATTGTCTGTTGGAAAAGCAAGAATTTCATATATGTACACAATGAGCTACAAATATCTACTCCACATGTATGAAATTCTCAAAAATAAAGAAAAAATGTTTATAAAAAGCTACTGTATATAAAACAAGAGGTGATGTTTATGTTATTAAGTACTTATAAATAGCACTAACCTCTCAGGTACTCTATTCCTATATATGAATTCCCATACAAATATATATATTTATGCATATATATATATTTACCTAAGCTGATTCATGTATAAAATAGGATGGAAAAAGTACACAAAGCTCTTATATATTTCATTGAGATCTAAAGACACGCGTCTAATGTGCATCAAGCCCCCATGGATTGACGGATGAGTTATTTTTAAAAACCAGAACTAAACATCCACTCAAAAGAAATGAAGGTAAAAGAGGGTTAGGGCTAGTTGAAGGTGGATTGTCTGTTATTTGTAAAACTCACTACCAGCAACTAAAATAAAACTTGAACAACAACAAATCACCCTAAATAAATTAGAGCAGCATTACTTAAACTTTTAAAATCCAAATAAAGAGAGAAAGGATTATGGTTACTGACACCCCCCCCCATTTTTTGTTTTGTTTTGTTTGTTTGTTTTTGTTTTTTGTTTTTTCCTCTCCAATGTCATTTGGGAAAACAACCTATTGAAGACAATTCCTACTTTGTTGTCATCTGTGGGGGATGTAAAGTTGGTGGGAAAGAAACCCAAGGCCTTCTCATTCAGGTAAAGAAGGCCCTGCTACTGAGCCCCACCCTCAGCTCTTCTATGGACTCTGGATTGATATTCCTTGAAGTTATGGCTAGTTATACAGCTGTTCATCTGGAGAGGCTTAAATAAGGCAGGATTCAAGAGGTTAGAAATGAGTAGTGTTTGGTCCCCTCCCGTTTCCATCACTTCTTTCATCCAGCATGCCTGCCCAAACCCACACCTAAGACAATCACCTTTCAGAAGGCAGTTGGTTCCCTGCTCCTTCTCTGCAGGTTCTAGGCCCTGGCTCGACCCTTGACCTGCTGTAAAGCAAGAAGCTTCCTGGTGTTAACATAAAATATAAATGTTTAAAGCATGAGAGTTTCATACTTGGAAATGGTATTCTCTGTGGAGGAGGGTGATTTTGGGTTTCTGGATATTAAACTGTACCATGACTCATTTGTTCTTCAACAAATCATTCTCAGGTTACTAAAATTAATCACAAAAAAAAAGACCAGGGAGGCCTGAAAAAGAAGAGGAGTGGGCACAGCAGCCCTTAAAATTAGAAAGGCTGGGCTGCTCTCTTAGCATTCGCTATGTTTGAATGATGCGCCAAGATTAAGGTAATCCACGTTAACCATTTCCTCCCACTGAAATCTGGGAAGCAGAATGACTTCGAGTGCAGGGCCAGCAGGGGAGGAAGACAAGTGGCAGGTGTGTGGAAAATCTTGAAATGAGCTGTGGTATGTAAGTGGCGCAGACTCTTCACATCCGCGCCTCGCCTTGAGTTTGGAGCTGTGCTCTTGGGTTGCGTTTGCCACACAGTGAAACGTCTATGGATCCAGTAGCCAAATAGTGGGGGAGTCCAGCCGAGAGGCCACTGGGGGGAACCTACAGTTTACCGGAGGGTCTCCTCAGTTGTTCTTGGCTTGAACTCCACTCCAGCTTCTCTGCACAGCAGCCAGGGTGGGACTCTGCAACTGTTAGCAGATTAGCCCGGGTCCCCCTCCCAGCTACCAGATTACAGCACAGTTCCACTGTGACGGTGGTGACCTGGTTCTGGCCCGCATTCACATCTCCTAGTGCCCTGCTGAGATACTGCGCCCCTGGGGAGCACCCTTCCCTTGCTACCAGGGGAAGCATCCCTTTCTGTACTTCATATCCCCCATCGCCATCTAAGCCTTTGGCGCTCTTTAATTGGCTCTCATCTGCCTTTCTGTTATCAAGAACACATCACACGAGTGGGGGCCTTTCTTACTCTCCCGTTCAACCTAAAACGATACCTGGCACACAGCTGGTGCTTGCCACATACTTGCTAACTAGATGGATGCGCATATATTCTTTCTAAAAGGGAGATGGAAAATGTTGCCGAGTTTTGTTTGTTTCCTGCTACAGTAAAGGGAAATACCACAGGACTCGTTATTGTTATTTTTTCTGACTGTAATGCCGTACCATATACCCATAAACTCTCCACGACAATGAAGCCAGAGACCTGACATGTCACTGGGTGCTCTTTTTGAAATGAAAAGACCATTGTTCATAAAGTTAATATTCAGGCTTTGTGGACTTTAAAACTATTTTAAAATACAGTGTATCTTCCCAATTTACTTAATCAGGGTATCCAATTAACCATCAAATTCTAAATGCCAAGCATCTGGACACAGGAGGTAAGTGTTGAATATAAAACGTTGAGAATAATTTATGTCTAATAGGATCTTAACGTAGTCAGTTATGCCCAGCAAGCAATGTCCTCCTTTACAGATTTCCCTTGGGAGACTTTGCTTTCTCTGACTAATACTACTGCAATGCAGCAGAGAGTTGTTAAGTCAACTGTGGCTGAGCAGAGTTTGTGTAACAATAAGGAGAGATGGCTGGAAAGACAGGGAAGTGCTCATATGCTCCCAGGTCCCTAAACTAGATGCACCCTAGAAGGCTGGGAAGATGGCAGATATGCAGGGAGCAAAGACAAGGAGGGAATTTAAGGAATCAAAACCGATAATTTGATCTTTAGAATAATTGGATTCAAAGATATTTCTACCTTTGATCTTATTAGTACGGTATGGTTTTGAAAGGTTCTAAAATTCTCACTGAACCATTTGTCCCTCACCCTCATAGGATCCGTGCAGTTCTTTGAGAATGTGAAATATTGCCACCAGTTTTTCAGATGTCATCTTCGTGAAATGTGCCCACCCATCTGAGAGGCCTGCTTTGCTCAGTGTGAGATGAAACTGTTTGGTACAGAGGTCTAGACTGCCGCATGCTGAGTTGATCAGTTGTAAGCTGCCATGTGGATGCTGGGAATCAAACCTGGGTCCTCTGGAAGAGCAGCCAGCACTCTTAAACACTGAGCTGTTTCTCCAGCACCATGGGTTTTTCTTACCAATTGCTTTTCCCCAAAATCTTGTTGGTTGTTCCTGCCAGGTGATTATACTTCTACATTGATTGGTTTTGGAAGAGTATTTTGGTTTAATAATGAAATCTCTTGAGCTTTAATAGGCATGTGCATTTAGTCATCGTGTTTCTATTATATGGTTACTCCTGAGAGTAGGTGTACTGGTCAGTTGGAACAAAGCAGGTGCGTGAATGAATACAGGAGGCAACCTGGCAGCATTCAGAGGCAACAGAGCACCCCAAAGATAAGGGGGCAGTTCCCACCGGGGCCACCAGGCTTCACTAGAAGTGTGATGGACAGCCAGGGAAGCATCTGAAGGGCGGGCGTTTGTAGGTATTAAGAGACTGGCATAACCAAAGCAAATGTGGGGATGGGGCGGTCATGGCAGAAGGACCCAGAAAACAAGCCAGGGATGAGAGTCAATGACAGCTGCCTTTTCACCATGGTGATACCTTCCCGAGTGGAAGGCTGGGTTTGCCCTTGGAGCACTAGAGAGTGGCCCTGACTCAGGGCTTAGCATAGTCCCCAAGAAGAAGCCCCAACAACAGATAGATGCTTCTGACACTAGAAGGAATTTAGAACCTGGAGTCCTAAGAGACAAGACAAGATTTGCCATTCTTGAGCTGTGTTGTTCGACAGAGGTCCAGGAAACCTGCCAGGTTTCCTCTTTGGCATCCCCATGTATCACCCAATTCTTATTCTTCCTTTAAGAGCTGGGTTTGGCTTCTCTCACCTCAGGAGATTTCCCTCATCCCTTCAATGCAGACATTATCTCACAACCTGCTCTCCACCTGCATTCAGCTCTCTCTCCTCTTCCTTTCTGTGCATAGTCTTTCGAGACTTTCAAACCACAATGTTGTTGTTTCTCTCTCTATTCATATATGGTGGCCCCTCGAGAGCAAAGCCATCCTTTCCTCTCCTTGTCTTCAGTGCTTGCAGGGAGCCTGGCTTGTAGGTACTTTAAATACTTACCATGTTAGCAAAGAAACGAACAGACACCAGTGAGATTCTTCCTGAGTTAACCTTGACATTGACACAATTTCTGATTTAACTTTGTTGACACCAGCACCATTCTAAACAGGCTTTTCCTGAGCCAATCATGTGTGGCCTCTTGGCATTATGGCTGGTTATTGAGAACAAAATGTAACACACAGTTCTCTGTGCAATTGCCATCAAATTGTAACATCCAACTTCCATGCCCCTGAGAAGGTAGAAAATTACTCATGGAACCATTCTGCAAAGCATTTCATACATTTCCGTTTGTGAGGGAAAGGTCCCTTTTCTGTCCCTGTTGATGACCGCAGTGTGGACTCTTGAAGAGCTGGGACACTGAGAATGCTGCCCCTCTTTTTCATTAAAAGAGAACAACCAGGGACGAGCCAGATGAGCTTTGAGAGTAACATGGTACACATGTAGGTGAAATAGCTTTACCTCCCAGCAGCTGAGAATAAATGGGTCCCGCTAGCTATTGTTCCAGAATATTTTTAGAAAGAGGACCTTTTTATTTTTTTTCGTAGTCAATAAAAAATAAAAAAAAATACTGGTAGAAAAATAAAACCAAACAATTCAGGCAAAGAAAAGGGTCTCCAGGTAGTTTGGTGTTGATTTTTATTTCTGTCTCATCAAGGGGAGAAAAGCAGAAGTCTGACTAGAGCACATGGAAGGGGGAGCGAGTGGCTCTTTCCTCCCCTTGAATGGTCATCTACAGATAACGTATGGTTTGTTTTGAACGTGTGTGGCTCTCTGTGGCCTATGCATAGACAA
Organism: Psammomys obesus; assembly: GCF_907164565.1. Classification (NCBI taxonomy): domain Eukaryota; kingdom Metazoa; phylum Chordata; class Mammalia; order Rodentia; family Muridae; genus Psammomys; species Psammomys obesus. The sequence goes on along the minus strand of NW_026596131.1, from coordinate 4,152,160 downwards.
TCTGAAGCCCCTTCTACAACATTCCTGTTTTGTATTGACCATCTGAATTTTATTTGAGAAAAGGTTTTTGTTTGTTTGTTTGGTGCTTTCATGATATTTTTTAGCTTCTAGATGAACGGCATTTATTTATCATAGTATTTCAATACCGTACTCTTTCCACTATCAGAAATGCTTGATCTCTCTCTCTCTCTTTTTTTAATGAGAATTATCTCAGGGAAATTGATGAACCTGATAACCTAATTTTAGACCTCCTGAAATTTGCCAGATGGATGGTATTTATAGTGTTCTGAATCAGTTCCTATTAGAAATTTAAAAATAGCTACACATTAGAGAATATATCTAAGATAGAAAAGGTTTTTAACCCCAAATCTAGTGCCCATAGATTTGTTTTTAGCCTCCTAAGCTGTGTGTGCATTTTGGTAGCAATTTCTAAAGAGGCTTTTTGTACTCTCTCCATTCTCTTTCCTGTGTGATGCTGCTGTCGTCATGGAAACAGATCTTTGAGCTGCTTTGTTATACAGCGTAAGGGACTCCCTGATATGGAGATTAACCACAGGTTGCTGTCATCCACACACAGTTGTGTATGATGCATTTTGTAGAAAACTTAGAACACTGTGTTTCTGAGGTCACATTATTCTTGACGTCTGTTTATGAAACACATACACACACAACCAGGGTGTCAGCCATGGGCTCCATGAAAAGTACAAGCAATGGGCACATGGTACTTCTTTTACAAGAAAGGAAATCCTGCCCCTCTTCAAGGCAGATCTTATCACTACATGTCCAGCTAAGGACAGTGCACTGAGAAAGGAAGGCTTGGGTGTTTGTTTGTTTAAGTGCCGTGGGAAAGGAACAAGGCCTCAAATGGACATGGATTTCTACTAAAAATGTCCAGTCTTAAGGAGATGAAATTGGCTCCTGGGATGGAAACTGCCTATGTATAATGTCATGTTTGGGTATGCTCAGAGCTCTGGCATTAGAATGGTTTATCAGCTAGTTTGCACATCACAAGATAACCCAACCAGATAGAAAAGCAGGACACTGTGTGACATTGTTGCTTTGGTCACCAGGGTGCTCAGCATTGGAAGGTGCAGTGGGCTCTCACTGCCCTGGGATTGCCCTTGGCCTCAGTCTTCTTCACCTTTGGTGGCTCTTCACAGTTACACTGAGAGTGGATCAGGGGAAGAGAAGACTTTCAGTTGACTGGCGTTTGGTATACAGGAATCCCCATCCGCCTCCCAGTCCCTTTGGCTTTTCTAGGGCAGCGGGCCCTAAAGCAGCATCTCAGACCTGCAGCCCCAGGATCTTGTTAGAAATACAGAGACCCAGGAGCCACAGAAGGCCTGGTCACCAGGCTTCTCACGTGAGGGGCTGTACTTGAGGGACTTTACCCTAGGACGCTATCCTGGAAATTGTCACTGCTGCTGATGTGGTCAGTGGTGGTGGGGGTGGTGGTAGCACCTTCACATATGTGTGTGTGTGTCCTGTTGGGATCAAAGTTTGCACAGGCTAAGTGCATGCTCTATCACTGAACTATAAACCCCCTTGAGCCTGGATTTAGCTTGGACATGATTGTGTATGGCTCTTGTTGATATTTAAGTCTTCAGCCCTGCACTGAGATCCACCACTCCCATGTTCAAAGAGAGTATGGGATGCGGTGGCTTTGGGCTCTTGGGTTGTTGGAAGAACAGAATGAGAATCTCTATGTGTGTTTATCTTACCATCAAAGAGCAGAATAAACTCCAGTTCGCAAAGCTAGCAGCTTTGCCCCTGAATCTCAAGTGTCTAGATGAATTATCTATAGTCAGCTCACACTTTTGGGTCAGGCTGAAGAAACAGGTAAGCAGCCATGATCTTTTCTAATTCTTACGTTATTCATTCTGATTCCTGTGTGCTGGTTTCTGGGCTTTGCAAACCAAAAGGTTTATCTTAGGCTTACTACAAGAGAGAAAAATCTAGACTCAAATGCAGCTATTCATGTAAGCCTGCCATTGTAAGTTACTAAGTTTAAAAGCCCAGTTTAAGATGCCCATAGTGATTTTAAAGTCTACTGGCATTGGGGGATGAGGGACCTTTATTTATGAGCCATTTCAGATACTATGTGTGGCATGTGGTATTCAAAGGACTGTCAAGGGATCTGCTCACTTTATAATAAAACTGTAGCTTCAACTAATTTAGGCACTGCATTTTTCTAAAACAGTCAGTCTCTGGGCTCTAAGAATGTGGCATAAATGACTTGATTAGGTTCAACTCTTTTCTAAGAAAAATTGAAATATGTTTTCCCCCTGTGGTGGCTATTCTTGGTTGCCAGCTTGACTGCATCTGAGGCTAAAGACCAGAACTAGAGGGCACACCTGTGAGGGGTTTTTGCCTAATTTGAAGTGAGAAGATCTACTTCCAATCTGGACCTTTGAGTTAGGAAGGCACACTCCTTCAATCCAAATCTTTCAAGAGGGAAAAGACAGACCTTTAATCCAGATCTTGAGGTGGGAAGACACACCTTTAATTTGGGCCGCCCCTTCTGCTGGAAGCCTATGCAAGGACTTGGAAGCTTACCCTTACCTTGCTAGCAAGTCCATTCTTTCACTGGCATTAGCATCTGCTTCTCTGGTACTCCAGAATTTACTGAAGACCAACTGAGACGTCCACCCCTGTAAACTGAGAAACTACTGGATTCTTCAATTTTCATGTCACAGCCAACCATTGTTGGATTAGCTGAACTGCAGCCTGTAACTCATTCTAATAAACCTTCTTGAGAGAGAGAGAGAGAGAGAGAGAGAGAGAGAGAGAGAGAGAGAGAG
>NW_026596131.1:4122713-4149349 GCF_907164565.1 Psammomys obesus | reverse complement strand
GAGAGAGAGAGAGAGAGAGAGAGAGAGAGAGAGAGAGAGAGAGAGAGAGATTCATCTTATAAGTTCTGTCATTCTAGAGAACTCTGACATTACACCTCCGTTTCTTGGCTAATTAGGATAATTAAAAGTTATCATCCAGTTAGGATGGGATAAATCTAACCTAACTGGGCCCAAGTTGGGAAGATGTAGATGGAAAGTCTAGCCTGCAACAGACGGAGTCTACGTACAGGAAAGCTGAGCTTCTCGGGCTTATGGATTCGCACCATGTGTGTAGGAAGAGAAAATGAGGTCTGCGATTGTTCTGTCCCTCTACTCTTTGGAAGGCAAGAATGCTGGCTCAGGAAATGGGAGACCCAGTTTCTAGCTTTAGATAAGTCCTCAAAATGCTGGATGTTCTTTGGAACAAGATATTTGTGTGGAGGAAGAATTCAGGAGCGGACTCACATTTAACTCTGTAACAGACCTCAGCTAATACGGATTCTCTCTCTCTCTAATGTGTGTCTGTCTATAGGATATGTAGTGTGCAGGTGTGTGCATGGGTGGGTGCATGTAAGCCACAGTGCACATGTATGAAGGCCAGAGGACAATTTGGGGTGTTTGTCCTCACCTTCTACCGCATTCGCTGCTACGTATGTCAGGGTAGCTGGCCACAGGCTTCCAGGGTGCCTTTGTCTCCGTGTGCTATTCCTCTACAGCCAAAGTTTGCCTTCTGTTCTGTATGATAGAGAGTATATTTCCTCCCCCTTCAGACCACAGATCTCTCCAGCAGGAAGCACCGGGGTACAGTGGCCTTATTCTGAGGAATTCTGTTGGGAATACCTGGTGCCCAGCTGAGAAGCCAGCTGTGTCAGGGTAGGAATGCCTGAGCTTTATAAAGCCTGCTCTTTTTTTTTTCCTTTAAACTTGTGATCTGTGTTGATTTAATTTATTTAGTGTTTACTAATAACTTATTTAAAGCTCTTTAGCTGAGTGTGACCTTGAACTTTGATCCTCCTGCTTTTGCTTCCTAAGTACTAGAATGTAACTCCACTCATGTGGTGCTGAGAACTGACCCAGGAGCCCTCTGCATGCTAGGTAGGAACTCTTCCAACTTAGCTACATACCACTTCCCTCGTAATACCTTTATGACTTTTCGATCGCTGTTATGTTGTACAAAAAAAAAAAAAAAAAAAAAAAAAAAAAAGATTGTTGTCTGCTGGCAAAGGCATTGAGAGACTACCCAGAGGAACAATGGGAATTCAAGGAGATGAGCTCGGAACAGGGCAAGGTGAAACTCGGAGACAGACCTGGGAGCTTCTTGTGTACTCTCTGAGAGTCTCGGTCCAGGGATTGATATTATCTGGTACTGGAAAGTGGCCAAGGTCTTCCCTGGCAAGTGGAGAAGTCCTTTGGGGAAGAGGGACCGGCCACTCAAAACAAACCGTGAGAGTCCGTGTGGAAAACACTGTGGCTATTACGATCTTTAAGAAGCAGGTGACGTCAGAGCCTCTGACTGGGTCTGCGTGTTGGTCTTTGCTGGTGCGTCTCAGACACACGTGGCTCGTCTAAAAATCAGTGATGTCAGGTATGGTGGCACATGACCCTAATCCAAACCCTCCAGAGGCAGAGCTAGGTGGACCTTTGCGAGTTCAAGGCCAGTCTGATCTACATTGCAAGCTCCAGTGCTAAATAAAGAGGCTCTGCCAGAAGAAGAAAAAAATAAATAAAAGCAACAAACAAACAAAAAAGGGGGGAAAAAAAGAAAAGATAGACAGAAAGCAGGCGTCAAAGGATGAGTGGCCAGGGCAGCGTCCACTGTGTGCCCACCTTGGACCCTGCTCCTGCCCTGGGCTGAGCATTCTTTTTTTTTTTTTAATAATCTATTTTTATTTTATGTACATGGGTGTTCTGCCTGAATATATGTCTGTATGAGGGTGTCAGATCCCCTGGAACTGGAGTTACAGGCAGTTGTGAGCTTGCCGTGTGGGTGCTGGGAATTGAACCCAGGTCCTCTGGAAGAACAGCCAGTGCTCTTAACCGCTGAGCCATCTCTCCAGCCCCCTGTACATTCTTGAGACCTCTAGCGCCTCTTCTTCCCATCTGTGTCACTGCTTCTGGAGCCTTGTCTGCTGCTCTCTGGTTTCCAACAGTGTCCAGAAGATGTGAGGAGAAGCAGGAATAGAGGATGTATACTCTATAGCGTGTGGCCCAAGTCACCTGGGAAAGGTTGGGCTTGATTGGATTATGCTCACACTGCTGTTTTGGCTTTAAGAAAGCAGAAGCAGAATCATTCAGTCAACCTAGCTTTCTAAAATATGGTTCAGTGACACCCCTCCCCCAGACCCAGCTGCACAGTTGAATCCTGTGGGTCACTTCCCAGAATGAGTTTCACGGGGTATTACCTCACTTACGTCGATATTCAGCCCAAAAATACCAGGATGAAAAACTAGGAGAGATCTGGGCACCAAACACACCTAGCTCTCTCACCTTGAACAACTCACGTAGCCTGCCTAAGCCAGCTTCCTCATCCAGGGGGCAAAACACACGGATTTAATGAAATAACACACATGAGAAGCTTGTTGCTCGTATCACAGTAATCACTCAGAAAAACGCTGACCATTTGCTATTCTTAACCAAAATGTGTACACCAGGTGCCAGCTCAGTGCTGTGGAAATGTGCAAAAGATCAAAAGAGCCATGCACCCTGCCCTGTCAATTATATGACTGAAATGGCTGGGAAAAGCCAGTGCACGTGACTAGCCAGAGAGCTCTGGGAACAGAGACCTCCATGTGCTGAAGCTCACGTTGCAAGAAGGTGCCAAAAAGATGTAACCTGAATTCGACAGGGGTTTGGAATGGTGCTGGAAGAAGGTGCTTGAGAGACATTTCAGAGCAGACGTCAGAGGGCCTTGTACTGAGCAGAAGCACCTTCTGACGATGTCAACATAGTTAATACTGGTCTCTGACTAATTGCTATTTATAGCTGCTTGTGTTCAAAAGCTTATTTGTGCTGTAAGTGAGGCTGAAAAAGAATTGTCAGCTGAAGAGGGTGGAAAGCACTGGGCTCAGAGTCTGCCTTCCACAACCCTTGAGCCATCTCCATTCCCAACTAGCCATGGGACCTTAGGCAAGCCACTCTGCTCCTTCCCTGTACACAGGACGCAGGGTGGAGATTGTGCTGGCGAAGCAAACTCCTGCCAGGGCTTCTGTGTGTAACAATCAACGTCCATGCATCACAGAATGCTAACCCACGCTTCTCAAAAACCCTGGCTACCGCTCGTGGTCTTTAATCCCTTCTACTGTGTAAAAAGGCTGTCCTTCCACAGAAGGCTTTCTTTTCGATTCAGTGTGTGCCATGGAGGTTTCTGTACAGAACATTTGAGCTCTGCTGGGCTAGACGATGTACTTCACTGTTCTAGGTATGACTTCCTTTACCAGCATCGCTCACCTCCTCCCGCTCTAGCTTCTTCTGCCAAGAGATCCTATCACGATGACTACGCCGCCCCTGTCCACACAACCACGGAAAACTTGACCCTTGGGTGTGTATAGTAGATCGCAAAGAAGCCACAAACCTTCACTTCAGGTGGTGCGTTGTCTTGCAGCTTGTGTTTGCTCCTCCATCATTTCCCCTCTCTCGTAATCGAACAGTCACTTCCTTGGACCAACAGAAGGCAACGCAAGTGGGAAGAACTATGGGAGGCCTCAAGTGAGGCATTCAGAGACCTCAAGTGAAGCATTCAGAGACTCCACCGTTCCTTATCTTATCCATCCTCTTAGAGCTTCTTGGAAGCAGCCCTGTCCTCCCCAAGGCTAAGAGGCAATGTGGAGCAGTTCCTGGAGAGGCTCCCATACCAAGCCAGAACTATTCTGCCAGGCCTGCTGAGCTTCCCACCCCTTCACAGCGGCCCCATAAACCCCACGTAGCTCCCAGGTGCCTGCAGCTGCGTGAGCTCTTCCAGCTTTAAATGTCAATCCATGTCAACACAAGTGGGTTTTATTATTACTAATTGAACGTGGTAAATATTTACGTGTTTATCAATATTGATATTGATATGTTTTCCATCTGTTATGAGTGCTGTTGGTTTGGGAAGGTTGGCAGAGGAAAATGCCTTTTGCATTTTTTAAACCACCTCCTCAGAGGCAAGTTTTTGGAATAAAATCACCCAAAACTTGGTCTCTCACTATTGTATGCATTGCAGGTGGAGAACAGTTATAATGTATGATGCTATTGTTTAATGGCAGAAAATTCTAGGGCCTGTGGTCCTGCACATCATCATCAGAGTGTTCTTGGAGAGTCCCAGGCCTATGATAACTTGGCCAGGGTTTAGTTTCATTCTGGGGATGGAGACTTTTGTTTTTATTACATTTATCAATCATTATCCTCATCACTACCACCTTCATCATCATCATCATCACCATCACCGTCATCAGTGGGAATGGCTGGGAGTGGACACTCATGCCACAGCATATTGTATAATGGAAGTTTTGGTTTCTTTAAAAACTCAGTTATGTTATATAAATATGTTTTTTGCTTTAATTCCAAGCGTAGGATTTTCGTTTGGGCTTTAGTTTGTCCACAGCTGATAGCTGCCTCCTGCGGGGTGTGGTCTTTGCCAGCTGGTAATGGCCTGCCTTGTGCAGCACCGAGAGGGGCGTGGTCTAGGACTCTGAGGAAGATAAATAGGGGAGACTGGAGAGAGAAAGTGTGGCGTGGGGTGGCAGCGTGTGGCAGTTTGGAGAGGACAGAGACTGCCTGCCCGTGACAGTCACGGGAGACATGGGAGAGACGCTTCGTGGCACAGCATCTTGGAGAAGACTGCTTGCTGCATTTGATGTTGAGATTGGTATAGCCCCCAAAAGAATCCATTGGCCCTAAATAGCCAGGAGAAGTAAAGGGGTCTGTGCTCCCTCTCTCCACTCACCTTCTCTCCCCTACCTTAGTGCTTTGGGGTTGGAAGGGAAGGGCTTTAAAGAACCCCAAATAAAAAGAGTTTTTAAAAAGAGCGCAACATATGTGTGGGGGTCAGAAGACAATCTGCAGGAGTCAATTCTCTCCTTTCACTGTGTCAGTCCTGGAGTGTGAACTCAAGCCATTAGGCTTGGCGGCAAGAGCCTCAACCCACCAAGCTGCCCCACAGGCTCTGGGACTTATAGCTTTAGTAGAAGTGTTGATCCATGTTAAAACTCAGCTACTGGACAAAGGTAGAGAGTGGATACCTGTCTTCATGACTTGATACAAACATGTTGTCACTTCGTTCTCCACATATCTCTCTCCTTCTATCCCTCTACCCCTGCATTGAGCCCAAGGTCTCTGGGACTCTGGGCAAGTCATCTGGCTACATCTCCAGCCCTTCTCCCTTGCTTTCAAAAGTCCTTTTCTTCTGTTGCTGTTGTTGTTTTAACTTAGGAGAAAAGCCATAAATCCTTGCTCATATAAGATGTGTAAGAGCTTTATAAACAATATTTTATTTATTTAATGTCCCTGCTAATGACACTTCATGTGAAAACAAACAAATAATAAAAAGTCATTGTGGTTGCTTATTGTCTTAATGATGATATGCCATATGGTACAGGGATGATCTAAATTGATATATTATGAAAAGAAACTTAGAGAAATTGCATGCTCTATTTGGTCACACAGAGACTCTCTGTATTCATTGTGTATGGGGGGGGGGACAGCTGCATGTTACCAAAATGAAAGGTTAGCAAAGCTTTTTTGTCATCCCTGTTCGTTGAGACCAGGGCTTATGTAGTCCAGGTGGCGTAAGACCCTGTGTATGGAGCTTAGCTGTGAACTCCTTATCCTCCTGCCTCTAGTGCTAGGGTTATAGGTGTGTACCATCATAACCTGGATGAAATTAATTCATTCTTTTTTCATAGTGTTAAGAATTAAACCTAGGGTCTTGCACATGCTAAACAAGCATTACCACTGAACTGTAGACACACCCTAAGAGAAAACTTACTAGTGGTTGGAGTTAGTAAAACAGGTTTCAGAGTAAATATATAATTGAAAGATTGTATGTGTGTGTGTGTGTGTGTGTGTGTGTGTGTGTGTGTGTGTGTGTGTGTTTCAGAGAGCTGTTCCCCAAGAGAGAATTTTCTGTGGAGATCACTGGATGATTGGATAAAGTAAACAGGTATTTTTCTTCATGATAAATTGGTACCAGTTTGCTGTGGTCACCTAATGAACCACCACAGAGTTCTGTGGCTTTTAAACAACCTTGCTTCTCTCCCATAATCCACAAGTCCTGTGAGGGCTCGGTTTCAGTTGATCTCAGCTGGGCTCTTTGTGGTGAAGCTGTTCTGAGGGATCTGTCCTTCTCCATGGCCTCCCATCTTCCTAGAGGAGGCAACCAGCCTGGCCATGATCTTCCCTGGCTGCCATGAACCCAGGACTACAGCTAGGAGCACCACTTCCTTCCAAGCATGTACTCCCCATGTCCTCTGTCACCTCTTGTCATATTGGCCCAAGTCGGTCACAAGACTAAGCCTAAGGAGAGTGTGAACAGAATGAGGAGTGAGGAACTGGAGCTAGTCATGAAGTCTGCGTGATACTGTGAAGAACCACGCGTTGTAAAAGACGAACACAAAGATACATTATGCCAGAGATGGGAGGAAGTGCTTTGGGGACATTACTGCTGGCCTATCATTGTACCAGGGGTTGCAAACTACAGCTCAGGAGGCCCATCCTCCTCAGGCTTCGCTTTCTAAATCATGTTTTGTTTTGTTAAAGCTCGTTATTCCCATCCATCCCCAAATTGCCTGTGCTTCGTGTAGTTGCTTGTTGATAGCAGTGTATCTGAGAACCTCAGGTAGGGGTGGCACCGCTGCAGAGTTTCCACGTGTCTCTCGGCAGACGGGATCTCGAGGTCCCTGTTTTACACAGCGCAGCTAAACGGTTTAACTTCAGCTGTAGTCCCCCACTCTGCCTGCCCCAGCTCCTCCTAGAGCTTCCCTGATACGTTTTGCATTTGGATTCTTGTGTGTTTTTACAAAACAGTTGCGATAAAGAGATAATATAGTCCCGACGGCTGTCTTTTGTTAACACGCAGCCAACACAGAGCACACCTGCGAGATGTGAGCCTTCCAAGTTCAGCTGTCTTGGCAAACTGCAGAGTGCGGAGCACAGATGAGGGAGCCAGTGGCTAATTTTGCTTTGCTATTAACGTTTTTCTGGCTGTGAGGGTCATTCACGATGTTAGACAATAGGGCCATTGTTTCTGTTCTGCTGAGAGACAGTCTGATTGTGTTTTTATGGGACACGCTGCAGACCCACTCTCCCTGCTCCCGGTGAGAAACGCCACAGACCTTTGTCTGCCCAAACCGCCTTCTGTCAGCTTTGGGGCTGAGCAAGGGGGTGATTGTCCAGGGCTAATGGGTTAGAGTATATTCAGACTGCTTCCTAGTTCCCTTTCTTGCTCTGTGTGAACGTTTGTATGTAGGTATGTATGTGTATCTTTGTTTATATGTCTGCATGATGTATGAATATATGTATATTTTGGTGGTGCTGGTTTTTAACCCAGAGATTCATATCTGCTACACAAGTGTTCTGAACCACACCTCCAGCCCCTTCTCTTGAATGGATAAAATCACTTTCTTGTAATATATCACAAAAAAAGTTCTAAAAGACAAAAACCAGCCATTGTGTTTTGCTTACCACCCCATTGACAAGCACAATAGTTTTATTAAATGGGAGGCCTTCGTGGGATTTAAAAACAATACCTTCAGTTCCTCTGTGGAAAATGTTTTCATACAGTAACCCACTAAAAATGTAACATGAAAGTTGCTGCAGGTTCCCTGTTGCAATCTCGGAAGAGCAGTGTTTGTAGATGGGTGTTGAACGACCCTCCCTTAGGACAGCCATGTCCTAGCTTCTAAAAAAGTGGTTCTCAACCTTCCTAATGCTCCAAGCACTTAACACTGTTCCTTATATTGTGGTGACCTCCCAACCATAAAATGATTTTTGTTGCTACTTCATAACTGTAATTTTGCTACTGTTGTGAATCATAATGGAAATATCTGTTTTCTGACGTTTTTGGGTGAACCCTGTGAAAAAGTCATTCAATCCTCAAAGGGGTTGCGACCCACAAGTTTGGAACTGCCATTTTAGAGTTTGTGGGGACTATCCATGTGGCAGAAAGTATTTTGCAGATGTGACGTTAAGAGTTTTTTTTTTAATTTTTTATTTATTATTTATACAATATTCTGCCTGCATGTGGTCTTGCATGCCAGAAGGGGGCACCAGATCTCATTACGGATGGTGGTTGCTGGGAATTGAACTCAGGACCTTTGGAAGAACAGCCAGTACTCTTAACCTCTGAGCCATCTCTCCAGCCCAGTTAAGAGTCTTGAGAGGAAAGATGACTCTAGATTTTCTGGATGGACCCTGTGTTATCTCGAGGGTCCTTTTAAAAGTGAGGCAGGAAGGCTGAAATCAGACCGGCTATGAAAGCAGAGGGCTCTGTATATTGTGGTTTGCCGATGAAGCAGATGACACTTCCAACAGCTCAGGAATAAGATGGCCTCTCAGTGCTAAGGCAAGCGGAAACACCAATAAATAAATAAATAAATAAATAGATAAATAAATAAATAAATAAATAAATAAATAAATAAATAAATAATGACTTTTTAAAAATAAGTCATGTCTTGGTCTTACCCTCCCCTCTTCTAGAGCCTGTGGCCTTGCAAAGCCTCGCTCCTGGGAGTAAAGCGGGGTGCCCTTCTGTGCCCTCTGGGCTGCAGACTGGACTGTCTGGGTACAGACATCAGGCTCCTTGTCCACCACGCTGTGCACGTACAGGGAGAATCACCATGACTTAGTGAATTCTTTCGGGTCCCCTGGTGGAGAGCACCCCTGGGTGGGATTCCAGGACTGCATGGTCGGTGCTTTCATTCCTGAGTCTTTGAAAACTGCTGTTCTCTTTTTATTTATCACAAGCTGCGTTTCTGTTTTCTTTTTCTTTTTCTTTTTTTTTTTTTTTCCTATAAAATGATACTCACTGTTGAAAGCCCTTATGGTAGGGCCCTAGGGCCACTGCTCATTGCTGAAGTCCTCTTGCCAGGTCCCTAAGTACTGCAGTTCCTGGCTTAGCTGGCTAAATCATAGTCAAAACCCTCCTCCTAAGCCTCAGAATAAGCCGTGATTACACCGCCCTGTGTGCAGGCTAATCAAATGCACTTGATATTACAGCTGACTCACTCCAGATCCGGTCCCCAGCTCCTCCTTTTTCCATCTTTATCTGCCCTTGCGGATCTGCCGTATCCAGGGAGGTGACCTGAGTCAGGGAGGACATAAGTGCCTCTGTCACTGTGGACCAAATAATGACTCACACCGTCTTGGCTTTGGGTTGTCTATATAACATACCTTTGACAGTTCTTGGAAAGTCAGTGATTTGGTTTGGCTCCGGTCCCAAGTTCAGCTCCCTTTGATTGCTTGCTGCAGAATGTATCCTGGCTGGAATCCTTACTATCTCGGGGTTCATCAAGGAAAGATTTTGAACCATCGGAAAAGACACGCGTGTAACCTGCTTTTCCCATTGTAGTGGAAAAAAAAAAAAAAAGCCTGACAAAAGCAACTTAAGGACAGGAAAGCTTTCTTTGGCTTGCAGTTCAAGGGTGCAGTCTGTCACGGCTGGGAGCTTGACAGGCGACTAGTCACATGACATCCACAGTCAGGAAGCACAGGGACATGAACTGATGAATTCTGGGGCTTAGCTCACTCTATCCTTTATTTCCCCAGTAGTCCAGAGTCCCAACCCATAGGGTAATGCCACCCACATTTAGGATAGCGCTTCTCACTTCAGTAAACCCAATCTAGAAACTTCTTCACATGTGTGCTCAGATGCTTGTTTCCTAGGCCATGCTAGATACTACCAATCGATGGCCAACACCAACTATCCTGCAAATATCCTGCATCTGAAATGCTTAGGGCCATAAGTGCCTCACAGTTTGCAGTGTTTTCTTATGCTCTATTGTCTGATCATGCTAATGTCCACTCTGAAATGTGAAAGGCTTGCATTTAAGGTTCGAAGATTAGGGATGGCTGATCTGTATCTTAATCAAACCAAAGAGATTGCAGAATGACAAGTCTTACAAACCCTTGAAGACGTGAAGAGCAGAGTAAGTTCATCTTTCCATACAACAGCAGTTTTTGAGGCCTCCTCCAAACAGGAGAACTGAAAATACTTGGACGGTGGGAAAATGTCAACTGGCATCTGATTTGGGGTTTGTTTTTTTGTTTTGGGTTTTTTTTTTGGAGGGTTTGGGGGTTTGTTCTTCAGCTGTAGAGATGGCTGGGTATAAAAAGCAGAACCCAGACTTTGCAATTTGTTGCCTCTTTCGCAGCTCTCAGTTTGACTATCAGGTTCCACCAGAGTGAAAATGGATGTTTTTGTAGTATGCTTTCTCTGTTGGCTGCTCAAAAAAAAACAAACAACAAACAAACAACAAAACCAACAACAACAACAAAAAACATGAGAAGGGCCACTGCATGTTCTCAAGCATGGGGGGTGGGGAGGAGGGGGCCTTTGCAGACAAAGTGGCTCCAAGAAAGCCTACAGTGCAGGCAACCCATGTGATGAAGAGGCGAGGCAGTGAGCCCATGGTCTGGACATACAGTAGGAGACTGGGTGTGCAGCCCAATGAGCTGTGTCACATTAGGTTCTTAGCCATGAAGACATCTCCTTAAGGTTCTCTTTAGGACAGCAGTAGGTCTCGACCCTGACTGAACCTTAGGCTCATCTGATGAGTGTTTTAAACAAGTCTCAGACCAGCTTCAATTGAATCCACATCTTAGGGTGGAAGCAATTAATCTATGCTTGGTCAGAGTTCCTTGGTGACCAGGGTAGAGGGTTCCCATGGTAGTCTCAACCATCTTTGCTTACCTATGTAGATCCAAAGCCTGGTGTGAAGAAACCAGAAGTGCTGGCTGTTGGGTCCTTGGCACAGCCCACTAGTCTATGGTGTTTCAGATGTACAGACCTGACCCAGGTATTTGTGTAGCTTTACAGTGACCATCTGTCATCACTGGCTGCTTCTGTCCATCTGTGGAAACAGCTGCAAACCAAAGCCTGAACTTCCCGCCTGTTCGTGCCTTTTGACACCCATGCTGTCATCAGTTGGCCTCAGCCTTTGGCATGCTCTGTAGAACTGTTGGATGCCAGGCAACGCTGGCATCTGTAAGTCCTTGGAGCCAACAGGGCTCAGAACAGTGGGTTTCTCCCTAAGAGTGTCCTCATACTCCTTATCCCAGACCTCCTAGTCTGGAGCCTATGCTTCCAGTGTGGAGTTTGATTTCCCTGGAGACAACACTTACAGACAGCCTGTAAGTGGCTCTAGGTCCAAGGGCTTGGCCATGGAGGAGCCCTGAGCCTTCCGTGGACTCCCTCCTGCAGTTGCTAGTTCCTTCTTTCTGGAGCACTTTGTTCCACTTCTGAGCAGACCAGGGTGAATTTCCAAGGGTAGAACCACACTTGGCTTTTCCTCCGGGGATATGTTTTATTCCCAGTATGACTCACTTCTGGTAGAAGCCTCTGATCCCTTGGGTCTCTTTACCAACTTTACTTAGGAGGGATTAATGGAGCCACTGGGGGCTTTTAAAAGTTACACAATAACTCATTATATTTGGGGTGGTTGCTTTTCATCAGCTGTCACTATTGGTGTTTGCCTAATACCATTGAGTCATGATGTTATATTTTTGCCTTTTTTTTTCCTCATGACAGTCTCATGAAGCCCACAGCAAGTCTTGAACTTGCTATGTAGCTAGCTTTGAACTTGTGATCCTCTGACTCTACCTCCTGAGTGCCGAGAGTACAGGTGTGTACCAGCATACCACTGAGCTTATGTGAACCCAAGGATGCTAAACTCTTGAACAGGGTGTAAATGATGTAGTCAGCCATTCTCCAGTCCTTTAGAAGGGACATTCGGGGAGTAAGAGACTGCAAACATCTGCATTTCTGTGTCACATCCTTCAGATAATCTCCTTTGTCCCTATTTTTCTTGTCCTTTTTTCCAGCAAAATTTACAGAAAAGGTCAGAGACAGGGCAGCAGGTGGGCGACAGCTTGCCTGGCAAGCATGAGGACCTGACTTCTATCCACCAATACCCCTGTAATGCCAAGGGTAATGGTATGTGTTTGGAGAGGCAGAAGGTTCCCTAGGGTTGCCTGGCCAGACAGCCTAGCTTATGTTGTAATCTCAGGACAGTGGGAGATCCTGTCTCAAAAGACGGTGGTCCTCAGGATGACGTCTGAGTTTGCCCTCTAGTCTTCACATGTGTCCCTGCACATATGAGAATATAAACACACATACACACACAGAGTCAGAGGCACTTCTCAAAAACTACCCTACAGGCTGATAAAATGGCTCTGTAGAGAGGCATTTGCACGCCGAGCTGACAGTCTGCAACTTACCACTCTATCCCTTGAGAGTCAGGAAAAGAACCAACTCCCAAGAGTCTCCTTTGACCTCCATGTTCTTGCTATGGCATGTGCATACACTCTAACTAAAGAAAATAAAGGAAAATATCATAGGATTGACTGGCATTTCCCCTGCCTTTCCTACGAGAAGCAGCATTGCCTCTGTGCCCAGTTCCAAACAGGGTAGGCCCTCTTCTGTCCTTAGAGCAGCAGCATGTGGCTTGGATCCCTTACAGTCCTACAGCCCTCCCCAGGACTCAGAATTAGCCTCCTCTGGACCCAGTGGTTGCTTCATGATAATTATCAAGGCCACGTGTCTTGACACAAATCATATCCAAGACATGTTAACTGCTTGGTTTATAATTAATTCTTCATTTGGTCAAGGGAGCAGGGACTGGCTTCAGAAGGGGACTCCTGCTTCTTTTCTTGACTAACAGACCAGTGCTGACCACCAGCTTTCCCATCTAAGGCTTTGTTTCCTCGGGGTTAATCACAAGCACCCATAAAAGACCCAGAGGCCTTTGCTGTAGCCCAGCAACCCCTCTTTCTCTTGTTGACTTAGAGGGGAGGGGGAGCGAGTGGTGGAATGCTTCCACTTCCTGCTGCAGGGGAGTCGGTTCAGAAATAGAGGCTGCTAGAAACAGCACTGGGAATAAGCCATTTTCTGGACTTAAGCAAAATGGTGAAGGTCATTGTGTGAAAGTCGCTGGGCTCTGAGGTACAAGACCTACCCTTCCTTCCCTAAGGAATGATCACCTCCTGAGCACAGCTTTGGGGAGTAGGCTTCCAGTATTCAGCCTGTTGGACTGTCATTTAAAGAAACCGTGAAGGTCATGACCTTTCTTAGATGGCCTGCCCCATTTGTATGTGGTGAGGATTGAGCACATTGACTGGAAACTGCTTGCTGTCTGAGGGCAGGCTGACGAGAGTTTTGTGTTGGAGACCAAATTTTATGTGTCCCTATTCTCCTTGGATGGAGGCTGCAGTGGAACTGTTCTCAGAGACAAAGTCGAAGTCTCCAGTACCAGAGGAAGATTCCACTGTCTGCTCTCTATCTTCGGCATCTCCAAGGAAGTTGGCTTCTCAGCCCTAGGACGTCTCACTTCCTCTCAGATTTTGTGTTTTGAGATTTTTAAAAGTCACATTCAACCTTTCCGAACTGAGGGCAAAATGCATTTGAATAAAGAGAGAAGTGGACAAGATCTGCTGAGGGCCACACCTTTGCATCCCTATGGACCTTGATTCATTGAAGAACCACTTAGGATGGGGATAGGCCCAGTGTCCTGTGATGTTCGTATTTGGGATTTCGTATCCCTGAAGAATTCTGATCTGAGCACACTTTAACTTTGCTGAGACTAACACATCATCTATCCAATAGCTTAAGTAAGGAAGACAGCACGTACTCAGTGGCTGATAAACACCCAGTGCCTTTCCCAGGACATTTTGTGAATTAGTGTTCGCAATTATCCCCACACTCTTGGAGGCTGCACCACCATCTGCATCTGCCTTCCTACATAAGGAACTAATGAGCTCGGGTTTGCTGAGGGACCGGCAGGATCACACTGGCAGTGTGATTTGGGGTTTGCCCTTTCCCAGAAGCTCTGGGCTACCCATCCCTCCTGCATCTTCCGTGTCTTATGTGTTGACAGATGGAGAAAGCTTACCAAGGATGAGGCCATACTTAACATATCCTTGAATATATAAATAGCTCATCTCTTGATCTTTGTGGTCCCTCAGGTCAGGGCTCTTAACTCAGGCCAGCACATGGCATGAAGAGAAAAACATCGGTGTCTTGAATGACGGTTGTGAGGCAGACACTGGCAGGGCAGCATCTTTTTTTGACTTTTTTTTAATGTGTAGGCAGGTGTGCTTGCATGAGTTCATTTCTTATGTCCATCACATGTGTTGCAAGTGCCATGGAGACTGGAGGAAGGAGTTGTGTCACCTGAGACTGAAGTTACAGGTGGTTGTGAGTTGCCTGATGTGGGTGCTGGGAATAGAACCCAGG
Source organism: Psammomys obesus (assembly GCF_907164565.1). Taxonomy (NCBI): domain Eukaryota; kingdom Metazoa; phylum Chordata; class Mammalia; order Rodentia; family Muridae; genus Psammomys; species Psammomys obesus. The sequence goes on along the minus strand of NW_026596131.1, from coordinate 4,134,948 downwards.
TCCTCTGCAAGAGTAGTACATAGTGTGAACCATCTCTGCAGCCCCTGGCACTGCTTCTCAAGCCCTGTCCCATCTTGGAGTCATACACACACAAGCTGTCTCTGCCTTAGGATGTCCCCATCCTACACTGGGCACTGACTCAGCTTCTTTGAGGCTGTATCTCTCACCAGAGCAGGCAGCGGATACAGTGGCTCTTGAGGGGAATTTCCAAGACACCTGAGCTGCAGAGACCTTTTCTTCATGGCTGTCACATACCTTCCATTTGCTCCATTCCTTTTCTCTCAATTTTGGTGCGGGTCTCTCCACCACCTTCTGGTCCCTGCCTCTGTTGTCTCAATAGCAAGAAAAAATAGGATCACTGAAATCATAAGACTGCAAATGCCTTTTAAAACAAAAACAAAAAAAGAACATTCCCTTCCTCTGGAGACAAAGGCACACAGCTGTGGAGTTGTTCACCTCAGCCATACCTCCAGTTTCCTGACTCACTTTCTGTTAGAATAAATGCCTATATTTGAAATGAAGGTGAAAGGTTGTGTCAAAACAGAGTCTTGCCTAAAACACACTGTAACCAGCACTTGTTTTCCTTCCGTTCTTACTAACCCACTAGTTATTAATTGAATTGATTGCTTGTCTGGACTTCATGTGGCTCTTGGCTTCTGCCCTGTGATATTTGTATCCTGGCAATTTCTATTTATTACTTGGGTTTGGAATAATGGTCTTTTTCCTTTTACTGACTGTTCCGCACCTCTCCCTCCCTAGCAGCGCTTGCAATCTTTTCAGCCGCCTGCAGATCACAGCACTGGGTAGCAAGGCTGTCCTGCGCTACGCTGAGCACTGCGAGGCCCTCTGAAAGGATGAGAAACACAAACTGTCTAGGGCTCTGCCCAGGTCTGACTCTGTGAGTCCAGGTTGATGCCACCATCACCACCAGTGACAGATGGGTCCTCTGCTGACCAAGCAGGGCTCATTTAGCAAAAAGCCCCAGAGAAGCATATGAAATCAGAAAGTGAATTCACAAGGAAAGGGCTTTAAGAGGTTAGGGCACATATTAAATTATGCACTCTGAGAAAAAGAAGAATCATGCAAATTGAAATATCTGAAACACGATTAGCCCGCTGTAAACACAGTTAACCCCAGAGTCAGAAGACCTGGTTTGAAGCCTGGCTTCTCCACTTCCTGGTTCCATCTGGGGCCCCTTGCATCTCCCCGTGGGGCTGTGGAGTGGGGCTGCTGCTGTTGATGTCACCATCATCACCAGTGACAGCAGTAGCAGCTATAAACAGTTGTGGTTACTGCTATTATTATCATTGTTATTAGTAGCCCTGGCTAATAAGATAGGCTCCATCTGCTCTTCCCCCATGGGAATCACAGTTTCCTGCAGAGGGTCCTGTGGGGGATTCCTGTGGATGCCTACGGTAGCTTCAGGGAGAGAATGTGATTGCCCAGTGCCTGCCAGGTCTTCCAGCCGCCTGTGTACGTTAGTCTGAGCCCTGCTTGGGCCAAGCCCGGGGCTGAGTGCTGGAACCTGCCCTCAACCTCCAAAACCCTGCAGTGTACCCAAATGAGCCTCGGCACCCTCCTCACGGTTCACCCCACAAGTTATGCCAGGTAAATTTTAAGACTTCAGTCTCAGCAAGGCCCCTCTGCTTCTGAGCTGTTTATGTAGCAGTTTAATGTGCAGCCAGGTATAGAGAGCTTTGGCTTTGCTCAAGGTCAGAGGTGACAAAGAGCTGCAGCACCCTCAACGTTCCCCATATCCCCCTTCCCCTGGGTGTGTTCATGTGTGTGCACACGTGTGCAGTGTGTACATAGGGATGTTCACACGACACTCGTGTGGGGACAAGGAGTCAACATTAGGCTTTTGTACTCAATTGCTTCCCACCTTTCTGAGAGTTTCTCACTGCATCTGGAGCTCACATATCAGGGAGCCCCAGGGATCCTCCTGTCTCTGTCTTCTCCAGCTCTGGGGCACCCAACTTTTAAAGTGGGCCTGCGCATGCGTGTCTGTGTGTCTGTGTGTATGTCTCTGTAAGACCTGAGCCCTCTCTTCTCCTTGCTGCTGCAGGACGATGTACCCACTTCTCTGAGCCTAGCTGAAGTGTCCGCCTCTTCCCTACTTCTGAAGCTCATAGTTTGTATCGAAGTTGAGCCCTGCCTGGCTCCTCTGCATCTTCCTGATGCAAGCGAACAGTGAGAGGCCAGAGCATCTCTGGAAGTGTACAGCCAGGATAAAGAACATGGTTTAGAATCTCATTGCTCACACTCACAGTTGTGAATCTTTCAGAGGTTCTTAACCTCTCTGAGCCTCAGTTTCCTAGTCTTCAGGATGAGACGTGCTAGTCCCTGGGGGGGCTCGTGGGTAGATAAGAGCGAACCTCAAGCATTGGGAGGCTCTCCAGCAGGTCTAAGGGGTGGCCAGTTTCATCTTCTCGTGTTCATGGACCGGTGGCCGGCCTGTCTTGAATCACTTATAGACACATGAGACTTGGAGGTGCTTTCCTAGGTGGAATGTGAGTCCGAGCAAGACAAGTCTGCCTTTAGCCAGGAAGCATTCCAGTGAGCAAATTTCCTGACAGGGTGACATGCCTAATGGACTCCGGGGCATTTCCAGAGAAGCCCAGCATGCCCTTCTGCAGAGACCACACTCTCTCCAGGGCCCGCATCAACGCCCTCACCCCACACCATCATGGCAGGAGTTAAACTCCTTTTACCATCCAAACCCTTCTGACCTCTTCAGTGTGCATCTGTTCACAAGCAAATGTACTGAAATGGTGTTTACCAGGCCAAGCCTCATCCATCCTCGTGTTTCTGTACTGCATCTTCATGCTTAAACTGTTGTTTGCTTTTTGTTGTTGTTGTTGTTTTAGGTCCCTGCTGCCCTCGTTTCCTGTTTGTTGTGGTTGTTCAAGCTTCTTTGCCTCCTTGGCAGTGAGTTACTTGTCTGTAAACACGTTTCCGGGTGCGAAATATCTTTCTGTTTTGCCTAAAGGATCAAACAGTGTAGTAAGAAAGTGAATGGTTCTTACAGCTCTTTTTTTAAGGCTGCTTATTCCATGATTTCATTGAAGCATCCTATCTTAACAAAAACTGTTAACTTTCTAATGAAGATTTTCACATCAGAGATCCACACTGTGGATTGTTCTTTCCATGAAAGCTGGAGTTCCCTGGCCGTGGATGCAACAGACCAGACCTGGCTCTAGGAGGCACCAATTAAGAACGAGCGAAATGCATAAAACAGTTTCTGAAAAGGTCACCACACTTGCAAATAGAAACACACCATTTCTCCTGCAAGGGTGCGGGGGAGGGGGGCAGTGCTCAGGAACAGTTTAGAAAAATCACATAATCAATTAAACAGGTAAGCCTGTCATCTCTTTGAGAAATTCAGCTTGCGCCTCTCCTGGGCACTGCTGAGCTCCAGTTGTTGCCAAGAAGACAAAAGTTCTTCCCTCCTGGGAATTCCAGGCCAGAAAACTTTTGGAAGTATCTGTGGCAGCTTGAATGCTGCTATTTAAGACCTGATGAAGAGGCAGCTTGGAGAAAAACCTCAAAAATAAATACTCTGATTCATCACTGTTGTTCAGGCTTCCCAACCATCAGAGCCAGCCAGCACTGGGCTCTGGAGACAAAGGGTAACATTCACCAGGAGCTGTTCAGTCCAGTCAGGAGTCCTGGCGGTGGTGAGGGGGCGGACAGGGAGGCAGCTTTCTGCAAAATCCCGTTCTGGCTGGGCTGGGCGCAGGAAGAATGGGACAAGATAACTGCAGTACTGGGTTTTTGCTCCTTGGAGGAGGAATGAATCAGCCCAAGATGGGGGACCTCCCAGAAAAGTGGACCAGGTTATACTAGCCCTGGGCAGTGGACTGGGATGCTGGCAGCAACTGAGTGGGGCCTCTTCAGTGGCTAGCAGCTGATGCCAAAGTGTTCTGCTGTCTGCAGCAGTCCAGGGCAAAGCTGGTGGGGCTGGGAAGCAGTTGTCTGGAATTCGCAGACAGCTGATGCTATGAGATGGAACTGGAGCTTTAGAGTCTTAGACCTCGTGTGGAGCCTCCAGCTCCCTCTGTCTGTTCTTTGGGTCCCTTACTCCTCGGCGTCCTTCCCTGCTGGACAGATCACAAACCCTCCCTTGGTTTGGAGATTGACTGTGATCTTCATGACAAGTGTGTGGTCAAAGGCCACTAATGCCCTTGTGGTTTGACGTCTAGACCCGACAGTTTGGGGGAGGCATAGTACATTTCTCTGCCCTTCCTGACCCTCTCTTCCTGGCTAAGAAGAGGCCAAGCCACCACGGTGCTGGGTAACCACAGCAAGCTGTGTGCAGGTGTCTGTGGGACTCCTACCAAGGTAACAGGTAGAGGTTCTCATTCGTTCCCGCTAGAGTCCGCTGCTCACTGCAAAGCTAGTTACGGGGGACGGTGGGGGTTCAGCAGAGGCTCTGCAACGACTGTCATCTTTGCAGTGGCTCAAGTAAGGAAGTTTGACGAGAAAAGATGCAGAGAGGACCTTCTAGAGCTAGATTTTAGTCTGTTGTGCATCGTTTTTTCCACCAGTGAGATAAACAAAGTCAGTTGCAGATTACACTCAGTCAGGGAGGTTTGGAGGGCCTGCTCCTTCAGCTCCCTACTGTAGGCCCAACCCCAGCCTCCTTAAAGAGGATTTCTGCTGCACCAATAGCTTCGGGGTTGGGGGGAGGCTTTGTTAATACTGTTTCTTCCTGGGCTCATATTGATTTTTAAAGCAATGAGCATTTGGCTGGGATCCAAAGCTAGTTTTTCCCTTCTAGATCTGGACATGGAAGAAAAATAAATACTTTCCACCTTCCAAACCAAGGCAGGCCCAGAGACTGCAGATGACAGCCACAGCTCAGAGGGGATTACTGAGGCAGCCCAGAGCTGGATTACCAAGCCACTTCTCACTGCACTGCGGAAGTACATCCAATCTGTGTGGCCACCGCTAGGGAAAGCCACCAAGGTTCTTCTAAGGTGCCTGAAAGTGGAAAAATAAATAAAAAACCAGGAAAGCCACTGCTGCTTAGTGTCACATATAGAGAAGTTGTCCTGGAAATCGCAGAATGCTACAAGCCCTAGAAAATACACAGTGACACTGTTGAGAATACGGCAGTCCGCCAAGGTTTCCCATCAACCCTGCTTCTCCGTTATCCCCCAAAGACCAGAGTCCTAAGCATAGATAAGCCCCTGCAATGCTCCTAGGCCCCACAGCAGATTTTCATAGATAGTTTGACCACATTTGTTCTGTGCGTGACTGATAATAAGCCACAGGGAGGAATCCCTCAGCAGGGGGTTGGTGTCAGGCATTCACAGAAGCACTGAGCTCATGTTGCAATTATTATGGTTCTATATAAAGCCACGGGGGTGGGGGGGAGTCATTTCATGCTCTTAAAACTTACTAGCTAACATTTAAGGAGTTTGTGTAGAGTAGGCTAAGCCCAAACATCTCCTAACCTGAAAATTATTACAGATAGCCGTTAGGAACTGTTCTGTGTAAGACAATGTTAAAAACAGGATGTTCTTTGCTTTTCTTTATGCCTAGGATTTTCATGGTGCTGTTTGTAGTTCATCTTCTCGGGTTAAATTTAATAGCATCATCCCGAAGAAGCTTACGATGGGCTTCGGTGGATGTGCAGTGGTAGAATGTGGCCTGAGGAGGTTCCCAGGCACAGATGGGAGATGGGCAGATAAAACACCACAGGCAAAATCTTGAGGTCACATATGAGGGTAGCAAAACCGGCCACTCTCTGCATGCTGATGCCTCAGTCAAAGACAGACCACATATGTGGGTGCAACCCAGGAGAGGGTAACAGGACGAAAAAATTCTCACCTAGTCAGCTCAGAGCCAGCGCACACAATCACAGGTTTGGGATGATACTGTATAAATGAATGTGCCTCACAAGCCGTATTAAATAAAATGTAGCACACATCTAAAATTGCACCATGATAAACAGATATGGGTCTGCTTTCTGTGTTCAGTATACTTACTATTATGTTGGAATGTAAGGCTTCCATACACATGTATATACTTATATAAGCATGTTTGTGTGTGTGTGTGTGTGCATCTCATGTTTATGACATTTGATAGACAGACTTATTATTATAAATTCAACCTTGTGTGGTTTTGTTCATTCTGGATTAGGTACAACAGACTGCACCTCACAGCCAAGGTATGTACTAGGTAGGTTTATACATATATATAAACATGTACATAAACATATATTTATATATATATGTTCTGTGGTATTTGCGCAAGGAGGAAGTCATCCAAGATGCACTTCTCAGAGCACACATTGTTACCATGGAGGTGAGAACGGGGAGGGGTTGCTTCTGCCCATAGACATCCTGGAAAACACAATAGTGATGAAGGCCCCCGATACAAGACAGTTGGCTCAAGAGATACTAATGAGCCAGGAGGGGCACACAGAGCATTCTGGGTGGAGGCACCATGCTGGAGAGCTTGAGGAGTGGAGAAGTCAATATTTGATGGAGTCCCACTGAAGAGGCATGGTAGGGGTTGGAGGCTGGAAGGGTGAGTGGATCGCAGGGATCTGACTCCTGTAGCGTGAAGCGTGTTTGCTTCCCTTGAAAAACTGTTGTCATGTAATTAAGCAATTAGTGGATTTTGTTGCTTTAGCGGGTTGAATGTGCATGAGTTTGACAGATCATCTCTGCTGTATATGTGTGATCTCTTGTGGGTAACATTTTAAGGTTGGTTTCAGTTTTGGGGGGATGGGTCTTATACAGTCAGGCTGGCCTCGCACTCCCTATGTGGCAGAGGATGGAACTGAACGTCTATTTCATCCTCCTCTATCTGCCTCCATGAGCTGGGTTACAGGTGTGGACCACCACAGCCAGTTTTTACATGTCGCCAGGGATCAAACACAGCTCCATGCATGCTACATAATCAAGCACTCTCAGCAACCAAGCTCCATCCCCCCTGTCCCTTCAGGGTAGAAAATGATAATGTCCCAGGTATTGTCACATGATTCGCTGTGTTTACAAAATTCTACAGTTAGAAATATCTTGGAATTTCAGTTAATGAGCCAATGATTACTATATATATATATATATATATATATATATATATATATATATATATATATATATATATACATATATATATATACATATATATATGCATATAATATGGAAATAGGCTGCTTATTTAAAAAAATACATTTATTTATGTATATGAGAGCTTTAGCTGCATGTACATGTACATGACAGAACAGACCATCAGATCCCATTATAGAGGGTTGTGAGCCACCATATGGGTGCTGGGAATTGAACTCAGGACCTCTGGAAGGGCAGCCAGTGCTCTTAACTGCTGAGCCATCTCTCCAGGCCCCATGGTGCTTATTTATTCACAGTCGTTAAAGCTATGTACTTCTGTTCTGCTTTGTGACCCCGGGGAATGTCAAATACAATGTGCCTCATTTACAGCCCCACATATTATAAATTTTGCCCAATACATGATCATCTGCTTGTTCCTTTCCTATAACGACAGCTGTCTGCACAGCAAATGAGCTTAACATGTTTATATAAAATATAATTTGGGGAAGAGTTTCCTCATAGCGAAGTTGGAGATTACTAATTGAATCTTCAGGGCTTCCTGGCTTCCTGGCACGCTTCGACTGACACCTGGCTCTCTTTTTCTCTGTCCTTCGTTAAGACTCCACTCACTTCCTTAGGTATAGAATGGGGGACTGCAACTCATCAGAGCATATGTTACCATAAGAGAAGGTTTCTGAAGGTATCAAATCTGCTCTGTGACTTAAACAAACAAGAGGAAGTTCCTGTGCGTTTCCACTGAGCTACTGTTAACATGAGGCCACCGGGCAGTCAGCTGGACTGGGCTAATGCTGGACCCTGGGCAAGCACCTGAGCTATGCTGAAGCCAAGCACCCTCCACCCACAGCAAACAAAGCCATCACCTGGGGCAGCCTGGTTTGTTGGCTTAAACGTCTCCAGAAAACTTTAGTAGGCTCACTGATCATACGGAAAGGAGGCTGTAGGAACAGGAGTCCTAGGCAATTGTTCCCAAACCCATTGCCGTGGATAGAAATAGCATAAGCCCCAAGTCAGGATCATTGTTGTAGTCATGGAGGAGATGTGAAAGCATAATGGTTTAGTCTGTTTACGAACACAAGGCAGTTACAATAGGTTTGAAAAGTATTGGTACACAGGCTGTTTGTTTTTTTCTAAAGAAACTAAAAATAAGCCTTAGTACATAAAAAGGAAATGCCCAATTGTCTAGAAAAATGTTGCTGTTCCCTTAAGGCATGACTTATCTGAAGCCCTGTTGCAACACTTTCTGTCTGCTTTATTCAAAGAAAGAATTTCCAATATATTTTCAAAGTAAATTACCACAACTGCCCATGACAAGTTACTTCTATTTTCTCTGCTATCAGATGCGGAAATGGCATAAAATGTCTCCAAGGCTACATAATTTCAACCTGATATTTGTCAATGGCCAAGCTTTTTTTCTAATGTTAATCCAGTGCTAGAAGATTTTTCTCTCTGGGTTTTTCAGAAATGTTATTTCTATTTGCCAGCGCTCTAGGGGTTATGTATAATTTATCTACATGCTACATACCTTCACATTCACAAAAGAACATTTTCGTCTTTGCATTACCTTGTCTTTTAAATCCTAACGTCTTACCGTACACATCTTAGTGCGGGCTTCTGGTGCTTTTGTCTATTGCTGGGTAACCAGAGCTAAAACATAGGAAAAACCAGTGAGGGAAAAGGGACTAAGCCGTCTAAGCTGCTGTCCCTGTCAACTTGCTTTCTATTTCTGCCTATATTTACCCTTTTCCCCGAAAGAAAATGTGTCAGTCAACTTTATAACACAGGTCCAAAGAGAGGCAAGCACCTTAAACCTCTGACCTCGATAGCAGGCATTCAGAGCAGGGTGTGTCCCGCAGAAAACAAATATTCCACAAATGTTGGTACAAATATGAAGAGATGGGTATCTACTATGGTTGGAAAATAATTTATATTCATCTTTGACCTGGAGTGGAGGGAAGAGTCTTATTTTTACAAAACAGTAATTTTTGCTTTGACTTATATAGCCATTTTGGGCTCCCTTTTGGATTTTGTCATTTTGGAACATCATCAACTCATCCTTTTACTTAGCACATCCAAGTGCTTAAGTCTAAAATGGACTTCACGGGGCTTGAGCCCTTTCTTTTACCTGTGGTGACATCTTTGCCAGTGTTTAGTGGGATTGTTACTAATTTACATGTAATTGGACTCATACTTACTGTCCACTGTCATTCTTATATTCACAGCCAGGTCTTTTGTTCCTGGCTCCTTTGGGGGATAATTAAATACCTTTAATTACTCCGTTTCCTCTTCATGACTGGTTCAATAGCTACATCGCTTTCAGGTTTTACCTATAACAAATTGTCACAGTTTTAAAACAACAGATACTTTCTTACGGACAGTTCTGTAGTCAAGAAGTCCAAAATGAGGGTGTTGGCAGGGTTAGGCTCCCCCTAAAGAATCCAGATAAAGATTTTTTTTTCATGTGCATTTTCTCAGTCTCTGTTCATTTCCACAGTCCTTGTGGTCTCTTGGTTTAGAGCTACATCACCCTGCTTTCTGCCTCTGTCCCAGTGACCCTCGTCCCTATGGGTGGCGGTTATCTGCAGACCCACCTCTCCTTGTAAAAATGGCAGTCTCTCTGTGGAGGGCCACTAAACACTGTGTAATCGTACCTTGGCTGATCAGGAAGGAAATCTTTTCAAATAAAGTCACATTCAGTTAGACCTGAAATAAGAACTCTTAAGTATTTTTTGGGAGGTCTTCAGCCATATACACACATACACACACACACGCTCATGGCCACTCTAACGTTCACAATATAAACCTGTCAGCAGTCCCAGCTTACTATCCATAACATTCTACCACATGCTCTGTAGTGTCAGAACCTCATCAAGTTTACATTTTCCCTCATGTCTGGCCAAGTGTCAAATACTGAAGCTCTCATAGCCTCCCCCACATCCATTCCCCTTCTGAACTCCTCTGATACTCAGGTAAGCCCCTGTTGTTTCTTGCCTTCTGTTCCAAGAGCCTAAGTCTGATCAATTAACTGAGGCTCCAGGGACAACTGCCATACCTTGCTAGGTTCCATGTCATGTGACACCTCTGTGTTTCTTGCTCAAGGGACTCTTGAAGATTTCCCTGCTCACTCTATCAATTATTTCCCTTTCAAAACCCAACTGAATCCTGCCTTCTCAGTGTCCTCCAGTAGTAGAATGTACTGTGGCCTCTGTGTGAGTGAGCCCCACCCGACCCATAGCCCCTTCCTTTCCACCTGATAACCTGTGTGTCATCTCCCTCCCTGGAGGATACAGGGGCCTTTGAAGAGGCATCTCAATCATGGCCCTGCTCATTCAGTGTCCGCCACATGAAGGCATTGGTGACATGAGAGATGATTGCTTTAGGGGTTGTGATTAATTCTGTCTAGCCCTCAAAGTTCTTTGTCCTTTCAGTGTTGACTTCTAAGGCGCTTGAAAAGAGTAATTTTTATCATTTAAAATAGTAACAGATGGATGTGGTTGTATTTTCCGTACGCCTAATAATTGTGGTTTCCACATGAATATTGGAAATAAGGAACCATTAATAGCAAAAGTTTGACTGGACAATAATTCTTTCCCACCAAAGAAACCTGTTCATGGCATTTTTATTCTGCTACACTTAAACACTTTAAACAATAAAGGAGAGAGAGTTTGTATGGATAATTTTGACTAAAAACACTTGAATGTTACAGATATTTTGTAGCTTGTTAGAACTTTCAAGATACCTGCTACAATTCTATTTTCTTGGGATATCCCACAATCCCCAAGCCATTGTTTACACACAGCTTAATTTTTTTTCTGACTAGAGAGACCAAAACAAGTCCAGCTCTAATGGTGGATCTATAGAGCAAGGGAGCATTTTGCTAATTCTTATAGCCTATAGTGGAAGAATATTCTAAACTAAAAACAATGATTCCTTGCGTTTCTCATGGGCCATGAGGGTTAAATTGGAACAGTGTGCTGAGATGAAGGGAGGGCTCCATAAGGCCCCCAGGGTCTGTGGGGCAGGGATGCCCTTTCTTGGCACTGCTTCCCTTGGCAGCAATCCGAAACGCCTCTCGGGAGCCCTGTGCAAAGACTGGAAAATCCACCACTAGCAGAGTGTGGGACAAAGGAGTTTCACCAAGTTACACGCTCTCCACCAAGCTCAAGATAAGTGCACCGTGTCAATATTTTCTAACTTTGTCTTCACAAGAGCCCATCAAGAAAGGTCTGCTGCAAAATAGCCCCTCCCTAAATTTACCCATGTCATCATCTCTAGAAGCTGCAAATGTTGCCTTATTCATAAAAGGAGTCTGTAGACACAGTGACATTGCAGATTTCGAAATAAGTAGATTATCCTATATGACCCCCGGTTGTTCCTACACTCTCCCACAAGCGCCATGCTCTAACAACAGGCACAGGAGAACAGGAGCCAGGACCTGAAGCCCAGCCTGAGAAGGCGGGAAGCAGATTCTCCACAGAGCTTCTGGTGGGAGCACTCCTTACCACTCAAATCTACACTCAGCACAGTGACACTGATTTGGGCCTTGGGCCTCCAGAATCATAAAACAATAAATGTCTGTAGCTCAGGCCATCACGTTCCTGCAGTGAAGACTCAGAAGTGTGCGATTATTCTTACATTCACAGAAGCAGGAACCAAGTGTTGGAGACATGGTTCACCTACTCGTAGCTGTCAAGTTTAGGATGGGTAGAGCTGGCACTTTTGGCCAATGTTTCACCCCACATGTGGACAATCATGTGCCTAACAGAGAAGCACTTACTTGTCTCTGTGGCTGCTAACAGCTGGGTGGGATTCAGCAAGTTGCTCCTATCTGCCTTGGAGTAATGAGAATCGCAGGTGATCCGGGTTCCTCTCAAAGGACTGACATCTCTGACAGAGGAGGAGGATGCCTCTCCAGGCCCAGGGGTGGGCTCAGTGATGACAGTGACTGTTCTGGCCACTCACTTTTGAGCTGCACGGTTGAAGGGAGTTGAAGTCACATAGCCTACAAATATGATGGTCAACATTTCTGTGGGTCTCATTTGGACCTCTTCCGGTGATTACTGTAACATAGTATTTGCAGCGTTTGCCAAGAGTGTAAGCCACTTGCTGGTGTGTGTGTGTGTGTGTGTGTGTGTGTGTGTGTGTGTGTGTGTGTG
>NW_026596131.1:4096787-4122703 GCF_907164565.1 Psammomys obesus | reverse complement strand
GTGTGTGTGTGTGTGTGTGTGTGTGTGTGTGTGTGTGTGTGTGTGTGTAGACAGGAACATACAAGAAAGAAATGCTCATTTGACACCCATTTGTCGCAATAGCTTATGTTCTCCCCTTTTCATTCGGGGTACGGGGCAGGGTGCTTTCTTTCCAGGGATAGCACAGGTAACATTTATTTTTGAACCTAAGCAAAAAGCGGAGGGGATTATGAAATCCAGAAGGAGTGTGTTTTGTGAAGTATCAGCTACTTCTACCCTCCCCTGCTTGGAAAGCCCCTCTGAAACTCCCTGTACGTCTCTGACTTTTAAGAGCTCTGTGTGCTTGCACCTCTCTTTAACGGGTTTGAGAGGCTCTCTGGACCGCCTTGTTCCACACATTTCCCAGGGTCTCCTGGATAAACAGACATGGCCTTCTGACAGGCTCCGAGTGTTCCTTGTTTTTTTTTTTTTTTTGTTTTTTTTTTTTTTTGTTTTTTGTTTGTTTGTTTGTTTCTTTTTCAATAGTCATAGCGGGGATGGGAAAATGGAAAAGGAGTTCCCGGGACTAAGACAGCCAGTGGTGTTAGATTGCCACGTGACTCCTGTCCAACATCCACCCACAGGGGCTTTCTCTAAAATGTCCGTGGTTATAGTCCTTGGAGACGGCTTCAGTGCTGACCGTCCGGTCTTAGGATGAGTGGACCTTCCCCTGCAGCCAGGGGAAGGTCAGAACAATAAAAATGAAAGCAGTTTCTTCCGGGCGAGCAGAGGAGCAGCACCACCCTCGCTCCGGCCCCTTGGGGTCCCCACCACCAGCACAGATGTGGGTACTCAGGGAACGACACATCCACCCACCCACAGGGACCTTGTACTGTTCCCACTAATGGATCCCTCATCACCAAGGAAATGTTTTTCCATCCTCCTTCTTGGTCAGTGCTGTTGAGTGTTCACAGACTGTGCATACACCACACACACACACACACACACACACACACACACACACGCACGCACGCACGCACGCACGCACGCGCGCACGCACCTTTCCCTCATGTGGGCCTCATTGAACACACGGGCAGGGTTCCTGCTTTCCTCAGCAGAGCACTGAGTTGTTTTTCCAGGTGTCTATAAAAATAACCTCGCTTTGAGGAGGTACCTGATAAAAAATCCTAGTTTCTAACCTCACGCAAGGTATTTCTTGGCGATGTGATGACTTGTAGGCTTATGCTTTTAGAACCGCTGAATGGCGCTGAAGAGATGGTTCTGCCATTAAGAGCACTGGCTGCTCTCGCAGAGGACCTGGGTTGGCTTCCCAGCACCCACAGGGTGCCTCAAAACTGTGTGAAATTTCAGTCCCAGGGGATCTGACGCCTCTGTGGCACCCAGCCAGCTGGGCTCTGAATGGTGAGGTCTAGAGAGCCACACCCAGTGCCCTCGACTGTGGCTCCGGCGTTAACCACTGTGAACACCTACTGTGTTCTCCTATTGTTTACCACCTGGGTGCTTTCTCTTTGGGACATATTTGGATGTTTCACCGAAAGGCACTTTACTGTTATCACAAGAAAACATCCATTAAAATATGCATTTGTACCACAAGCTCTGGGGCTCAGGGAATCATCTCTCTCTCCCTCTCTCTCTTTTTTTTTCTTCTGTCTTTTTTTTTCTTTTTTTTTTTTTTCTGGTCAGGCCTATAGACTCCATGAGCAGTAGGTAGTAAAATCTATCCAATCCCATCTTAGTTCATAAGATATTTGAAAAGATTATTAAATGATTTGATTTCTGGAGCAAAAGTAAAGGAAGGCACTTAACTAAATGGGGAGAGGGCTTGAAAAATGTTGAGACCTTGAAAGGGCAGTTGGGGACAAGAAGGCAAGCTACTTCATGCTTCTCAATGGAGACTCACACAGGACCAGGGAAAGGAAGAAGAAAATCGGCTTGGAGCTGGCCTGGGTGGCTCAGGCCTGTGATCCTAGCTCAGGATTCAAGCAGGAGGTTTATAAGTTCAAGGCCTGCCTGGATCACACGGTGAGTTCAAGGCTAGCCCAGACAATTAGTGAGATACTGTCTCAAAATTATGAATAAGTAAGAGTCAGGAATGCAGCCCTGTGGTAGAGCATTTGCCTAGCATGTTGAAAGCTCTAGAAAGTTCAATTTCTAGTGTTGGAAAAGCAAAGTTTTAATTAAAATTAAATAAAAATTTTTGAAAGGAGGCAAGTTACTTTCAGTGCAGGAACAAACATGCCATCATTGCAGAGCTATTGACCCCCTGAACTGGAAGATTTCACGAAGCCTCCTTCTCTAGGATGCAAAGACTGGAGACACTGAGAGGCCTGTGACAGGAGTGTCTTCAGCAGGTGGGACCTCGCAGTTCTATCTAACTCGGTAGATCACACAGTTATTTTTCACTTACAGGACTGAAAATGGTCTACAGCGTCGGATTTTTTAAGGGATTTGGGGAAGGACATGATGAATTATTCAGAGACGTCAAGTTGCACAAAGACAGAAATCTTGATACAAATTACGATTCTAAAATTGTTAGTAATCTATTTTATTCATGCTCTCTACTTACAGTGGAAGAGCTGCTGTTGACAGCTCTTAGACACACCGCTCATGGTCTCACAGCCCACAGCCACTCTTTGAATGGGTGCTAAATCCGGTGGGGGGCTGGCTGGGGTGACAACTAATGGATGATGTGAGCCTTCATTTTCCGAGGAAAAGGTTACTCATTATGATTTACAAACGATGTATTCAGTATCCTCATTGACGCAATCGCTTTCTCTTGTAATAGGTACCAAAATACAGTTCATGTTTTGTAGGGGCGGAGCCTTTCCATAGCAATTTTAGCACAAACACTTCTTTCGGGGTGCTTTGTAGTTCAACTGCAGACATTTTGTTCAGCAAATACAATGGCTCGTTGCACCCATCCTTTGAAAACGCTCAAATCTGTTTACAGTTTCATTTTTATTTTATTTTTCATGAGCATGAGATGCCCCTGGCAGTTTTTCTGCAGGTCTGGGGGGAAAGCATCAGCCAGACAGGGAGCTGGAAGACCGAGTACAGTAGAGGTACCACCGGACGCAGAGTCAGATCATGTCCCATCCCCCAAGCCGACCTGCCACTCAGGTCCAGGGCACCAGTCCCGAGCAGTCCAGACGCTGTGGCACCTGGAAGGCCAAGTGACGGAGCTGCTGCCTCTAAATAAAGCCCATCTCTAGGAACGTCGGACCTCTTCCCCATATGGCAACAGCTGTACGTTCAAGAATCCTTACAAAACACGGCAGGGCCGCACACTGATAGATCTGAGAGCTAGGCAAATGGGTTCATTTACGCTCCAGCTGTTCATTGAGAGGCAACCATACACAGGGCGCTGTGAAGGCACCAGACCTTAAGTGGTATTTTTCCTACCAGAGTTTTGGTCTAGTTGAAGAGACTGGAAGTGAACATGTATCCAAATGATGACTTTTTTTTCAGTCAGGGTCTCATGTATCCCAAGTTGTCTTCAAACTTCCTGTGTAACCAAGGATTTCCTTGAATTCCCGATCCTCCTGGTGTCCACCTTTGAAGTGCTGGGATTACACTCCCAGAGGATAGTACTACCATACCCAGTTTTATGCAGTGCTGGGAATCAAACTCGGAACTTTCATTCAAGTTGCCTTCAAGTGCAATTCAATGCACTAGGTAGTAAGAATTCTGTTGGTTGGGTTACATTCCCTGCCCAACAACAACGCTTTTATCTGAAGTTGTTCTGGATGCTCTGTAGGAAACATAACAACAAAACAAATACCCAGGTCGAGTGGTAGGAGAGAGGAGAGGGTGCCTCTCGTCTTTCAGACCTTGGGGGATGATTTTGCTAGGATGGAAATTTTACTCCAAGACTCACAAGATGTGTAGAACACTAGTCTAGACAGGAGAAGAGAGCACTCCAGAGGAAAAGACCATCGAAGGCAGAGGGCAAGGTGCAGGCTCAGGCGGGTGAGCTGGAAAGAGAGAGGCAGAGAAGAGGATTGGATGAATGCTGAGGGATTGGTTCTGACTGAATGGCAGAGGGCAGTCGAGTGTGAGAAGGGGGAGACAAAATCACCAGCAGACAGGAGAATCTGAGAAGAGCCAGAAGCTAGGTCTTGTCGACGGCAGAGCCCACACATGGGGTGAAACAACAAACATGGCAGGGGGAAAAAGGTTTGCAGGAAGGGGCGGCTTCAGGTCCCCTGTAGTCCTCTCAGCTCCTGGGTGGCTCAGAACAGCAACCCTTGGATGAACCTGCTTTGTGTTTCCTATCTGAGGCTAACGTGGTGAAGGCAGGAAATACAGGTCCAAGAGGACACAGTGCGACCAACACTGCGAGATGAGGAGGCCCCAGGACCTCTGTGCTGGGGTTTCTCCCTTGACATCGCCCTGCATCCACCATTTGAACAGGCAGGTGTCTTCTGGGTTTGGGTATGGCATTCCAATGATTCACACACTTGTACCTAGTTCTGCTTCTACCATGGAACGTGGGAGGGTTGAGCAGAGGAATCCTTGACTCAGAGATAGTCAGAATAAGGTTTGTCAGAATAGTCAGAGCCACAGAAGTGCTCAGCATCTTATCTTGGGATGATGATGATGATGATGACGGCAATAATAATATCAGTCTCAGATACTTACAGGCTCATACAAAGACACTCGACACACCTGACCACCTGGGCTCAGGAGAAGAAGCCAGCTACCTTTACAGAGAGTTTTGAGTGAAACTTCCGTAGGTCTTCATTAAATCCTGTAGGGTTCAACTTTTAAAAATCCTTTCAGAATTAATTTATTTAAGGGTTAAGCCCATCCAAACCCCAGGACTATTTCAGGTAAACAGTTTGTAAGTGGAATCTCAATGTTACCCAGATAATTTCCTTTGTATGTGCACCGTGGTAATTGGGTTCCTGTCTCTCATGTGAAAAGCCAAACAGTTTCAGATCTAATGAGTCCTGGCTGCTGGGCCAGATAGGTTTCGGAATTCTCTATTTATAGCGCCTTCCAGTGTCACTTGCACCTTTTCTTTAATAAGCACCGAGCTGCCGTGCAGCCTGCAGGAGCCTGGAGCATACCGATGAGCAAGTTGTGCTGTCTGAGCCAATAGTTCAGGGTGCAGGCTAGAGTTGAAGGTTTAGTGTGTCGTGTTGGCTTCTCTCCAGAAAAGATGCTTCCTCCAAACCTACAGTGGATCAAGCCCTAGAAACTGCTCGGTGCACTTGGCAGGATTGAATTCTCTCTCTCTCTCTCTCTCTCTCTCCCTCTCTCCCTCCCTCCCTCCCTCCCTCCCTCTCTCTCTGTCTCTCTTCTCTCCCTTTCTCCCTCCCTCCTTCTCTCTCTCCCTCCCTCTCTCTCTCCCTTCCTCTCTTCCTCCCTCCTTTTCTCCCTTCCTCCCTCTCTTGACCTGCAGAAGTTGTGACATTGTATGTGCCAGGGATTGTTAAATGATCCAGACAGGGCTGCAAAAACATTGTCCAGCGGGAGGACTCGGCTGAGCTCAGGAAAAGGAGTAAGGAAGAATGCAATCTAAAATGGAAACCAGGAATTGAAAGAGAGGCCAATTCTGAAGGCTCTGAAAGCCGAGCAGACTTAGGAAAGGAAGGCCATGTTTAGAGTTCCATGTTGGGGGTCATGTACCTATGGTGTGTGTGTATTGTGTATGTGTGTGTGCTCCCATACGTGCACGCATGCATGCACGCAGGTGCTCATACATGCTTCTATGTACAGAGGTCGGACAGAGAAGGAAGTCAGGCATCCTGATCTGTCACTCTCTGCCTATACCTTTGAGGCAGAGTCTCTCGTGGAACCTGGAGCTTGGCTCCTGCTTCTGGTGCTCCCTTCCCCCCTCCCCACCTGCTTCCCCACAGCACTGGGGTTACAGGTATGTAAATGTCCATGCCAATCTTCTTCATGTGGGTATAGCAAGCGCTCTAAGCCACTGTTCCAGGCTTAAAAAGGCCGAGCAATACTTCGCTGCGAGTGCACACCTCATTTTGTTTACTTGTCTGTGGGCACCTGGCTTGCTCCTACCTCTTGTCTGTTGTGAATAAGGCTACTGTCTGTATGGGTGTCTCTTGAAGGCAAGTGCTAAATGAAAAAAAAAAAAACAAGTCAAAAAAAAAAAAAGCCAATGGTATATGATTTTTCTCATCATGAGATACTTAATAGTAGTCAAGAGTAGTTGCTAGGGCCCTGGAGAAAGAGGGGTTGATAAATAAGCTAGTGTCTCTGTGGTACAGCATTTCAGTTTGGGAAAGTGCAAGGATCTAGACGTAGATGGAGGTAACCTCTACAGAACAACATGGGCGTGCCTGGGGCCCAGCACGCTGTGCTGAGAAGCAATTAAAAACCACATTTCCTGTCATGCGTGCTTTACAAGGATGAAACAGGTTGTAAGTAAAATGAAACATAGGTACCTGTGGGTCTTTCTGGCCATGCATACAGAAGCTATCTGCCTACAAACGCCGGTCAGCTCTGTCTTCAGTCCTTGGCCAACAGGGCAGTCATGCGCTTCCTCCTTGCTTGGAGGAGGCAGGAAGAGCAGCAGCTGAGGTTTGTCTTGGCAGCCTGGAGAAGACCTACAATGGAGCTTCAAGTGTTATCAGGACAAATCGGAAGGACAATTGAATGGCCCATCCTACCCTTTCCCAGTCAGTAACTGTTTTCCCAGGTTCCATGTCTCCTGTGCTGTCCATCCTACCGGCTGGTGCTCCCCAATGCCAGTGTATGTGAAGCGGGTAATTACACGCCATGTCCTGTGAGAAATGCTTTATAAAGCAGAACCACATTTAAGAATTTTTGTCCCCACAGTAGAGAGACCCAAACTGAGGATGAAGAAGACAGTTGTCCAAGGTACATACCTGGCTATCAGACCAAACTAGACAGATTCCCTACCTGGGAATCACAGTGACTGGCCCGTGGCCATCTTCCACATATGTTCTCCGTGGGCAGAGTGAGTGGCTGAGAAATGGGTTGGTAAATTCGCATATAGAATAAGCTATGCTTTTGAATATGGAGATATGGATGTTTGTATGCATATATGAATGCATGTATGCATGCAGGTGCGCACGTGAGCCCAGAGCCCAGAAGAGGGCATTGGATGCCCTGAAGGTAGGATTCAGGTGGTTTTGTACCACCTGCCGTGGGCCCTGGGAACGAAACTCAGAATCTCTGAAAGAATAGCAAGAACTATTATTATGATCATCATCATCATTTACAATTTACTCACTTTGTATCCCGGTTCCTCCCCATACACCTGCCCCAGAACCCCAAACATGTACCATATACTGAATTACGAACACCTTGCATTGGTTAATGTTGACATTTGTTGCAGCTAAGCAATTATTAGTGAACGTCTGTAGCTTGTGTTCACACCGTCATTATGCACCTACTGGATTCTAAAAGTGTGCAAAGGCCTGGAGCCATTTTGTGTGTCACTGTGGATTGTTTCCACTGCTCTGGAAAGCTCTGTTCACTTTTTCTTCACTTCCTCTCTCCCGGCTGTCATCCCTTCACTACCTGGATCATCTTGCCTCTTCCAGAAAGTCTTACTGTGGAAGGTCAAAGTGTGTGCAGCCTTTCCGGATTGCCCACGCTCCCCGAGGAGTGTGCATTTAGGGCTCTCCCATCTTCTCCCATGCTTGATAGCTCACCCCTTTGTCTCCTGCATACTATTCTTCTAGTCCTTCACTGAGGGGTAACCCAGTTGCTTCCAAGTTCAGTTCCCAGGGCTGGAAAGAGAGCACGGCGATTCGAAGCACACATTGCTCTTGCAGAGGGATTGAGTCCACATCAGGCAGATCACAACTCCCTCTAACTCAGGTCCAGGGGATTCCACACTCTTCTGGCCTCCTCCTGCCTATAAAGACACACACACACACACACACACACTTAAAAATAAATCTCTTTATAAACGGTTTCATTTTTCTAAAAGTTTGGTACTTGATATATAAGACAGGAAGTGCCATAAACCATGCATGTCCCCCCTTCTGGCCCTGTCATTTTAAGTTCTGAGCAATCCAGCTCTGATAGCCAGAGATGGTAGCACCGTCCTTTTATCCCAGCACTGAAGATGCAGGTGCAGACAGAGGCCTGTGACTTGGAGGCCAGTTGGTTTATATAGCAACTCGCAGGCCAGCCATGGCTATCTAGCGAGACCGTCTCAAAATAAAGAAACAAGCACTAACCCCACTCTTAGTCTGTACTATCCAGTACAGAAGCCGTGGGCCCCAGGAGGCTACTGAGAAGCTTATAGGTACCTGGTCCAAATGGAGGTGTTCGAACTGGCTGTGAAAAAAAAAAAATACACGTTGGTTGTTTTTTTTCAATATACATCCATTGAGAGTTCCCAGAACTGAAAGAGCATGAAATGTTATTCATTGCTCATCACATTGATTATATATATGGAAGGGATAGTATTTTAGATTTAGTGGATGAAATAAAACATGGAGTTGAAATGAGTTGTGTTGATTTCTTTTTATTTTTAAAATGAGGCTACTAGGACGTGTAAAATTACCTGTGTGGTCTCCAATGTTGTTCTGTAAGGCGGGGCTGCTGGAGATCAAAGTGTCTGTCTCCTTTGAGTATTGGCACTATTTATTGGGTAGCTACTCTATATGAGCTCTGTTTAAGCACTAGAGACAAGTCATTGACTGAAAGAGCCATGGCCTTGTGGGATTTAGTATCTGTTGGGTTTTATATCATTGGGCTTGTTTCTCCGGGAATCCTCCACTCCTCTAAAACGACTGGTGTTCCTGTACAGAGAAAAAGAGGCCGTGGAAGTAATCCCAGCCCATCTCCAATGCCAGCTTCGGACAAATTCCTAACTCTTCTGTCTCCAGTGTTCTGATTGTAGGCTGGGAATGAATGGTTCACTTCTCATGGTGTTGCTTATACACCTGGAAAAGAGAGGGCGTTCCACGTGGATTCCATAGAACCGTCCCTGTCTCCAACCCACACCTTCAAAGCCAAGGGCGACTGTTGCAGTTATCTGCAGGCGAAGGCTCTGGGCATGGGCAGCTTGATCTGGGGTTCACTCTCCCTTGTACATCTCCATCTCCAAGTCTGGATCTTCCCCTGTCTCTTCCAGCAATGCCCTGGAGACATGCTTTCTGGGGCACCCACCTCACCTCTTGCTGAGTTCTAGTCCACTCCAGTACAAGTCTTAAACCAAAATATAAATTGTCGCTCCACAATTTTAATGTGGGAATTCCTGTCTAGAGAGCACTTGCTGTACCAGAGAGCTAGAGATACAAGGAAGCGGTGCCTAGCTTCTTGGTCTTTCTCTGCATGGGGCTAACAGTTCTGTGGGTCTCTAATGACTGTGCATGTCAGAGAGTAGAGAGATCATGCTGATAAAGCATGCAAGTAAAAGCGTCTTTGGTATCTTGGCTTCCGTGTTGTCTGCTCCCCTTTTTTACTAGGTAAACGGCAGACCATAGAAACGTTAGGAGCCTGTTCGCTGTTTTCTGCTCGGGCTCGCTGATCACCCACAGCTCTGTCCACCACGCTGATGCATTTTTAATGCTTTCTGAAACTGTCCTGGAAACTCACCCTTGGCAAGCACAGCCCCGGAGCTGAAGCAGCTTATGATCACACTAGTGAATGGTGAGATACAGGAGCTGGGGAAAGAGCACTAGGGTGAGGCTCCTGCCCTGCTACCTGTGACTGACCCTGAAGACGCTAGCATCTTTGTAGCTGAGGGTTAAAGAAGAACAGGTAGGACCTCGGCTCTGGGCCACTTCTGACTACCCTTGGGCTCAGGTGCACACTTACACCCGTCCACTGGCAAACTGGATCCCTTCCTCAGAGAATGATCTAGTCCCAGTCAAGGGATGGATGAGACCAAACTCCCTCACTTATTCTCTACTGACGTTTGTTTGGTGCAGAGACAAGAAAGGGGTAGATCCCATTTACTTTAGGAATATTTATATGTGTTTGGTAGGAGGACACAGAGAATGCAATTTCTATTTAGATCAGTACATCATAACTTTCTAGAGAGACAGACCATTTGGAGTAAGGTCTGTGAAAGAAAGATCTTGTCTGTTGAAATGAGTTTCCTTACTTTTGGATAATGAGAACGTTTTGTTTCCTGAGTGTTGTATTTTATGGACTCAACTCTGATTAGGAGAGGTGTGTGTGTGTGTGTGTGTGTGTGTGATCTGTGTGTATCTGTGCGTGCATGTATGGGAGTCAGAGGCCAATGCTGGATGCCTTCCTTTATCACTCCTTACCTTCTTTTTGGAGACAGTGTCTCTCACTGAACTGGAGTGCAGCAGTTGGCTAGACTGGCTGGAAAGCAAGCCCCAGCAAGCCTTCTGCATTTGTGTTCCCAGCACTGGGGCTGCAGGCAATCAAGACCACAACAGACTCTTTTTTTCTTACGTAGGTGCTAGAGATTGAACTTGTGAACGTTGGTCTTCATGCTGGCAAGACCAACACCTTACCACCTGAGCCATGACCCTGGCATGAGGATTTTTTTTTCTAAAGAAAAAAGTAACTTAGACAAACAAAACTGTGCCTTACCAATGTGAAATATCATTTGTTAGATTAGCATTTAAAAAAAAATGGCTGTCTGCTCACTTGATCACCAGAATTGATTTTCTGGTACCCTTCTTGTTCAGCATTTGGGTACCATCTCACAGCAATTCTATGGACTCAATGTCTCCCAGCCAGGATGCTCTGAAAGGGAATGCCTGGGGGATGGCAATTAACAAAATGAAGTTCTATAATGTAGAAAGAAAAAAGTTTACCACATAGATAATTGAAGGCTCGATGGGAATATTAGAAAACAAAATTGTCAGATAACATTTAGACATCTTTCAACTGCAACTGAGTACGTGTTCTGGACTTCATTTGTGAAATGTGGGAAAGACAGCCATTTTGCTGTGAGAGGTGAGTACAGGGGAGACGAAGACTGTGTGATGCTCTGGGCTCAGCATGCTCATCGATTTCGCATCGTCTTAAGTAGCTACTGGAACATCAAGTGGCCAAGTCGTCTAAGTATTGAAATGCAGTACTGAGCAGATAGGAAATGAGCACTGAGGTGACAAAATAGGACAAGGTGGGCAGGACCTTGTATGGAGTTTAGCTGTAGACCTGTCTAGAGAATGACTATGGAGAGAGTACCTCTTGGTTGTTTTGGGATGATTGAGACTGACCCCTACTGGTGGGTAGTGACTAAACTGTGGATGGTAAAGGCACTAGACTCCAGACTAGCTGAAGAGCCTGTCTGGCCATATGTGGGTCTGTCCCTCCACCTGTGCCTATAAACCCTGATACTGTTGCCACAGTCCCCAAAGGGAAGGGACATATACCTGGTATTTCTTAGTTCTTGGTCTCAATCTCCACCATCTCTGCTTTATCAGGACTTCACTGTTCTGTTTCTCCTCTTTCCTCTTTCCTTAAGGTTTTGTGAAAGCAAAAACTGAGTCATCCACACCCTTGCAGAGGCTGAGATTCCAGGCCCATCTCTGGGTTAGGTAGACACTTGAGAGACTTTATGTCTAGGTTGTGTGTGTTTGGCAAAACATCGATGTGGTATTCATTTGGGAAGTATTTGAAAAATTCATATCTTAGGGATAAAAATCAGTTGGGAACAAGCCCAGAAGTCAGAGTTCATGCCTGCAAATTGCTAAGGCCACATTCTTGGGAGCCAATGGACAGAGGGAATGAAAAGAGAGAATGGATGGCGTTATCCTGTGAGGGAAAGAATATTAAAACATAAACAACACTAAACAGAATGAAAAGTAATACACTGGTCTATATATATATGATACATATATGATGATATGTATGTGATGCTGATGATAGATCAGCAGAACCAGGACTTGAGTTAGGGGGTAGCATTTCCCCACAAGCTATTTAGCAGATTTTTCTGGAACTGATGGGGGTGCTACAAGGAAGGAGCTCATGGCATGAGAGGCTCAGTCAGGGGACACAGCATTCCCTGCACAGTATTTGCTGTCCATAAGGACCCAAAGGTCAACCCTGCAAACTCTGATTACCTCTAACTCACTTAGCCAACCCATGTTGTCCCCTGACAGCTCTTTGGAATGGCTGATGTGGAATTAATGAAGCCGGGATGTTTCTAAATGAAATTTTAAACTTGGGCTTTGAGAAGTGTGTGAGCAGTGCCTGGTGCTGGAAAATGACATTATAATCATTTCATTTTGAGATGATTTGACAGTCATTTCCTGGGTCTGATGTCTATAACTTACCAGTCAGGGAAAAGAATAATTTTTGTGTGTCTTGATGAAGTGATGAAATTGAGAACAAAGCCTTTTGTCATTAGACTTATTTTTCCGTGTTCAGGCTCCAGTTATGTCAAGGTATTTAGGGGAATAGATGGTTGGAAACCTGAGGGTTTTGTCATTGTTTTTCTGAGTATATTTAAGACCCTCTATTTCATATTAAGGCTGTGCCTTAATAGAGTGGAGGTAAACAAGGAAAGGCCAGCAGGATATCTCCACCAAAATTCTCAACCCCAATTAACACCATATACAAAAACTAATTATAAGTTGATGGGTGGTGGGCCTAATTGTGATTATAGAATAACTGAATGTGTAGGAAATGTCAGAGAGAGAGAGAGAGAGAGAGAGAGAGAGAGAGAGAGAAAGTATGCTTATAAAATCGGAATGGTTCAAATGGAGCACGACATAGGACTAATGATAAAGGAAAAGATTAGTGCTCTGGATCTCAACATAGTTTAAAAACGCGTGTTACACATAGCCTGCAGCCAGGCTGGGAACGGGAGAAGATATTGGCCACCTCTGTGACTGTGAAAAGCTTGCATCCAGAATGGAAGGCAGCATCCACAGAGCATCAGACGGCCCAGTAGAAGAATGGGTGGCAGGGCCTGCGGAAAAAGCTCAGCAGTTAAAGCACGTGCAGAAGACCCACATTCAGTTCCCGGTACCCATGACTGGCAGCTCACAGCTGTTGATAACTCCAGTTCCAGGTGATCTGATGCCCTCTCCATCCTCCTTGGGATGTATATTTACACATTCACACACAGAGAGAGAAAGAGAGAGGGGGGGTAATTTTTTTAAATGCATGGTACATTTGTACTCAATACAGAAGGATCTATGTTTAAGAAAGTGCTCAGGGCTGGAGAGATGGCCCAGTGGTTAAGAGCACTGCCTGCTCTTCCACAGGATCCAGGTTCAATTCCCAGCGCCCACATGGCAGCTCACAACTTTCTGTAATGCCAGTTCCACGGCATCTGACACCCTCACGCTAATGCACATAAAACAAAAAATAAATAAATTATTAAAAAAAAAAAAAAGAAAGTGCTCAGCCTCAGCCATCAGAGATATCTGAATGAAAACTGCAGCTGTGTGTCACGACGTTACCAGAGCCAGTATGGATTTTTTTAAACAACCCCATCATGAAGTCCACTCAGCATTGAGCGAAGAACCTGTAATCTGAAGCAGGCCCCGCAGATACGATGCTGAAGGGAAGAGTCCAGGCATGAAGCTGTGTGTTCTGTGTTGTTCCACAGGTACAAAGTGCAGGAGGAGGTGCAGGCATCTCTGCTGCATGAGATACATGCACCTTTTCAAGGAGATTCCATGGGGTAGGCAGAAGGGGGCCCCTGGGTCCTGCCCCGTTCTGACTACTGAGCAGATTGGGGAGCACAGCTGAGTTCATGTTTGCATATGCACTGTGATTCTGTGAACAGGGAGAAGGGAGGCGACGCACCCAAGGACAGCAGTTCATTGTGGAATGTCTTCCGGGACCGGGCTACTGCGCAGTGTGTAGGGTGCCATGAAGTAAGTGTTAGTGAGACGGAGAAAGATGCTGGGGAGTGGATGGTGAGACTGTGGGATTGCTCACCACTTGTCTATGGTATGAAATACTGTTTAGTTCTCTTTGGGGTGTGGGGGGGGGGGATTCCCTGCCATTCCTTACCAGCTTTGGCAGTTTTCCTATTAAAATTGTATGTAACATTTTTTGATGTTACTACTGCTGCTATTACTATACTCATTTGGAGCTGCAGATTTAAATAGCTGTAAATGTCTCAACCTGAATTGTGGGAATTAAATTTTCATTAGCAGATCTGCAGCCTAGGCCAAAGGAGGTGTGTTCCGAGCCAGAAGCCAAGAGCCCTGGCTTCCAGGTTCAGCTCCCAGTTGTGACCTGAAGCCAGCTATTTAGCCATACTCTGCAGCGTCTTCCTCACACACAACATAACAGCAGTGCTGCTTATGGAAACCATACCCCCATCTTTAAGACCATTGCGGAAATAAAACAAGGTCATACCTATGAGCATGCTTATAGAGCAAACCCAGCCTCTATGCAAACCCAGCCTTTCAGTGAATACCAGTCATGCTTATATGTACTTCCTGTGTTTCTTTTTCTGCTTTTCTCTTCCTCCTTTATCTTCTTCTTCTTCCTTCTCCTCCTCCTCCTCCTCCTCTTCTTCCCTTCCCTTCCCTCTCCCCCTCTTTCTCACCTCCTCGCCCATCTTATGCTGGAGACATACCCAGGGCCTCACAGGTGCCAGGCAAGCCTTCTGCCATGGATCTTTCTTCTTCAGTTTTGTCATCAATGCCTAGAGACATAGAAGCATAGCATAATGAGCGACCATGGTAGAAGAATTAGGGAAGAACCTGGGTGCGCCGAGTTTTCTCTATCCTTCTTTGAGGAAATTGTGTGCGCTTATTTTTACAGGTTCAAATTAGTACCCAGGAGCTAGCTCAGGAGACAAGTGTAGCTCCTTACCCATACTTTGAAAAGTGATTTCTGTCCATACAGATAAATATGTTTAGATTTGATGATTCACCTATTCACACCTCATAACCTGCCTATTGGGAATATGTTTGATGGTGCTAAATCATTTAATTATAGCCATCACTAACATTTAGAAGATTCTTTATGATGGAAGAGAAAGCTAAATGGAACCTTTTAGTCAAATTAATTGGCCAGGAGAAATCTACCAAACAGAGGGGGGTGGGAAATCCATGTCTTAATCAACTTCAATTTAATTTAACAACCTTCCAAATGAATTCTTTAGACATTGCTTTGTCAGAACATAGACTATTGATCTAAGCCAGAGAGGTTCCAAAACTCTCATTTAGCAGCAGACATACATTTTTGCAAATGAAACCTTCCAGTGAACAAAAATATCCAGAGTAGATCTGAGGAAGGGCCAGCTGCACTGTTTGAAGTGAAGATGGGAGCTGTGAAGTCAATAGAAAAGAGATTTTGTAGCCGAGTGTCTTACGACTTGAGGTGGGAAGGCCGGTAAACATCAAGGGAACGAGTCACTGCTAGCACATGCTAGGGATATTGCGTGTGTGTGTGTGTGTGTGTGTGTGTGTGTGTGTGTGTGTGTCTGTGCCCTGTCCCTCTTCTGTTCTGACACGCTGACATATCATTCCACAGACCTGGTGTGCTGAGGGTTCAGTGGCCTGAAAGAGGTGGGAGGGTGGTTTGGCTGTGGCTTCAATATGCTGTGAACTCCCAGTACCCCGAGATACCGAAACTAATGTTCAGTTCTCCTTACGCTTTCTTGGGTGAACACTGTGTTTTTGAGGGTCTGTGAAAAAGTTTCAGCAACTGAAAGAAAATATCCAGAGTGACCCAGCTCCCCCCCCCAAAGTATTTCAGTTATTGGATCCAGCGAGCCCACATTTAAACTCTTACCCACGGAAACATTCCTGAAAAATTTTTGGACACAAATATTCTAAAATGTTATGAAATTTTCTGCTTGTTTTGCCTCCTCCTCTTCTTCCTCTTCCTCCTCCTCCTTCCTCCTCATTATCTCACCCTCTTTCAGTAACTTTCAACGAAAAATAATCAAGCAATGGAAGACCAGAGAAGACCTTGCTGTCCAGCCTGGAGAAAGGAGTTCTCTCCCTTTATCTTTCTGAATGCATTTCCACAGCTGCTGGCTCAGGAGCTGGTGGGAATGCAGATGCTTCTGCAACTGACAGGGCTGCGTTCTGTCAGAGGAAGCCTTTCAGGTGTCTCTCCTCAGGACTGCTTCCAGAGAAATGCTTTGTTCATGGGTCA
Organism: Psammomys obesus; assembly: GCF_907164565.1. Classification (NCBI taxonomy): domain Eukaryota; kingdom Metazoa; phylum Chordata; class Mammalia; order Rodentia; family Muridae; genus Psammomys; species Psammomys obesus. The sequence goes on along the minus strand of NW_026596131.1, from coordinate 4,106,710 downwards.
AGACAATGAGATAGCTATGGAAAAGAGGAAAGCTAGAGCTGAATAAATCAAAGCAGACTGCTTTCTGCTCTCTGGACTGGGTTTTCTGGTCACTGGCCTATAGGAGGCCCTGCCATCCACACCCAAGCCCATGCTCTGGAAACACGCCTTTACCTTGATAATAACGACAGGATGGTAGAGGGGGGTTCCCTGAAGGATTGGGCCTCATGCTTTGTGGTTGCCCAAAATGCAGCAATGAGATTCAGGGCGGCTTGGAAATCTCTGAGTCTGGAGGACACCCCAAGAGCTCTTGATCAGCTCTGACTCTGCTGAAACCCAAGCCCAAACTCATTCATTTCTTTTTGAGCAAAAACTGAGAAGCAGGACTTGTAGCCATCCCATCCCTTAGCCCTGCCCGAGCTTGAAACCACATTAAAAACAGTGAATCTAGTACATGAAAAGCGTGGAACACTCTAGCATTCTCAGAAGAATGAAGAATGAAGGATCACCCAAATTTCAGAGGTAGGTGGCTAGACTGTGGTTGGCAAGCATCTGTAAAACACGATTCTGTCCCAGATCTGATGTTTCCCTATTCTTTCTAGCAAATATCTCTTTTGTTACTCTAGTATTACTTCTGAAGTAATACTTATCCACTTGTGAGAGTATACCCTAAGCTTGTAAAAATATTCCATCTTGGAACTAGAAAAGATCATCCTGAGTGAGGTAACCCAGAAGCAGAAAGACACACACGCTATCTACTAACTTATAAGTGGATATTAGCCATATAATATAGGATAAACATACTAAAATCTGTACACCTAAAGAAGCTGAACAACAAGGAGGACCTTGGGTGAGATGCTCAGTCCTCATTCAGAAGGGCAAACAAGATGTAATCGGCAGTAGGAGAAGACAGGGAACAGAACAGGAGCCTTCCACAGAGGGCCTCTACAAAGACTCTACAAAGCAGAGTATCGAAGCAGATGCTGAGACTCATAGCCAGACTTTGGGCAGAGTGCAGGGAATCTTATGGAAGAAGGGAGAGACAGAAAGACCTGGAGGGGACAGGAGCTCTACAAGGAGACCAATGGAGCCAAAAAATCTGGGCTCAGGGGGTCCTTCAGAGACTAATGAATCAACCAAGGACCAAGCATGGAGAGGACCAGACCCCCTGCTCAGATGTAGCCCATGGGCAGTTCAGTCTCCACGGGGGTCCACTGGTAAGGGGAGCAGAGGCTGTCTCTGACATGGACTCAGTGACCAGCTCTTGGATCACCTCCCCCTCGCAAGCTGGTCTTACCAGGCCACAGAGAAAGAATCCATTCAGTCCTGATGAGACCTACCTGATATACTAGTCAGTAGGGGAGGAGGACCTCCCCTATCAGTGGACTAGGGGAGGGGCATAGAGGGAGAAGAGAGAGGGTAGGTGGCACTGGGAGGAGATGAGGAAGGGGGCCAGAATACAAAGTGAATAAATTGTAATAAATAATAAAAATAATGGAAAATGAAAAAATATTCCATCTTTTCAAAAGGTAAAATACAACTTAGAGGTAAACTTCTAGAGAAATGGCCTGAGAGGTAATAAAGAAAGGAGTTATTGAGTTAGTGGAATCACAGCACCAAGGCCTGATAAGGACGCTGGAAATGCCAATCTTGGTCTCCATTTGTGCCTTATTTCTGGTGTGGGACTTTTGGAAACAAATTAGGTTACACGCATCCATCAGCATTACTGCTCGTAACTTCCAGCCAGCAGCCACATTTATGGTTTTATCTGCCTGAAGAAACAGTCTGTGTTTAGGAGCTGTTAGTTTTGAAACAGTCTGGTCAGGGAAGCGGTGCGTCAGTGTCCCGTTGCTGTGACAAAATACCAGGGAAAATGACGAAGTCTGGAAAGTTTATTTCGACTCACTGTTTTAGGGTGCCCAGCTCTATTGTTTCCGGCTACAGTGAGGTACGAATCTACAGCCAAGGAGATCGCTGACCTCATAGTAGTAGCCAAGAAACAGAGAAGAGTGACAGGCAGAGACCATAGCTTTCCTATATCCTTCAAAGTCACACCCCAGTCACACTCTTCCTCCTACCCCGGGTTATCTATGCTCCACAGAATCTACCTGACCCCACTAGTCTGTTCCAATTTTGAACCCATCGGTGGATGGACTTTGCGTCGATGAGGTCAGAACCCTCATGATCCAGTCCTCTCTGGAAAAGCCCTCACAGACGCACCCAGAGATGTGCTGTACTGACGTTTGTCATAGTGACAGTGAGCGTAAGCATCACCAGCTGCTGTAAAGGGAGTCCCAATATCTTAGACCAGAGTCCCAATGTCTACCAAGTGTGCCTAGAGCAAGCCACTCAGCCCTCAGGTCTCTGTTTCCATATTTTTTTTTTAACTGGGCTTGGCAATGACCCCTACTTCATAGTGTTCCTTTGGAGATTAAAATGACATTCTAATGAGCACTGTCCTTTAGCACACTGTCTGGCTTATGGACGATATAAGGACATCGTCTGGATAGAGTTAGCCAACAGTCCCGCCTTTGTGTTGTTACTCATGCCAAAGTTGGCACACGGCATTTGGAAACACCGACCAGTCGGCAATTGGAAGAAAGGCAAAATACGCACGGTGGGTTCCACTGGGAACCGTGAAGACTGTGCCTTAGCATGGAACAGCTGACCTCTGTGCTAGGTAGAAGCACCCCAAATGCTAAGCGTACCTTTGTGCTAGGTGGAGGGGAGTATGCCCAGGGGAATGAGCTAGGAAGATGCTGCTGACCCAGTGGTGTGGCTTCAGTGGCGGATAACAAGAGAGGAGCTTGGTTCTACTCCCACAAAATCAGCCAGGCCCAAGACGTGTAGGCTTCTACCATAGCTACGCCAAGATTTAAAAAAAAAAAAAGGACTGTATTATCCTGGGCCAGTCTACAGTTTTCGAGAAGTGACTTTTTGAAGCTCAGAGCTCAGGGTTTCTCACTCTGGCATTGAATTTGCTTCCTACTTTTTTTTTTTTTTTTGCAAGTTTCCCAGGACTTTTCCGTGCTGAAACATCAATTCTGCTGTTCCCAAACAAGAGAAATTTGACACCTTTGTACAGCTTGACCAGGCTTGAAATTGCATTTTATTTGATTGCTCAGCTGGTCAGATAAATAATCGGATTCAGACCTTGGCAGGGAACACCCACAGGGCTGGTCACCCCCTCCCCGTGCTGCAGAAGCTGCTGCGCTCCCTTTCATTCTCAGTTTGCAAACACTGAAGCATTCTTCAGGGTGTGACCAGTCTTCCCCCTAAATTCTGGAAGACAGGCTTATGCCATGGCTCGCTCAACAGTTAACAAGTTGCTTCTCCTGAGGTCCTTTGGCATGAGAAAAGAATCAACCTCCTCCCCCCCTTCTAGAACAGAATAGAAATAGGTAGGGATTCAGAGGTCAAGAAACCCAGGCATGCACTGTGGACAGGCAAGCAAGCCCCCTTTCTGCCTCCTGAGATGGGCACATGTGTCCTCTCCCTCCTCCAAGTCTGTGATGGCTACAGTGCTGCCCTAGCTGGCCACCTGTCTTAGAGCCTGTCCCTGCAACCTGGTGGATCATGTTCGGGTCTGATACTTCTGTTTCAGGCCTGCTGTTGGCTCCCCTGGTGACTGCCCTGTGAAGCAGTCATTGGCACCCTCGGCAGCCCTACCCCTTCCTCCTCATCTCCCTCGGCCTTCTGTCCTGGGCTTTGGCCTCTAGCGAGGCTCATTTTGTACAGGCTGCCACTTCCTGGCTGCAGTGACGCGGTGCGCACAGCCCATAGTGCGTGCTTGGGTCAGTCCTGCAGCGCGGGCAGGAGGGCACCTCCATAGACAGGTGGCTCAGTCCCTCCTGGCACACGCAGACTGGGAGAGAAGACACGTGACACAGATCATCACAGCCAGGGTCACATGATTAAGTCCTGTGACAAGACAAGTGGTTCCCGGAGAGACACAGACCTGGGTAGGATGGCCTTCCTGCCCGCATTGCGCGTGGTTACATTTAAGCTGAAACCTAAGTAGGAAATGCGAGAAACAGCTCGGCGCAGAAAGGTAGCAAAAGAAAAAGGCAGACGGGTAGAAAACGGTGATGGTAGCAGGGCACAGACAGTGGTCCAAGCCTGCCCCTGCTGCAGGTTCTCATCGCAGGAGCTCATCGGTCCTTGTGAACCCTGCAGGATAAGTACGCCCCATCCTCACACCAGACACCTAGACGTAGCAACATGGAGAGGCTACATGATGTGGCACGATCATGTGCCACGGCTGGGTGGTGGGATCTGAACCCAAGACCACATTAGAACCACTGCATTACTGTGCTCACCCAGTCAAGGCCTTTGCGTCTGGTGCCAGTAAGGTGAGCCTCCAAGATGGAAGCAAGGCCAGGGTGACCACCTAGGCAGCTTACGGAATGCCGTGATCTAACTTGGCATTTTAAGGGACCTCTCTGCTCGCTTAGGAGGACTGTTCAAGGGGAGAAAAATGGGATGATGTCAGCCATTGGGTCCTCACCTCATCCCTTCCTTTCCTGGTACCTTCCACCTGGCACAGTGCCACCTTCTGTTTGTGGGCTCTCTCTCTCTCCCTCTCTCTACTCTTCTTCACTGCATTTCTTCAGGATCCAGGGAGATGTCATCTGGACCATTCCAGCATCTCTCAGGGTTTTTGTGTGCACAGCAGGTTCCCAATAAATAGACTAAAGGAATGGAAGAGGAATGTTTACAAAGATAAGAAGTCAGACACTTGACTCACTCACATGGCTGTCATGGAGTAGACTAGCTGTGGCTGGTCCTTCAAATGGAGTAATGCTCAGATGGTACCGGGGGTCTCTTCCTTCATAGCTCGAGTGACCAAGATCATTCCCCAACCTGACATTCTTAGTGAGTCAAGAGTTCACTAGTTGAGGTGACGCATTCCTGCTCCACCTGCAAGACCCTGGGTGTCTGCAGCTGCCGGAAGCCAGAGCCCTGCTTAGGGTGGAGGCTGGTTGCCTCTCTTGGTTCTGCTCATGACCTGTAGTGGCCTCATGGAACAACATGAGAACACAGATCAGCGTTTTGGCTCAGCCTCCAGAGTTCCTAGCATTCTTAGCATCCCAGCCTTCTAAAAGTAAGCATATTTGCTTCTGCGTGGCCAGGTCTCAGTGCCCACTTCTCGGCATTCCGCACTGTCACAGAAACATACATCTTCCTAGAATGTACAGTACCATCAGTGTGCCATCGGGTTGATTCTCACCGATTGAGTGGACAGACTTGGTTCAAAACATGGAACAGGGCATGCGGGTCGGAGCGATAGGTAAAGTGTTTGCTCTCCAAGCATGGGGACCTGAGTTTGAATCCCCAGAGGACATATAAAAGTGGGCATGGTAGCACACACCTGTTATCCTACTGCTCCTGTGGGAGATGGGAGGCAGAGACGGGAGAATCCTCGAAGCTTGTGGGACTGACATCTGTGGTTCTCTTATCTCTACATGCATGTCATGGTCATACATGTGACCATACACACACCCATATCATACCCACCCCGCCCCACCCCCATAAAAACCAACACTCCAACTCAACCTCCTGGAATTCCCTTGCTGACCCTTCTACCTCATGAAGGTAAGACAATTCATCCTTGCTCTAGGAATTGAACCCAAGGCTTTTCGCATGCAAGACACATCCTCTTGCACTGAGCTACATTCCCAGTACCATGGAGGTAGCATCTACCACCATTTCAGATAGCCTGGGTCAGTGCTGCCTGCCTCGGAGCTTTCTGCCAGTGAAGTCACGAATGTATAGAGATGATTTAGACTTAAGATGAAATTCATTTTTCAGGTTCCCCCTCCTTGGTTTATGACATGTTCCTAGACAGAGTAGAAATGAGTGGGAAGACTTTCATTAGAAAAAGGCGGTCCGTCAAGAATTTCACGTGCTTGCAACCAAGCCACGCTTCAAACTTCTGTTGTCACAGTGTTATTTCTAACTTGCTGAATTAGTATATTGTTGACTTGATTATTCTTCCTCATCAGAGAGAAAGAGTGTTTCTCCTCTTCTTCTAAGCAGCTTCCCTAGATCAGGGGCCTGTAAGCTTTTCCTTCAAAGACCATAGAGCCAATATTTTTGGCTTTGCAGGCCATATGGTCTCTGTCGCAGCCACTTCATTCTCTTTGAGGTGCAAAACCAATCCCAGTCAGTATGCTAGGAGGGTGTGTGGCTACACTCCAGAAACTTGATTTGTGGACCCTGAAATGTGCAATCCACAAAATTCTCACTTGTCACAAAATACCATTCTAACTTTAAAAAAAAAAAAAAAAAACATTTCAGTCATATTTGCGAAGAAATCTTTCAAAAGTTTTTAAACACTTTACATTCTCAGAGAGATCTGGGAACACTTTCTTAGGAAACATGGACATCATGACCTCAGAAGACATTGAGACTTAGACCTGGCCACTTGCTATGTGTGCTTGGGCCAGTTGCCTCTTGGCTGGGTGTCTGCTCCCCGTCCTGTGCGGTGGGAATAAGAACCTTTTTTTTATGGTCTCCTCAGCACGGCTGCTCTAGGACACTCCTAGGAAAACTCTAGCTGGTCTGTCAGAGAGCACCACAGTTGGCCTGCTCTCAGGCTGTGTCACCTGTTAATAGTTTCGGAAACTACCCTTTATAGTAGTGTCCCCTCTACAGAGCTGCGTTATGTCCCCAATACCTGCCAGCTGTTTTCTGGTTTTTGTTTCTCCTCCACTCACTGAAATGACCCGAGGCTTTCTGGACCACAGTGAGACTCCACTGCCCCACTGAACCCCTTGAGACCTCAAAGACGTTTATATTTGTCTAAAGTCAAATGGTGCCCTCTTGGCCACCCGGTCGGAAGCTGTAACTTTACCTAGCATGCCCTAACACCATCATTCCTGGGCTGCCATGAATTAGCTGATTGGCTAAAATTATCTATACAGGGACTAAAGAGATGGCTCAGTGGTTAAGAGTACCAGCTGCTCTTGAAGATGATCTGGGTTCAATTCCCAGAGCCCACATGGTGGCTACAACCTTCTGTAACTCCAGTTCCAAGGGATCTTATGGCCCCTTCTGACTTCCACAGGTACCAGACACACACATGGTAAACAGACATACATACAGGCAAGTCACTCATACACATAAAATAGAAATAAATTCTTAAAATTAAAAAAAAAATAAGAAGTAAACCTTACGTGTAGGAAGAGCTTGCCTCAGGTCCTTGGCTGAGCTCTTGAGAATGTGAGTCTCATGCAACAAAGGCAGTGGAGAGCATGGAGTAAAAGAAATTCTTCCAGAGTTACTGGGAGCTTTACGTAAACTTATCATTAGAGTCTTGCACCCCATCCAAGCAGAGAATAAGTGCTGCGTAATTGTCTGCTGCTGTTATTTTTCTCTTTGCTCAGTAAACATTGCTGCTGAGGTCCGGTGCTTGGTAAAGATGCTCGAGGTCCCAGTATGTGTAGAGAAATGTGTTATTCTGAGAAGACACACATCCTTGATCGACTTCAGATGGGAGGCTCTCAGAGCAAGACTGCATGGAGTGATGGTGGTTCGCGGTTTCTCACGGGTTTATTTCTCATCGCTCCAGGCAGCTAAGCCTGGACAGGTCAATATCCATACGCTCAAAAGGTTCTGCAAAGCAAGGGTCAGGAACGGCTGAGAGCCATAAGCACTGAAGCCAAGGTTAATACTTAGTTTTCTTTAGGGAGGCATTGTTGAAGTCTGTTGTCCTGGCTTCACGTCTTTCACGGAAATCAATTCCAGGTTTAACGTTTAGCTAAGGGAACAAAAAGCTTTTGAAAGTGTCACTTTTCTCCATCAGGAGCAGAAAAAAAAAGATTTATTTGGAGAAATGATGTTAGGAAGTGAGTAATAATTCACTTAGGGTGGTGGGGTCATGTGTAATAAGGACACTTTTTTTTTTCAAAAAACAAAAATGGTTTTACCTTTTATGAAAATAAGAGGAAAAGCCCCAAACTACCATAATGTCCCAAACTACCATAATGTCCCAAACTACCATAATGTCTTGCCAACATTAATTCCTTTCATTGTGAAGCTAAGATTGCAGAAGCATGTGTCATGGAGTTCAGAACTGCAGCACAAAAGCCCTCCAGAGCAGTGGTTCTCGACCTGTGGGCTGTGACCTTTGAAGGCTGGAAGATGAGCCTTTCCCAGGGGCCAGCTAAGACCATCCGATAATGAAAATCCTTACATTATGATTCATAGCAGTAGCAAAATTACAGTTCCGCAGTAGCGCCCAAACAGTTTTGTGGCTGGGGCCTCACCTCAACGTGAGGAACTATATTAAAGGGTGGCAGCGTTAGGAAGTTTGAGAGCTTACAGCCCTGGGGAAATAAATACTGTGAGATGCCGAGGCAGTGCACACCAGAAGCCGCTGGCATTTATTTGCGTGGTCAGTTGCCTTGATCGGTTTGGGTGTGATTTCCAACCGGAACTCCGTTGGACGGGACGAAGGGAACAGATGCCCCATGGTCTCTCTTTCCCCCTGCTTCCTTCCTGCCACCTCCTCCTGGCTTGGCTTTCAGCAGAGACACAAGAGGAGGCTGAGCTGGTGGCCATTCCTTAGTTTTCTAGGGCTAGTAAAACAAATGACTACAGTGTAGTAGTTGCAAGCAGTGGCAATCTATTTATTTTCACGTGGGGGTGTGGTTCTGTATGTGTGAGGGCAGATGTGTATGGATACACCTGCATACATATGTATGTACGTGGACAGGAGCAAAATGACATGAGGTGTTAGCTTCACTGTATTCACTGAGGAAGTCTCTCAATGAGCCCAGAGCTCGCTGGTTCCAGCTAGTCTAGCTTGCCCTAGGGATCCTGTCTCCCTCTCCCCAGTGCTGGGACTATAGGATGCTGCTCTTCCTACCATGATGCTTCTGTGAGAATTCTGGATCCTCGATCTTGGGGGAGGGGGGGAAGCATTTTTATCCAGAGCATCCTTGAAGCCACAGTTTTGAGGCCAGGGCACAGAACACACCTGCCAGTGGGCTACACCTCTTCTAACACCCCCAGAAGAAGAGCTTTCTGGACTCCTCCAGCTTCCAGTAGCAACATGTTCCTTGGCTATGGCAGCATCACCCCAGCCCCTGCCTCCGTCTTCTCCCAGCTCTTTCCTCTGTCTGCTGACTGCCCCTCTTCTCTAGTGAACCCACCATTGGGCTTAGATCTTGAAGCCAGGATGAGTACATGCTGAGATCCTCTTCAGTTATGTCTACAAAGGCCTTTGTCCGATACATACCCAGCTACCAAGGGCCAGGACATGGCCTTATATTTCAGAGACTTGTTTCTGCCTGCTGTGGTAGGCTTCAGAGGTGTTTTTAGCTGGCACAAGCAGAGCTATCCATTGGAAGATCCAGAGTCCTGACAGTCTGGGCAGAGAGGAGCTGCAGAGGGGGAAGCTGGCTTCTCCAGTTCGAAGGCAGGTCCCCTGCTCAGAGGCCCATGGTCCTGGGGCTTTTGCAGTCTCTAGCATTCTGGCTTCTTAGAACGCCTGTCCCTCTGGGCCATGAACAGAATGTGGCACAGTCTGGGAGCAGGATGCCTGCCTCACAGCTGAGGCTCATTCCCTGAGGCTCAGTCCCCACCCCCAGCATGGGCTTCTTACCCAGAAGCTAATGGCATTTGACAGCTCGCAGATCTGTCTGGTGACTCCAGAATACCATGAGTTGACCTTTCTGGATGACCCTTGCTGACTGAATGCGTGTGATTAATGTAAAGAATCCACAGTGCCTGCCTCAGCAAAGGGGTGCTGTGGTCATCATCGCTGCTATACCTTGTTTGTATGACCGGCAGACAGTGAGAAGACCCCTAAACCTACCTGCGGTCAGCTGGGACAACAGCTACCGTTTTTCCATTTACATTATATCACCTAGCCCAACTCAAAAAAACATGATTTGCTTAAAACAAAACAAAACAAAACAAACAAAAAAAAAAAAAAA
>NW_026596131.1:4055696-4096777 GCF_907164565.1 Psammomys obesus | reverse complement strand
TGTGTGTGTGTGTGTGTGTGTGTGTGTGTGTGTGTGTGTGTGTGTGTATGCATGTGGCATGTGGGTAAGGTTCATCACATTCACGTGGAGGGCAGAGGTCAACCTCAGGTGTCATTCCTCAAATGCTATTGACCTTGCTATATAAGACAAGGTCTTTCATTGGCCTGGAACTTACCATGAAGGCCAGGCTGGCTGGCCATCAAGCCACAGGGATCTGTCTGTACCCTCCTCTCAAGAACCAGGATCCTTCGCAAGCATGTGCTACCATGTCCAGCTTTTATGCAGGCCTGGGAATTAAACTCACATACTCATACGTGCCCAGACTATCTCCCTAGCAGCCCCAAAATACTGTCAGACACTATGAGGAGACTAAAGTTTAGCCAGCCACACTGCAGCAAACTGTACATTGTGCAGAGGGGGATCCTGCCATCCTTTCTTGGGTCATCCTTCCATTGTTTAAAAGAAGCTGTCCTGGCCTTGGCCAGTCAGAGGTTAGGCTCTTAGCGGCAGATACAGGTCATCATGATGCTGAATGACAGAAGAGTCTTTTTGAGACCATAGAGACTTTCACAGAGTTCTTCAGCATCTTGCTTGCCAGAGGATCCCTGCTTTGCTGCTGTCTGAAGCCGGGGTTTTCGTCTGGTAAAACTCTGTGTTATGCTCCAGTCCTTCTCTATGGTAATCAGCAGCTACTCCTTATTTTAATAAACAGTAACCAAATGTCCATAGCAGACCAGGGTCCCCCAGCACATATGTGGAAAACACTGTCCCCACCAGGCAGGTGTGGGCCTATGTGCAGATTCAGGTGACCGGTGGCCATCTTGCTGCTCTTGTTGCCATTAAGAATGGCTGTCATGATTCCGGTCAGCAGTGGACATCTACTGAGGCAGCTACAGATTGTGCCAGCCTGGGATAGAAAAGGAGCAATCTCTTGGGATGATGTCACAGAACATCACCCTATCATCCCTGTCAGCGCTGAGTTTGCTTTCTTCCCACAAACCCATGCAAGGTCTCGTAGGCCACTTTCTTGCCCCACCCCCACCTGGTATCTTTCACCCTTTCTGCCAAAGTAACCACTGTTCTGAACCTGGCTTTATCCTTAGATGCCTTCCCCACACATATGGGATTTCCAGCCTTTTGTTCCCATCCCGCTGCATTGTGTCACATTTTAGGAATTCTTTGGTAGCATTTTTTTCTCTCTCAATATAAACTGCATTGGCTCCCATCTATTTCCTTCACTTTCCTGGGTATATGATGACAGTCATCTGTCCATTTCCCTGTTGGTGGCAGCTGCATTTCTGCTTCTTTAAACAGGGCTGCAGGGAAGGTTGGTCTTTTGCTCACCTTGGACATAGACTAGGATTTATCAAAATCCAGAAGTTTTAGGAAAGAAGTTGCCAGTCATGGTGAGGTGTAAGGTGGGAAGATCTTTTCCTTCTGTGATGGCTACTCTTGCTTGTCAACTTGACTAACTAAAAGTCAAAAATGGAGGGCACACCACTGATGGGTTTCCTTTTTTTTTCTGCTTAATTGGTAGTAGGAAGATCCACTCCTAATCTGGATATTGAGGTGGGAAGGCATGCCTTTAATTTGGGCCACAGCTTCTGCTAGAAACCTATATAAGGACATGAAAGAAGGAAGATTTGTTCTTTGCCCTCTTGCCCACACCTTGCTATCATGTCCATTCTTTCACTACTATTAAAGCCTACTTCTTCAGCACCCCAGTATCTACTGAAGACTGGCTGAGACATCCAGCCTTGCGGGCTGAGAAACTATGGGATAAGTACTTCCCCTCCTCATATGTGTGTGTGTGTGTGTGTGTGGTGTATGTATACATACATACATACATATATACACACACATACATATATATACACACATACATATATACACAAATACGTATATATGGAGAGAAAAAGAGAGAGACTAATTCTATAGGTTCCGCTACTCTAGAGAACCCTGGCTATGACTAACACACCTACTGTGTTTGGCCACTTGCTTTCTCTAGTATACCCTCCCCCAGCAAGTGTGTGAGGATCTGCTCACTTACATCCCCACCAGTCAGAGCTTTGATCCCACCGACCAGATCAAAGGTTCCAACCTGATTTCTGTGAAGTCCCAGGCCCTTGCCTCGCTGGGATCGCCTGAAGGCAAAGCACCTTCTCCTGTGCTCATTGCTGCTATTTCTGGGGCTGTTTAGTCACTGGCATATCTGCCTGCTCACTTCCTGTTGTGGGGCACGAGGGGAGAGGTGGCCTTTCTTACTAACTGTTACCTCTTATGGCTGCCCTCCTTTAAAGGAGTTGCATGTTTCTCTGGGCTGTGATGTTTTCATAGGTTTTGTTTGTTTGTTTTGTTTTTTAATGAAAGAAAAGAGCTCTAGGGAAAAGCACTCAAGAGCAGACCTTGAAGGTTGACCTGCAAAGGTCCATTTGTTCTGTTTCTGGGAGTAGTCTGCAGTGCGGGAGGCTCCTGGGCCCCCCCCCCCACCGTTCCCATCCATCCAGAGGTCATGAAAATGGAGATGACTTAGCTTTCGTCTTGTTTTTCCTTTTTAACCAAGGCCTCTAGGGACATCCCTGTGTTCTTGGTTCTCTGTGCTCACCTGTTCACTGGGATTTGCTGTCACAAGTTGCTGAATCCAAAGCCACAGGTAGACACAGCCTGCCACTTCTGGTTCATTGTATCATTGGGCTTATAGACTATAAAGGATTTAAATCGTTTATCAACACATGCTGGCATGTGGATGGAGGGTCAATTCCCTCACCTCAAAGTCTAGATGTGCTTTCATAGTAGAGAAGCAAACTTTTGTAATAAAGCTTACCAAAAAGGATAATTCTACCTACTCAAGATTGCTGTTGCTATCTGCTGTATTCCCCCACTGTGATGGTTCTGACAAATCCATGACTATGTGGCAGCCATGTGATAATAAAAAGCAGTAAATGCTTCAGATTATACGTGCTTTATATACCAAACAGCTTATAAATCTTTCTTTGGTAGTAACGATGTTTCTACAGTGTCCTTTTTAAAGGCTGCATAATATTCCTTTTGTATCTTGAAGAGTTCCAAAGATCCTTTAGTGTCAGATATGTTAGAGCTCTCTGTTTTGCTGTGTTGTAAGAAACAGTCTTGAAGAGAACATTCTTACACATGAGTGTTTGTGAATATCTTGAAATTCTCGTGAGAACCCCAGGAACTGGAATCCTAGATCAAAGCCAGGCTTACACCTCAGGTCTGTCCCTGTCCTGGGTAGTTTTTATTGCCGATTTGAGACAACCTAGAGTCATATTGGAAGAGGGAAACTTGAAGAATCTCCCTGATCAGATTAGCCTGTGACAGTGTCTGCGGCAGATTGTTTTAATTGATGATTGATGTAGGAGGGCCTATTGTGGGCAGAACCAGCCCTTGGCTAGTGGGTCTGGGCTCTGAAAGCTGACTGAGCATGAACCAGAGACTGAGCCTAGAAGCAACCTTTCCAGTTCCTGCCTTGAGTTCCTGCCCTGTCTTTCCTCCATGACTGATTGTGACCTGGAAGTATAAGCTAAGAAAGCCCTTTCCTCCCCAGGTTGCTTTTGGTCGGGGTCTTTCATCACAGCAATAGCAATCAAATAAAGGCAGTCTCCTGTGGTCGTTTAGCATGTGACTCATTTGGGGGACATTTTCCGAGCATCTGTTACGTGCTGGCGTTTCTGCCTGACAGATGTGAGATTCAAGTCTCCCCGTAGATGGAAAAGCGGCTTGGGGGCTGTGGAGCTCTTCATCGGTGCAGCGTAAAGAGGCTCGCTGATGTTGTCCCTGGGTACGTACAAGGGCATCAGATGAGTAACAGCGAGGACATTAAAGAGAAGCCGTTGCTGCAGTGAGACTGCTCCCGCTGAGCAGGAGTGGGCAACCACAGGTCCTGCCACCTGGCCTGGCGTTCATCCCCAGTGGGAGCCAGTGGCAGGGGAGAGCACGCCCGCAACTCTCACTCGAACCAGGTTCAAATCCCCGTAGGTGAGCGTGACTCTGTGCACGGATGTTCCACTGTGCATCTAGTGCTCGTGGGGCCCTCTCGAGAATTCAAAGGAATAAGGTGGTTAAGGCGCCCAGCCAGCAACTCGGCATTAACGGATGCAGCTCATCAAGCCCTCGCTACTATCACTGTTTTTTCAGTTAGTATTGCTATTGTTGTTGTAAGTCAATTTGGAGGGGGAAAAATGTATTTCATCAACCATTTGATTTATTGTGAAACCACGTTTTAGTTTTATGATACACTGGGTGTTTGTCCACTTTTCTGATACTTCCTAAATAGCCTCTTTTTGGTAAAAAAAAAAAAAAAAAAGGGGGCGGGGGTCCTGCCATGGACACTTGGTGATGGGCTTTTTCTGAGCAAAGTTCACAGAGGGTTAGTTCATGGCTGCAGAAAATGAACAGATGCCCGGCAGGTACCTGCAGCCTGAGAGAGCTGCCCTGAGAACTGGGCCCAGGGTTTTCCTCCATCTTGTCCTTTTTGCACTGTGACCGTCTTGCCTGAGGATGAGGTCCTTTGCTGAACTTTACCACAGTGACAATAGACCTGTCACCTCTGGCAGAGTTCCTTCTTTCCTTCCTTCCTTCCTTCCTTCCTTCCTTCCTTCCTTCCTTCCTTCTGCTTTCTTTTGTATTCCTGTGTGATACGTGTGCTTGTGTGTAAGAAGAATGTTCATATGTGTGTGGCTGTGTATATGGGTGCCTGTGTATGCATGCACACACATGCAGGCCAAAGCAAGGACTCTTATCTGTGCCTATAGTTCACTGACTGTTCTGGCTGGCCAGCTTGTTCCAGGAAAGCCTTATCTCTGGTTCCTGTGCTTTGGGATCACAGGCGAGCATCCATGGCTACGGGGCATTCACATGAGTGCTAAGGACCAAGCTTGGTCTTCACTTGCATGGCAGGCACTTTACTCCCTGACACATCTCTGCCAGCCCTCAAAGCTGTTTTCTAGTTGATTTCAAAGTGCCATTTGTATTCATTCCAGGATCCACCCCCCACCCCCGAGATTCATACACCCAGGATCAGAGCATGAAAGCCCAAGGGTATGTATGGGCTCCTGGATTTGGAACTTTCATAGAGGCCCAGGACGTTTTCATAATGCAATGAGTATTAAGGCAATTTAGTTAGTTAGTTTGTTTGTTTCCTGTGCTAAGGAATTGCACATGTTAAGCAAAAGTTCTAACCACTGAACTAAACTCCCAGTCCCTAGAGTAGTCATCTCTGAATTTTTATGACCAAGGACAGTATTAAAAGCTGTCTTCAGCAAACCCACCTTTTTATTAAAGAATACCCACTGTTCTACCCACACCCGTCAAAAGAAAAGGACCCTGGAGAAAGGTTTGCCACCTCTGCCATGGCAGTCCTGTGTCATACACTTCGTGAAGTCATTTGGGGACCTGAACTGTATCTTTGCAGATACCCCCATAACTTTCGAGGGTCTTCAGCTTGCATGGTTAAAACAGGATTTCCCTACGCCTGCTTAGGAAGGGGGAAGGACAATGCACTTCTCTGTGTCTGAGGTCAGAAGAGCAACACCCATGTCTGTTCACACCTACTTGTTCCAACCCAGTAGCTGCAAGAGAGGCTGGCACATAGACCTCGCTAGCTAGAAGACAGGCAGCAGAAACTTGGGGCTGGTGTGAAGAGGGGTCCCCGTTACCCACTATAATGAAAGAGTGCTCCTGGGAAACACTAATTCCTTCATCAAAAATGAGAGTTTTGTTTGTTCGGCTTCTTTTGAGGGTCTCACTGCTATAATAATGATGACTATGCCACATGACAGATCTGATATAAAGGAGGTTTATTGAGGGAAAGGAGGAGGGGGGAGAGAGAGAGAGGAGGGCACCCATGACGTAGAGAGAAAGAGAGACAGAGTGAAACTGAGAGAGAGTGTGTGTGTAAGAAAAAGAGAGCTGGGGGGGGCTGACAAGGTCCTCTTATCAGGTATACACCTGGCGTGCACCTGGTGTGCACCTGGCAGCGGCAGGCGATGACATCAGAGGTTGCTAGGGCCCCCAAAAGCAGGCTAGAGGGACTGCCCGTAGGCTAACACTCACTTCCGTAGCTCACACTGTCCTGGAACTCACTTTGTACCCCAGGCTAGCCTCAAACTCATGGAAATCCTCTTCCTCGGCCTCTCATGTACTACGATATTATAAGTATGAGCCAGCAGGCCAAGCTGAAGATTCTCTATTACCTCGTTCCCTCTCTGTAAGAACGGGGAAAGCAAAGCCCTCCTTCTGGAATGGCGTTGCCCTTCAGCCCACCTGACCAGATGCCCACGCAGACATCGCTGGTGTGGAAAGAATCTGCCCCAGTCTGCCTTTTCCCAAGGTTGGGTACAACAGCAGGTTGTGAGGATCTTCTCTCACCGGTGGTATCTCCCACTTGGACATAGGCAAGGACATGGTTCGAAGATGAGACGGAGTCACCAGACTTGGTCACACTACCCATACCCCAGCACAGGGTTTCAGAGTGGAGCCCTCTGTGACTGCAGAGGGGTTTGAACTTGTGTTAACCTGCTCTCGGTGGCCCCTCTTGATGACACTCAGCCGAATGAACAAAGCCGTAAATTACTCTCCAGATGGCTTCCTTATTTTTAGTTCAGCAGAACATTTCTAGACTCTCTTTATTCCTTCCCGGCAATGGTCTGAGTGACTCCAGCAAAGGGTGACATCGGGAAAGACGAGCTGTTTAGCATGTTATCACGAGGCGTGCTCAGGGAAGTCAGAAAAATTCTTGTCATCTTGTCACATTTGTGCTTATATACAAGAAAAACGTGTCCCCAGTTCCTGAGGAAAATCAGGAAGTTATGAATGGAAACGGTGCTGGGTGCTTCTCATGCTGTCCTGGCACAGCTGCAGACCAGGTGGAGTCAGGAAAAGCAGGTGACTCGCCGATCCACAGTCCAAATCAGAAACTACGTAAATATCCTCACTGAAGGGATTATGTCTTTGTTTCCTAAGGCTGCCATGCAAATTGCCACTTGGTGACAGAAAAAAAAAAAAAAATAGACAGTAACAAGTTGGCATGCTCCTGTAACATCTCTTCACGGGGTACCTCCAGGGCATTGCCTCGACTTCACCAAAGGGACTGTTTAGTGGAGATAAGGAAGCCCTGTAGACATTAAGCTGATTATCAAGGCCACTCTGACCATGGTCCTTTAACGGTCACCATCGTGTTCTCAAAGACGATGCTGAATCTCAGACAGCCTGCTATGGGAGTTGGTTACAGACATGCACTTGTGGAAGGAAGAAAGCCACTGCCTGAATATGTTTCCATCCTCCTAAAGCTTTGGACGTATTACGGAAGGTCCAGGGGTTCTGAGCTGAATCAGGCAGATCGACTGACTGCTACATCTCTGTTCGCACTCAGTCCCTGCAACAAGTCAGAGTTATGGTGAAGGTCTTGCTCCTAATGCTGCCTTTATCCTACCACACATACCCTTGATAAGCAAATGCATGCTTAATGCCGGAATTTTACTATGCCACCAGGAGCCGCTGTCTCCTCTTCCTGGCTCCTTTGTTGGTGAAGTGGCAGCCACCAGCTCTTGACCAATTCCAAGTGCAATGACTGTCCCTCTCAATGGATTTTTTTTTTTCAGCACTGAGAGAGTTGGTAGCTGAGCAGCAAGTCCCTAGTGGCCACTTGAATAAATGTGAGCTTTCAGAGATGAGGTTGGTGGGGTTCAGTGTACTTAAAATAAAAAATTCATGGAAGGGGTTGGGTGACAGCTCCGCCAGTAACTGCCTGCAAAGCGCAGGAGCCTAAGTTGCATCCTTAGAACCCCTTTAAATAAAAAGCGGGGTGGGGTGCTATGGAGCACACTTGTGATGCCAGTTCAAGGGAGCAAAAGCAGGAAGGTCCCTGCGGTTCACTAGCCGGCCAGCCGGGCTTCCCCAGTGAGCTCCTGGCCAGTGATAGATCCTCTTTTTAAAAAATAAATAAATAGTGGGTGGCTTCAGAGGAATGACATCAAGGTTGCCCTCTGATCTCCATGTGTAAAGAGAGGAACACGTAAAACTTGAGTGTCTGGGAACTCTTGCTGTCTTGCAGGGGCTCATCCAGTCATTTAAAGGTGCCGGCGGCACTCCAGGCCCTGGGCTGAGGCTCGCATCACCGAGCCTGTGTGTGTCTGCTCAGAACCATTGGGGAACAAACAGCTTACACAGAGGCGTGGTGACAGAGGGGATACCCAGGGCAGAGAGACTGAGGGAGGCTCCTTGTAGGAAACGAGCAGGAGGGAAGCATTCCCTATACACCCTTGTCTGTTCCTGATGCTTGGGTTGGCGGGTTACAACTTTTGGTTACTGGGAACCTCTGGATGGACCTTCGTACTGTGTGCCACTATCTATTAAACTACTGTCTCTAGGGATACTGGGAGAGTGGGTCACCTTTAGGTGGAGAGCTCAATGAGAGTAAGCTTCCTGATGGGCATTTGACATCTGTGTGGTACCTGATATAGAGTGGAATGTTCTACAGATATCTACTGGATCCAGCAATGTTAAAATGACAGAATTTGTCATACGGGAAGGAGGAAATTAAAGCAAAATGGAGCTCACTAAGTATTTAAGCCGTTAAAACAAACGTCTCGGACACATAAATAACACACATGAGTCAACACAGTAATGGTACTAAACCAGGTGGCTATGAGATTCTACACCTTTGCACAACGGGGTTTTAATTTCATTGATCCGACTCAGACTATAGCCTGGCGTTTCCCTGGCCTAAGCCCTTATGCACCTCTCCTCTACACTCAAAACACTTCCTTTCCTTTAATATTCATGCATAAACGAAACACATGCGTGCGTGCACACAGTGGTTAACGTGTGAGATTAAGCAGCAGGGGTAAGGTTCAGATGTCTTCTTACCTGCCACCCCAGCATTTCTAAGCATATTGTCACCTTAGTTCAAAAAAAAAAAAAAAAAAAAGGAGAATCCTGCTAACTTTAATTATTTTTCTTTAAAATACTACTCATCAGTGGAAAGTGAAGATGATTCAGTAAAGGCTCGGCAGTGGTGGTGCACATCTTTAATCCCAGTACTTGAGAGGCAGAGGCAGGTGGATCTCTGAGCTTGAGGACAGCCTGGTCTACAAAGTTCCAGGACAGCCAGAAAGAAGACACAAAGAAGCCCTGTCTCAAAAAATGATAATTTGATAAATAATATTTGCAACAAAGTTGTCAGGTATTTGACGGAATGGTGATTTCAGGAAGGTGAAAGGGTTAAATAAAATCAAGGGGAAAGCAGGGAATAATAGAGTTGAAATTTAGGAGACACTCATAGAAATCGCTAAAGACTCCCGTAGATAAACTGGCAAAAAAAAAAAAATAACAAACAGAATTCTCAGTAGAAATAACATAATTAACATGCGTGAAATAGTCTGGTAATCTAACAGATGCTAAAAAAGTTTGGAAAAAATAAGCTACAGTTTCTCCTCTGTTTAATTAGCAAAGGTTTTATCTTAATGAATAACACAAATTGCTGGTGATGATAGGGTATCAAGTTTCAGGACATATTGTAAATTGCTACCACTCTTGGAAATCAGTATGGCAACATCCAGCAAAAGCTCTAAAATGTTTGTGGCGGTTCTATTTCTGGAAATCTCTTTTAAGGAAAAAAAAACACAAAAAAAATTAAATTATATGTCTGAATATGCCCTTTGTGATATTAACTTCCAATGGTGGCAGAATAATGATACAAATCAACTCTTTTGTGTATTTAGTTTAAAGTCATGGCAATGTAACATAATTCATTTAACGTTAAATAAAATAAAGGTAAGATTCTAAGTTAATATTTACTCCATAATCATACAACAGGCATATTAAAATAACTGAAGGAAAGAACACAGAAGCGATGTGGTCATTGAGCTGGGATGAGAATCTGGGAAATGTCTTATCCTTCATCCTCTTATTTTGTAATGCAGTCACTTTTAAATTCTAAAACAGCGTTATAAATAGATCTCTTTTTTTCTTTCTGCAAGTTATGTTCCCTAGAATATTTATTAATATTATGTAGATTACTTCAGTCAATAAGAACCAGAAAATGCAGCCTCTGTCGACTGGCTTTCAAATTAAAACATTAAGGAAGCATATATTATCTTTTCATTTTTTTATATTTATTTATTGTATGTATATACGTGTTTTGCCTGCATGTATGTCTGTGCACCACATGTGAGCCTGTTGCCCAGGGAGGTCAGAAGAGGGCGTCAGATCTCCCCAGAACTGGAGTCACAGATGGGTGTGACCCATCACATAGGTGCTGAGGATCGAACCCAGGTCCTCTGGAAGAGGAGCTGATGCCCTTACCACTGAGCCATCTCTCCAGCCCAAGTATACATCATCCTGATGCTGCTTAAGACGCCGAAGATCAGTTCTGCCTCACCAGCCTACTCAGGGTTTAACCAAGTCTCTTGCTTCTCTGATTTGCATATTTAAAATCAGACATTGAATCAGCTAAGTACACATTTGCTTCAAGCAAGCTGTGAATTACCTTTTTAAAGTGTATCCTTTTGGGAGGAAGGAAGCAGAGACTCTGTCAACACCTCTGTCAAAAACCATAAAAATCTGTTTCTCGCATATTTAAATATACTTGGTTTAATATGTGTGTGAGAGTATGTGTGTGCGGTGTGAGTGTGTGTGTGTGTGTGTGTGTGGTGCGATGCGAACATGTGTACAGGCACATAGGCCTGTGGTGGACATGTGGAGGCCAGAGGTCAGCTTCAGGCATCTTCCTCTATTGCTCTCCATCATTTATTTATTTATTTTGAGTCAGGGTCTCCCACTGAACATGGGGTTTTTCATTTCAGCCTGACTGGCTGGCCAGTGGGCCTGGGGACCTGCTTGCTCTGCCTCCCCAGTGCTGGGTACAAGTGTGTCCAGCTGTCACTGGCTTTGACAGGGTTCTGAGCATCCAAACTCAGAGCATCATGGTTATGTGAGAGGCACTTTGCCCAGTGAGCAATCTCCTGAGGCCCTTTATTAAAATTTTAAAGGATACATCATTGAGATCTAACTGAGAAAATATATCACCTTTTCCTCTTATATGCCTTGCTCTTGCCCCCAAGGAACGTGCATGAAACTGTAAGTCAATTCCAATAGTCACCTCTGCTTAATTTGCCAATTCAGTGGACATTTAGGTGGATATGATCAGACCTTTTTACCGGTCTTTCAGCCCCAGTTTCCGTTAGCCATTCACAATTGAGCCAAGCTGTTCTGGACACATGAAAACTGATGGTAGATTATTTGTTTGGGATTCCCACTGGACTAACCAGACCTTTGCCCCTGGATTCATATTTATTTCAGTAGATACCATCATGTTTGTAGGGAATATTCCAGTTAGAAGCAGTTAAAAGCATTATTGTGAAACAAGAGGACTCATTCTCTTTGGGTATCTACATCATCCCTGACTTTCCATCCATCCGAGGGTTATGAGATTTCAGGATCTCAGGGCAAGAGCATACTGTGTTGTCTCTTCTGTTCCAGCTCTCTGTGCTATACAGTTGGGAAGCTAAACCATTGGTTTCTTAATGTAATTGCCTATAAGAGCTGGATGGCTCCTTCTAGGACACTGTCAGGTTGGATTAATCTGATAGCTTGGGCAGGTATTGGGACTCGTTTAAGGATAAGATAGAAGGCCAAAGACAAAAATGTTTATCAACTCAGAACGTTCTGGGAAGGCAGTACAGGTTAGGGTCATGCAGGCTGATTTTTTTCATCTGCTTCTCAACACTGTTTTCCAGCAGCTGGTTCCCACCGGCCTCAGGATCCCCTGAAGCATCAGGCCTCTCCAACCTTTAAGTGCAGAATTTCCCACATACCTGCTCCTTACTTTGGCTGTGGTGGTAGTGGTGGGGACGTGTGTATGCCTGTGTTTTATTGTGTTGTTTGCTGTTTGAGTATGTTTTAAGTTTGCCATGATAGAAAGATTTTGCAAAGCCTCCCAGGCAGGCCTGGCTGCTAGCCGGGTTGGAAAATCTGTCTACTGCTGTTACCAACACGTGAGACCAGGATGCTGTGTGGCTGACTTTCCGCACCCAGGACAGATTTTCTTCTGCCTCACAGACCTGTGCTCCTCCCTCTGTAGCATTTCCTCAGTCCAGCACCTTAGAATTGAAAAGAGCACCCAGAAGTCCGCTCTACTCGACTTGCCCAGCCTTCGAGAGCATGGGGATTTTGTGTGAGATGTGTTGCTTTACAAATTTCACCATCCGGGATACATCTGAAGTCACCACCCTGGGTGGCAGCGAGCTGCTGTCCTTTCACACGTAGATTTCACACAGAGCCTTTGCAAGTGGCTAGTGAGCGCATCTAAGGGTGGATGGGTGGGTGGAGAGACCGGCGGATGTCTCCATTAAGCCCTGTCTGACAGAACAGCTCAATCCAAAGAACAAAGGGAAGAGACCAGTGGATCTCAGAAACTGAAGCCATGGATGGTCAGGGCTGTCAATCCGGCTTAATCTCCTGAAGCTCTTTAACAAAACATGCATTTCAGCCACATATCACATAAATACATCTTATTGATTTAGTCAGGCAGCCGGCCGGTTCAGTTGAAGATGCATCAAGTTGTCTGAATGATTTGATCAGAAGCTGGCAAAAGTAAAGAGAGGGAGGAGGAGAAGAGGAGGAAGAGGTGGGCATGAAGGAGAGCTGGGGAGAGCTACCTTGATTGTGTTGGCTGTTTTAGCAAGATTTTTTTTTTATTTCAAAGTAAATGATTTTTTATATTAAGAAAACCAAACTAGAAACCATTTCTTCCCACTGTACTCTCAACACACAGTATTTCTGGCCACCAAAACACAGAGTGGGCAACTCTCCAGAAGACACGGCTGAGTGTCCTGTTCTTCAGTTCCAGCACCGTCCACCTGGAGATCTATCAGACCTCGCAGGTTAAGAGCTCGGTCCCACAAGCTACCCCTTCTTCCGTTACAGGTCTACTCTATCCTGGCCATTGACTGGCTCAGAGCTCCATACAACCTTTTCAGCACCGTGCTGGTAGGTTGGAGAGCTCTGCCATTGATAACAGATAGTGGTGGAGTGGCCTATTAGCATGGTGGCAGGCCTCCTGGGGGAACAAGTTATCAGAGATACCCACCTTAAAAATATTTAGAACTTTATGAATTTCTCGTATTATATAAATTTAGAATTCCTCTGTGCAGTTGGAAATATTTTACTGGTTCTCTTAGAGGTTTTTTTTTTTTGTCTTAAGTAGTGTGGAAACTCAAGAGATAAGTAGCTCACTTACAGTATTGTGAATTTTTTTCAAGGGGGGGAAGAAACTAT
This sequence comes from Psammomys obesus, assembly GCF_907164565.1. Classification (NCBI taxonomy): domain Eukaryota; kingdom Metazoa; phylum Chordata; class Mammalia; order Rodentia; family Muridae; genus Psammomys; species Psammomys obesus. The sequence goes on along the minus strand of NW_026596131.1, from coordinate 4,083,481 downwards.
TTTTCCCTTATAGACAGTTGAACAAAATTATCTTTTCTGTTTTTAAATGACCATAATTGGCCTTCTCCATCACTGACTCGTAAGACTATGGAATATGTATAAAGTTATGTTTATTCATCAGATGCCTTTAACATAAATATGCTAAACTTGATTATGTTAATTTCAGAAGGAAAGAACGTTAAGCCTAGAATTAAGCAAATGTGAGCAAGTTACAATTGTGTATGAGGATTGCTCCTCTTTCTGGAAGAACATCAGATCTTATCCCTAGATCTAATTAGCAGCCGTCTGTTGGTGTGCATGCTGAAACTTTTCTTACCTCACTAACAGGTGAAGCGGAACAGAAGGCTGTCATTAGCGCTCTCAGCTGGAGTCCTCCAGCCTGATGTAGGCTCAGGGCGGTGGGCAGCACAGCAGGGTCCCTGAGCCACAGAAACCAGGAGGCCAAATGCTCGGCCATCTTCTCAAGAGAGGTGGCTGTTGTCAAAAGTGCCGAAGTGGGTCTCACTGTCAGAAACACGTTAGTCAGCCAGTGCTCTTTCTATTGTAAATCTGTTCCCAGGGTCTTACCGGGTTCTTAGAGCTGCTATAGAAAACTACCATGAGCCCGTAGCTCGGAACAACAGAGTTTTAACTCTGCTGTAGTTCTGAGGTTAGAAGTCTAAAACCAGTGGCCTTCTCGTGCTTCCTTGTCCTTGCAGTCAGAGTTTGGGGATAGATACGGTGATGCCGGTTTTCCCAGAGAGACGCCGCCTTTTGTCAGGAGTCACCCGAAGCGTACACCATAGAGAAATCTCAGCTGGCAGCGGCTGGCTGGGGGTGTTTGAGGTGGGGAAAGTCTGAGTGATGGGGCAGCCTCACAGTCGGGAGGAATAGGTTTTCCGTCCCTCTCTTGTGCCACCTGAGCATGATATGGATGCACACACGTGCTGCATGCCACAGACATGCAGGGGGCGGCAAGACCACGTTTCCTGGCCGAGCGAGCTTCCTTCAAGCAACTTTTCAGGACGTTTCTCTTTAATAGCTCCACTTACGGTCCTTTTTTTTTAATCCTCAAATTGGATCTTTTCCCCTCTCTAAACTATAGAACCAATAACCACAGCAAGTGCTGAGCCAGTGACTGAGGCTTTTATTGTGGCCATGAACAGAGGACATGGGAAATAAACCCATAAAAACTTCTCTACCTTATGTGAGTCAGGCGGTTACGGCACAGAATAAAACCAACGAGAGGGTGAGTGGCTAATAAAGGAAAGGATATCCGTACCTTTTCTCTGGGAATGGGTGGACTGTCTAAGAATTCGGGGGCCATTTTTTTTCCACCTGAGACAGGGTTTCTCTGTGTAGCCCTGGCTGTACTGGAACTCACAGCCAGACCAGGCTGGCCTCAAACTCAGAGATCTCCTGCCTCTGCCTCCTGAGTGCTGGAACCCACTTTTTAAATCATTCTTTTCACAGTGTTTTCTGCTGTGGTCAAAGCTGTTGTCAGCTGTCATGGCGCTGGGCTCAGGGATGCATATGGAATTATACTGTAAGGAAGCCAGAATGCCTGGAGGTCACTCTGGAAGTCTTAGTAGATTCTCCTGGGCCTGGGCTAGATCTAAAGAAGGAATCCTGATCTGAGGAGTCCTGTGACAGAAAGGGGGCCAGAAACCCAGCTAGGCAAACAGCTTAGGGAGGAGTTGGCCCCTCCTAAACTTCCCTGGACTACACTTGGCTGCAACAGTGTCTGCTCCCCACGGCCCACTTCAGTAGAGATTGAGACGGAACATGGTCTTCCTCTACTGAGATGGGAATGCTGTTTCTAACAGCATGGAGATCACACATGAGATTGAGGGGATAGCCTGGGACAAGGACCGCAGGCGTAGACCTGTTGTTTGGGTAAAAACAGTCTTCCGAAGAACATCTCTGAAAAGACATTTTTGAAGCAACTTACTCATTTGTAGAAAACTGTCTCTCTTCCAAGCCTGAGAGGAAATGAATAATTTACATCTCCATTTGGATCGCCTCCCGCTGTAGCCTCTGGTCATTCCAAGAGCCACAAACAGACTGGGAGAGAGATGTCAAGCTGGGGCAGAGTTGAGCCTCCATGAACCGCTGAAACCAGAGATTATAGCATATGGGAAGGGTGTTCCAAATGCATCTCGACAGCAGGCATGTTCAGAATTTCACTGAACCCCCTTTTGTACCATGCTGGCTTCCCCTCCTCAACCTTCTTCCATCCATAACTCATATGATGAGGAACATGGGTAGTACTCCAGGACTCTGTGTGTGCGTGCGTGTACCTGTCTGTGTGTGTGTGTATGTATGTGTGTGTTTACATGTATGTGGGAGGGGGGAGGGTGTGGAAGCCAGAGACTGGCATTGAATGTCTTCCTCTACCCTCTATGTTGTATTTTGGGATGAGGTCTCTCATTAAGCCTGGGCTCACTGATTCTCCTAGGCTGGACAGGAATCCTGTTTTGTCCTTCCCAGCTCCGGAATGACAGGTTGCCCACTGCCAGGCTGGCTCTTAATGCAGATGCTGGGCATTGCAGGTCCTCATGCTTGAGCAGCAAGCTTTTGACCATCTGAGCCACCTCCTGAGCCTCCCCAGTGACCCTCTAAGCTACTTATACTCCGGCCTTGTTCAGGAATTTACTTACCAACATGGAATTATGGAAAACTGCCTGACGTCTGGCTTAACCAGTCCATCCTGTGGTTTTAGTCAGGAAGACACGCTTCTCTGTCCTGAATTCTAGTCTCAGACGGCAGGAAGTACTTACCTTTCGTCACATAGAGCCCTCCCTTGGGGGTCTAGTCAGGATTCACTACAGCGGGGAAGAACGAAGTAAAATTACAGCCACAGAAAGGTCACAGATAGCATAGAAGTAAGTTAACATATTCAAGAGGTTCTGTGGGTCCTTGTCCTCCACTCCATGCCAGCAATGGAGATAGAAAAGGACCACGCACGGAGCTGAGACCTGATTCGAGTTTCACGTGAACACCTGAATGCCTCAGAGAACATCCTTCCTCCCAAACAGGAGTGAGGTGTGATGACCAGTCCCTCACAAGCACTGAGTTCTGGCTGGTTTAGTCATTCGGTCCACATCATGGCTGTCCCTTGTTCACCTGCGTGAGCTCAGGCACCTGAGCAAGCATGAAAGGCCACTATACCTTCACCTCTGAAAACCAGGCAAAGCTGGACTTAGAGCCAAATGCAGAAAACCCTGCTCAGAAAACCCTCCCAGAAACCACTGCTCTTCCCGAGACGTTAGAGGGCACATGCTGAGACAGATTCACTCCAGGCCACCTTCACATGGTTAATTAATTAGCTATTATCATGTTAAATGGCATAAGCCTTTATTCCTGAGGGGTCCAAAGGGGGGGGAGGAATGGCCTTCCAGGGTATGTAGTGAGAAGAGACTGAGGGGTGGGAGAAGGGCTGGCACCCACAAGGTGCCCTCGAGAACTTCCGGTGACTGCCAGTGGCATGAGGGGTCATGGTCAGCCTCTTGGTGGGAACAAGAGCTTAAGCTTTTATGTGGCTGCATCACAGGTTGGAAAACCAGGGATTCAGGGTACTGGATAGCTTGTGTGGTGGCTATTCTTGACTGTCAACTTGACCACATCTGAGACTAAACCCCAAAATGGAGGGCATACTTGTGGGGGATTTTTTTTTTCCTTTCTAAATTTGAAGTAGGAAGAGCCACTTCTAATCTGGATCTCTGAGTTAGGAAGACACGCCCCTTCAATCCAGATCTTTCTAGGTGGGAAAAGACAGGCCTTTAATACATATCTTGAAGTGGGAGGACACCCCTGTAATCTGAGCCACAGCTTCTGCTGGAAGCCTGTACGAGGACTTGGAAGGAGGAAGCTTCTGCTCTTTGCCCGCTTGCAAGCAAGTCCATTCCTCCACTGGCAATAGAGCCTCACTGGACTATCCTACACTGAGCATTCAACCTCGTGGACTTTCAGCAGCCATTGCTGAATTAGCTGAACTGTAGCCTCCAAGTCACTCTGACATATCCCCATTGTCTATATAGAAAGAGAGATCCATTCTATAAACTCTTAACTAGCACACAGCTCGTGAGAATAAAAATAAATAAGTTTCTTATTGATAATTCTGATTAACCAGAGCATTTATAAAAACATGGCCTGTGAAGAAGTCACAGGAAGCGCATTAGAGCACGTCATTCTCAGTTTCTCTCCTGATGAAAAACGGGAGGACGCAAGATCAAAGGCAGCAGATGTTCGGGCAGCCGTTTCATCTCAGGGTCTGGTGGGGACAGAGTGGTGGACTCGCTCCTCAGAGTGGAACCTCGGAAGGCTTCATGTCTTTTGGCCTGTCTTCGTACAGGCTGTTTCCTTCTTGTCTGTAATTTAGTTTCGTGGCATTTTTCCTCTCTTAGATCACTGGCTGGGTTTGAAGCTAGCCGTTCGTCTTCAGAAGGGCTCTCACCTGGCCACCCCAAATGTCTGTCGTTATCTGACTTATACCAGCTCCGATACTATCAAAGCGGGAAGATGACAGGACCATTGAGATCAAACAGAGAGCAAATTTGATGGCCAACCGGGGAACGGCCAAGGTTTGTCCCTAACAGGCCTGTTCCATCCGTTCCGGTGAATTATGTATGGGCTGGAGCTGCCAGTACAACTGATCAGCCTCCAGCTAGGGAAGCTCAGACCCAAATAAGGAAGGAACCAAGGTGGTTTCCTGGCTGTCTCCACAACAGGCTAGTTGTTTACCCTCAGTTTGGGGGAGAACCCTGTTGAAGTTGGGCTGGTGTCCCATGGGACTGTGCGCTGCCTGCCAGGTCTTCCTTTGCAAACCCCTCCTCGCAAACACAGTAAAGCACCCTGTGACTGCAGGACCATAGGAACAGCCTACTTTGTAATGGAAGAAAAACTTTCTTTGTTTTGAACCGATGATGAGCTTTCGGCAGGGCCTGGAGGGGCCGTCAGGGTGTGTTCTCAAGAAACTTTCTGGGCCAAAACACATTATTTTATCGTATTGACTCCCCCAAAACAACTCTCAACTCAAAGGGGGTAGAAGGTAATTTATCCTGGAGCCAACTAGGAGTGACCATGTCCTGAGAACAGAGATTTAGATTACCGTCTCATGATGCTTATACAGCAATGGGGAAAAGACCTGAGTCGAGATGCGCTTAAAATGCACGGGTGGGGACATAAGGTAGATGAAAGCAATGGTAGTGGTAGGAACCTCTGCTATGGTCCTCGGATGACATCTGATGACACGCTCAGCCTTGTGGTTGGTGAGGGCTGGGTGTCTGCGCATTCCAGAGGATTTGCCTAATGGTCACAAAGATATCAGCGCGCATACACAGAGGAAGGCAATGCATGGCTATTCAGAGGGCTAAAGGTGGCCCAAGATAATTTGGGTCTCTGATTTGTATCATTCCAAGCTCTCCACAGTCACTGAAATTCTAATCAGCTAATTGGAACTTTTCACTCGAGATGGCATCAGCAGGACCAGAAGAGGACACATTAACTTTTAGATGGAGGGTAACTTCATTGTCTGAGCACTCTCTTAGAAAAGTCTTGTAGTGACAATGCTGAGACTGCCACTTAATTCATGTGCTCATTCATTCATGCGTTCATTCATTTCTCTGCTTGTTTTTCATTTCTATGTACATTTCCCATATAAACGTATATACACAAAAATCATTAGAAATTTATTATAACTTGTTATTGTAATTTTAAATTCATGACTAAAATCTTTTTGATACCAGCTGCCTTTCAATCCCGGCTCTCGAAGAGGCAGAGGCAGGTGAATCTCTGAGTTTGAGGCCATCCTGGTCTGCAGAGTGAGTTTGAGGACAGCCAGGACTACACAGAGAAACCTTGTCTTGAAAACAAAAACAAAAAAGTAAAAAACAAAGCAAAATACAAACAAGCAAAAACCTTTAATACCAGGGATCATTTTTTCAGAAGCTCCAGAGACAACCAGAAAACAATAAATCACAAGAAAGTAGAGTATTTGAAACCTTTCTCATAGATTTAAATAAAACAGTTAGTGGCTGGGGTGATGTTGTATTCCAACAGGTGTTCCCTTCTGTGTGCTGTGCCTGTATTCTGCATGGTTAGGCTGGGCCACACACGTACTTTTGCTAATACCTAAGAGACATGCAGAGAAGGTGATTGTGCCCACCTTCCTCAGTAATGAAGATTTTTGCCTCCCGGTCTTCCCATCCTTCCTTTTACCCATCCATCTGTCCAACTATCGAACCATCTAATTATCCATCCACCCATCCATATATCTATCCATTCATCCAAACATCTTCAAGGAGTGGCTAACCCATATGAGTAAAAGTTATCTCATTGAATTACTAGCCCCAAATACCGTATGCCCTTCCCTCATGAGTGAAAAAGGCTTTCAGAGTAGGAAATAAATCTGTCTGTGAAGTTCACACTTCTAATCTCAATTGTTGGAGGACTTCAGGTCGGGAAGTTGTTGGGCAGGAAGGCAGAAATCACTGCGGTTCAGAATCTCCCGAACTGTTGCATTATGGGAGCCAGCTCTGCTTGCAAAAAGAGTAGCAGAGTGGAGTCTGTCCTCACTGTCTTTCCTTCCTCTGGCCAAACGAACTATTCCAAATTGGCCTAGGATTCTGGCAGACATCATGAGTTCCAAATGACTGTAGGACTGGGGAAGCCACAAAGCCAAGTGTACAGACAAAAGCATTAGGGGCTTTTAGCCATGAGTGCAATCACTGGCTGTCTCTAAGTAGGCCTGTTGATTTTTTTTTTCCTTTTTTGTCCCTGGTAGGAAGTGACAGTTGGATGCCTGGCACTTACACATGGCCTATTTTCCCCGTGGGAAGTTGTAAAAAAATATCCATTAGGGCTGGTTTGTATATGCAACAGAAGGGCATAATATACCCCTAAAATGAATATCATTATCCCCATCCGTGAAGTGAAAACCCATGAGAGACGGCAGGGCCCTGCAAATTCCTCAGAGCCTCAGCTCTTGGCAAAGCTCAAATGTGTTGAAACCCATCACTTCCCTCTCCTCTCCACTTAGTGTCTCAAGGCAAAAACCTCATTAGCAGACATTTGGAGAGGTTTATTATCGTCTCTTCTAAGCCTCTGAGAGGGTGAGAGTGAGAAAAGAAACTGGAGGAATAACACAGCCTGCGGAAGGTCTAGAAGACAGTTTTCCGAACTCTCTTGATTGAATATTATGCTACTATTTGCAACTCAGTGGCCATAAAGGAATCAGAGATATCACAGACCCATGAGCGCTTGTTCTGTGAACAGTGGACCATTAGGTATAGCCAGACTTTCAGCTACTTTATTGGGTTCTTTTATCTACCACTACCCTTTACCACCCTTCCAATCCCCTAACACTAGGTAGGAGATAAAGAAGGTGAGAGGGGAAAGGGGGGCACGGATATCATTAGACTACTTCTTGCTGATTAGGGACATGGAGTTCCTTGAGGCAGGTTTAGCTTTGCCAACAGGATATCCAATTTCTTGTACTTGTCTCTTTGCATAAGACCGCTTGACAAAACAAAACAACCAGCAGCCAGCAGCCAGCAATGTGGCACCCCTCTCAGGGCCCTCAAGAGTCTCCATAACTCCAAATGTCACACACTTGCAGAAACAATCTGAAGCTGGCAAAACCATGCCCCTGCCAGAGCATGAGGCAAATCATAGTCTGCTACTGTGAACAATCTGAAACAGCCCCAAATCACATATCTGGGATTAAAACAAAAAGATATTCCCATAACATTTCTGTGTTTTAAAAGAAACCAAAATCCTCACTATAATTAGGCTTTCAATAAACAGCTGTTCCCTGGTGTTTTGTGTCATTCTGACACAATTAAAGGATAATACCATGATGGATAAAATCCACACAGCTGCCCTGCCACTCTAGGTGCCTGGGTTTGGGTTTGGGTTTGGGTTTGGGTTTGGGTTTGGGTTTGGGTTTGGGTTTGGGTTTGGGTTTGGGTTTAGGTTTGGGTTTGGGTTTTTCTTTGCTTGTTTGTTTTGTTTTGGAGTTTTTTGTTTTTGTTTGGGGGGGGTGGTTTGTTTTGTTTTTTGAGATTATGAAAACTCAGCCTCCCTTTTATTTGTCACAAAGCTCCATTTAAAAAGAGGAAGTGGGGTTGTCTTTGGCTGCTTCATCTCCAATCAGGCACAGAAGAGAGGAGAGCAAGGAAGAGCCTGTAACGGGAAAACTATAACTCTCTATAAGTGCCTGATAGCTTTGTGTTGGGCCTTGATTGGCCAAAGCTATGTTTTGTGACAACTGAAGCTGTGAGGGAATCTGGAAAGTATATCTCGTCAGCTGGACCTGTTGCCATTCCAACAAATATTCATAACAGGAAAAAACAAGAGGTCAGAGAACTGGAAATCTTTGCTAAAGGCGGGTTACAGTGATGTGATTGGATGTTTGTTTTTCAAATCATGTTTGTGTGTGTGTGTGTGTGTGTGTGTGTCTGTGTGTCTGTGTGTCTGTGTGTCTGTGCACCTGGAGGCCAGTGATCAACTTTGAGAGTCTTCTTCTATTGCTCCCATCTTTTTCTTTTTTTTTTAGACAAGGTTCTTTACTGAGCCCTAAGCTCAACAGTGATTTTGGCTGAACTGGCTGGCCAGCAAGCCCCAGGCATGCTCCTGTCTCCATCCCCCAGTGGAGGAGGTTGCAGAAGTACACCAGCATGCCTCCTAATAAGTGGGGCTGGGGATCAGAACTTAGGTCCTCATGCTTGTGCAGAAAGCACCTTACCTCTGAGGCCCCTCCCCAGCTCCAAGTGGAGTGGTTTTAAGAAGTCAAAGTAAGGACATCTTCAGTGATCCTGCTGTTCAGATGGCTCGCTGTCAGAGGGCCTCGTGAAATGTATGCATACTGCTGTCCCCAGGGACCTGCAATTTCTGCCCCTGCCTTTTCTTAATTATTTGGTGCATGTTTTGTGAGAGGGAGTAGATCTATCTTTCAGCTAACAAAATAGCCTTGAGGCTTGGAACACATTTTATCATGGAACATCTGAAAATAACTCAGCTCTGAAGTACCACGATGAAGCTGACCTCTGGCAAGAGAGTAAAAATAAGGCTTTATCCGTCATCAGCGTGAGTTTAAGCCATTCTTTCAATGACTAAGCTTGCGCGTCCCCTGCATCTGCTCCCATCAACATTACCCACAAAGAGCCTGTCTGTGGAGGAGCTGACCATTCTGGAAGGAAGACATGCCTTGACCTTCACATTGACACCAGAAGAGAGGGGCTTATGCTGGGTTCATTGAGCTGTCCCAGCCAGTCATATCTTGGAAGTTCAGGGATCTAAGAGAATGGCTGGGTGTTTGCTTATTAAATGGCATGTTCTTGGGAACAGTGTAAGGTCTGGAATTCCAGTGTGTCGTCTTTGAGTATATCCCTTAGAAACTAATCAACAACACAATTTTAACCACTGAAGCATTTTAAAATATAATTCTTTCTTCTCTAGGGACCCGCAAACTGTACTTAATCTCTGTACTTAGATACATTCTTTGCTCCAAATTTACAATTGCAAAGCCTATTGCTGTCAATTAAACCCGATCATCTAGATTACTTTAAATTCGCTAGGGGGATTATTTCCTCCACAGAAGCAAAGGTCTAGCTGAGCGTGGTGGTTCAAGCCAGTAATTACAGTAGTCTAGATGATGAGGCAGGAGGATTGCTGTGAGATTCAAGCTAGCTTACATTATAGACTTAGGAGCTCCCATGTCAGCCTGAGCTGAGCTATAGAGTGAGAGAGATCCAGTCTCAAAGAGGGGGTGGGGGGAGAAAAGGAAAAAATTTGAAACAAACAAAAACACTCTTATCACATCTTCACTAAAACTAGGTTTCCTTACAAGCGTTTGCGTATATGTGTGTGTGTGTGTGTGTGTGTGTGTGTGTGTGTGTGTGTGTGCACGCGCGCATCTATTGGAGAGAGTGAAGCAGAACACTGTTAACAATACTGGGGTTGGTTGACACAGCAGGGTGCACTTTGAAGACAGCTAAGCTCTAGCTGCCCTGGCCTTCTCCTTGAAAATGTCATAGAACTGGCAGGGAATGGCAGGGAAGGGCCAGAGCTTCTGCTGCCTGGAGGTACAGAGGGGTCCCAAGATGTCAGCAGGACCGTCTCCCCAGAAGCCCCCTGGGTGGGAGTGCCACAGTAGCCCGAGATCCTCAGAGGTGTCTGCTGTGTTGGACTTTAGCAGGGCTTTGCGGCAGGGAAAGGTCTGGGGGGACACCTCAGGTAATGAGGTCCTTGCTGGGCAAGGCTCTGAGGTCAGAGCTCCAGCCCCCATGTAAAAGCCTGGTGTGGTGGCACAGGCCTGCACTTCCAGTACTGATGGGGGGGAGCCCTTGGCCAGTCAGTCCAGCCAATCAGTGAGGTTCAGCCTCACTGAAGAAACCCTGCTTCAAAAATATAAAAATATAAGGCTGAAAATGACTGAGGAAGAACCCTAACATTGACCTCTGGCCTACACCTCACATCTGCACACACACACACACACACACACACACACACACGAAGTAGAATAAGCACCACGACATTACAGCTGCACCCCCCCCAGATGCTCAGGAATTCAGGGTGGCATGCAAGTTAATCACCCGCAGACAATGGCCATCTCCAGCTGTAATCTGGGAAATATGATCAACAAAGACAGAGGCACGCCGATTACAGATAGATTTACCACCAAAAAGTTCAACACAGCACAGAACAGATGGAGGCCCCAGAAGATGGCTCACTCCATTTAATCTGTGCTCAAGAACGTAATGACATTATTACTAAGAACCTTCAAAGGAATTGTAACAAGATTTGACCTTCGATGTTTACCCTTCTTTAGAGTGCGCTATTCACTTATTTATTTATTTATTTATTTATTTATTTACGTTGTTGTTGTTGTTGTTGTTGTGGAAAAGCAACATCCCCTAAAACAGAAAGTATCAGAATAATACTCGATGGGGGCTAAGCCCAATAAACCGGAAAGACACTGCCCTTCCCCAGGAAGGGGCTGATGTGGATGGCCCACAGCATACTCAGCCTTTTCTGTGGGCTTACGAGAGGGCTCATTAAGACAGTCTCTCTTCCCTGTATTGTAGGGCTGGGAAAGCCTCACCACACCTAATTCTTTAATAAGAAGACAGTGAAGTGCTCTCTCTCTGCACTAGAAAATAGATGCTGTCCCTTGTCAGATAAAAGGTCTAGGATTTTCCTAAATGGCTAGCAATATAATTACTTGATTAGCCCATCCTTTGAAGCTTGCCCAAATAAATTCTGTCAGATTTGGCTGGACTGAGTAATCAGTGGAAAGGGCAGGGTCGGGGTAGAACATGGAGTGACATGTGCTAGGTAGTGGGTGTGAAAAGAAGTTGACAGGGATAGAGAAGGAAAATTAAAACGCACCTTATACCTCGGTGTATTAGTCAGGGTTCTCTAGAGTAACAGAACTTGCAGAATTCACGAGTGTGTGTGTGTGTGTGTGTGTGTGTGTGTGTGTGTGTGTGTGTGTGTGTAAAGGGGATTTATGAGAATAACTTACAGACGGTATTCTAGCTAATCCAACAATGGCTGTGGACAGAAAGTCCAAGAATTCAGTAGTTGGTCAGTCCATGAGGCTGGATGTCTCAGCTGGAGTTCAGTAAGTCCTGGAATACCAAGAGTCGGCTCTAATGCCAGTGAAGGAATGAATGTGCTAGCAAAGCGAGGGCGAGCAGGCAAAGAGCACAAGCTTCCTTCTTCTATGTCCTTAGATAGACTTCCTGCAGAAGGTAGAGCCCAGATTAGAGGTGTGTCTTCCCACCTCAAAGGTCTCAAGCAGAAATGGATTCACCTGCTTCGAACCAAGAAGAAAAATCTCCTCCAGGCGCACCCTCCATTTCTGGACTGTAACTCATTCCAGATGCAGTCAAGTTGACAGCCGAGAATAAATATCACATCGGGGTGTAAACGGGGGTGGGAGTGGGGGCTTAGCATAAACGGCAGGTTCAGAAGGGACACCCAACCACAGCCATCCAGCGCAGAGTCAGAGGTCCGGCTCTACCACCACAGTGTGTGGGCAGAGGAGGGCAAATATCACCACTGTGAACAAACAAGCTTCTTGGGGGAGAGAGTTTTAGATGGCAACTTCCAGTCCAGGGGCCAGCAGCCCCCTGTGTCTATTTAAATTTGCTTAAATTAAACATAAAGAAAAAGCTTAAATTTCAGCTCCCCGTAGAAGTTACTACATGTCTTTCGTATAATCATTTATCTTCTTTGAGAAGTCTGGACATGCATACATGAAAATTGACCCTATCCATTCCTAATTTTCCTCTTGTAGCTCCCCAGCATTCCCCTCACAACTTCATCACCTCATCATCATATTTTTTTTTAAATAACCCACTAAGTCCACTGAGTGCTTCACACGTGTGCATCCACTAGAACAGCAATTCTCAACCCCTTCCAGGGGTCACATAGCCCTTTCACAGGGGTCACTTAAGATCATAGGAAAACATGGATCTCTACATTACAATCCCTAACAGTAGCAAAGTTATAGCATGGCAAAATTATACAAAGTAGCGACAAAAATAATCATAAGAAGGAACCATCTGAGGAACTGTTTTAGAGGGTTGCAGCATTTGGAAGGTTGAGAACCACTGCGCTAGAGCATGGGCAGGCTACCAGTGGCCACGCTGCCCAAGAAAGATGGTTCTCCTTCCCCTGGCAGCCATCAACTGCCTGTGGCTCCTCATAGGTGATAGGACCTGGACAGCGCTGCCCCCACTGCCCCCCTCTATTTCAGATTTTGGCTGGCTTGACCTCTTCTAGCCACACTTGCTGTGAGTTCATGAATGCTGTGCAATGACCACGTCAAATGCAGAAGACAGCTTTTCATAGCCCTCCTCCCCATCTCTTGCTTTAACGTTCTTCCCGACTCCTCCTCTGTGATGTTCCCTGAGCCTTGCTTATGTGTGGGGCTAGGGTGCGGGTGGTAGAGATGTCCCGTTTAGGAGTGAGCACTAAGTCTTTCCTTGTCAGGACTTTGGCTAGCTCTGCACCCCTGCACCCAGAGCTGCTTCAGACAGAAGGAAGCTTCTCTGACCAAGGTTGTGAACAGGCTACGTTCACAGGTATAAACACAAATATTTAAAAGGCGATTTGGCAAAACGTCTATTTAGCAAAATAACAATAGCATGTTCCCCCCTGTGGTGTATGACCTCCCCAGCCATGGGCTTTTGACCAGGATTATCGTACCAGCCATGAAATTCCCTCCTGTGGAGAAGACCTCAACTTAAATGAGAAAATGCTTAGCTGCTCTGTAACGGTCCTGCCGCTATTTCGCTACTGTAGTCATTTTGTTCGGCAGATTGGTGCTGTAGCAGGAGGGCCTAGCACTGGGCAGCATTAATATTGTTACATTGTTGTTCTTACAGTAATATCGTAACAGTGCACTGTCCCGCACTGGGAAAGCTAGCTAGGAGGAGGGAATAGCTCAGCATCAGTTTCTCTATGTCTCACAACCGACGTGTAGAAGTCAGCACATTTCAAGGACTCAGGGGCCACAGGTAGCTAGTGGTAACTGAATGGGGACAGCAGTGCAAATTTAAAAAAAATAAAATAATTCTGTTGTTGGAGAAGTTCTATTATCGCTAAGCCCAATCATCAACTTTCCTAATAAGTGAACCCTTGATCTGCTATAGACCGTGAAGAAGTCTCCCATGTTGTCACAGACTACTTCCTACCTAACCTCTAGATGAACAAAACGTGCCTGCGCACATCTACCGGATAGTTTCTCTGTGGCATTGCACTGGTTTAACTGACAGACGCTGTGAGTTTAGCTGGAAATGACAGAAAAAAAAAAAAAAACTTTTGCAGAAAGAGCAGGCTGTCTGAATTCCGTGTATCTTGGAGGCTGAAGAAAATCTCAGCAAGACTTAACCTCTAACACAGGTCATCCATCAGCAGAGCCATGACAGCAAGGCTTCTTCTCCATTCCGGAGGTGACAGACTTGTAAACGGTTTGGCTTGCATCCCTAGATGTCATTCTATTCCCCTCTAGTGGAGTTAAAGGGTATCTGCCATTCTGCTCCAACTTGGACACATTTGTAAGAATAGGAGTGGGACTCTAGGGACAGTTAAAAACGCCATTGTCCTTATTTCTGTGTGGTGACATCTTGGCACTGAGGGGATCAACTCTTCTGTTCTGTGTCCATTTGTATTACATGTCGGGAAAGCTAGGGTGTGTACACTGGGCGTCTCTATCTTGATGTCGGCATGAGTGATATACTGCCTAACGTGTTCCATGTGTCTGGCTCAGAGCTGGCCTCATCAACTGACTCAAAGGCTCAGTGGATGAGCAGACTGCAGTAAGCCAGGTATAAAAGCCATGTGAAAGCCAGGCGAGTGTGGTGACCTGCCTGTGATCCCAGCATTTGGAAAGTGAACAGAGCATCCTCCCAGGGCAAGCTGGTTGACTAGACGAGTCAACTCTGTGAGCTCTAGATTCCATAAGAGACCTGCCTCAGTAAGTGAAGCAGAGAGTCACCGAGGGAGACACCTGAGGTCAACCTCTGACCTCCACATGCATACACATGCATGCAAAAAGGGGGCGTGGTCTAAAATTCTGACCTTATCGTGTAGTAGCTACGCATCCTGGTTGAATTAATTTTCCTAGCCTCTCTTCCTTTGTCTTTAAGACAGATATGCTCCTTCTTTGACCCTGCATGAGGACGAGGACAAGAAAAAAGGAAATAATGGAGCCCTTCAGACATGAGGCTGGGCGCAGAACTTACCCAGTCTCATTTCCCATATGCCCCTCTGACGGCATTGTGTTAGAAGTGGGGGTAGACAAGTGAATTGTCCACCTGCTTCCAAACACTGGGCCTACAGAGGTGGCCGTGAGGACCCGAGCTGCCTTTCAGAGGCTGGTCAGCTGCCATACGATTTTTATTATGTTTCCATCTTCTCTTTGACTGTGGAATTCTTCTAAGGTTAAGCTGGTTAGCAGGGGAAAGACGGGAGTTTTAGACTAGCAACTGTTACAGTGTTTCCATCTCCCCAAATGAAAGGAACATTATCCTCAAAGGCATATATGCTAGTGCATTGGAAGCCACGCCCCTCTCCTCCACTTTGTTCCACACCCCAAGCCAGCGCCTTCCTCTGCAGAGGGGAAAAGGAAGCGCAACAGTCTGCCACAGGTGGATAGGAGTGTGTTCACAGGGCTGTTTTCCTAAGTACTTGCTCGACTTTTTTGGGGGGGAGTGGGGGAGAATGAATTCTAAATTTGTACAGTTTTTTTGTGCACCCCCTGGAAAGCTAAACTTTGCATTTTATAATAGATGAACGAATAGTGCCGGTGGGTTCAGATGTGGGATTGGAGCATCTCAACAAGGACCGCTATTTTTGTCACTGTTTTAGATTGAGTTCTGGAGACGTCTCCTAGGAAGCATTTAAAGTCACAGTTGGGGGAAAGTGCATTAGTGTTGCCTCCTATTGTTTAAGAAAAGGGAAGAAGGAGGGAGGCAGGCCAGCCTCCCTTCAA
Source organism: Psammomys obesus (assembly GCF_907164565.1). Lineage (NCBI taxonomy): Eukaryota > Metazoa > Chordata > Mammalia > Rodentia > Muridae > Psammomys > Psammomys obesus. The sequence continues at coordinate 4,067,997 of NW_026596131.1, read as the reverse complement.
TGCCAAAGTGTGCCCCTCAGCCCCTGGCACGCAGCCACCAAATGCAGAAATGCTTAGACATCAGTGAGGAAAGAAAGCTGAAAGTTCGATACAGAACAGGCCAAGCATGAGGACCACGAACCTCTGCTTGGGACAGTGCTTTACACGGGGGAGGGTCAAGGTGGAAGGGCTTTACCTAATTACATCTGTAAAAGCCGATCAGTGTGATACCAAGTACCCAAGTGACTCAGAGCTGTGTAGCCCTGGCTGACCTAGAACTTACCGTGTAGACCAAGTTGGCCTGGAACTCACAAAGATCTACCTACCTCTGTCTCCTAAGTACGAGGATTAAAGGCATGTGCCATCATGCCTGTCCAGGATGTTGTGTTTTTATGGCTTGGGACAACCATAGGCAACTTGTTGAGGGTTCACTATCCAAAAAGAAAAAAAAAAAAAATAGAACCTTTGCTGTTTCTCAATCCCTGCTTTTCAAAAAGGAATAATGAAATGTTCCACTCAACCCAAACATACAATAAATTCGCCAGGGAGGTTGAAGCTGGAAGAGAATAGGTTTACAGTCTTTCTACAGAGTGAACTCAAGGCCACATAGGCAACTTGGTGAGACCCTGTCTTAAAATGATGTCACACGCCTGTGATCCCAGCACTCAGAAGGCAGAGGCCAGGGGACTACTAAATGTTCAATGCCAGCCTGGGCTACATAACCGGCTCCAGGTTGTTCAGGGCTAGATTCAAGACCTGCCTTGAAAATAAAAAAATAAAATAAAAGTTAGGGTGAGATTAAAAAAAAAGAGAGAGAGAGAGAGAGAGTGCCAGCAATGTAACAAATCTCCTCTGGAAAGGTCGAGAACTTGCTACACATGAAGAGGAGAGGAGAGAGGTCTGCTAACAGTATGAGCTAAGCGGTTCGGGAAGCCTGCCCTGGAAATCCAGGAGCTAACCTGTCCTTTGAGCTCACACAGGAGAGCTTTAACTTTCAAGCTCCCTCACAGGGCTCCACACCACCCAGTTCCAACGGAGCAGCCGGGTCAAAAGCAGAGCCTCTTATCATGACAAACGGGTTGCTCTTGGATTTAATATTTTATATATTTGTCCATTTGACCCAAGATTTCCAATCCTGGCTTTTCTCCCAAGATCTTCCGGGGCTCTTGTCCCATGTCTGATTGTAAATCCTCTTGGTCTTGATGCAGAAAAATTTGGAAATAACCTAAATGTGTGGAGATCAGGGGTTGACTGAATCAGAGGTAGTACATCTGTACATGAAATGTCGAACAGTTAGATGGGACACTGCTTTATAGTGATCTGTAAACTACTTATTTGAACACTTCGGTTAAGACAATCCTAAACCAGTCTACTAAATATGATTCCTAAAAAAAAAAAACAAAAAAAAAAAAAAAAAACAAAAAAAAAAAACTCCACTTTCCTGCTTCTGTCTCTCAATCTTTGTTAAATTAAACATACCAAAATGTTAATTTATAGTCCTTCCAATTCAGCTATGCCTTTGTCAAATCCAGCAAAATGATATCTAGTGTTTTGCAATGAACATAATTTACCTATGTAAATGAGCGCGTGAGTAAATAATTAACATTATTTTTTAAGAATAATATTTTACCGTGAACTATATATTTTTAAAAAATAAGGTCAAAGCCAGAAAGATCAGATACTACCAAGAAGTGATGTCTCTCATGGCTGGAAGGGAGGTTACCACTGGGAAAATAAACAGGGACTAATCGATCATTTTCACGGGCAGCCAGACATCTCAAAGGGCGGAACCTTGCCCATTTGGGCTTTGCAAGCCGAAAAGACAGGGTTACACCTTCTGACTCCTCTGTATTTACCAAAGCGGCTGCTGGGGAACCTCCCAGCACTGTTCACAAGGCATGAGAGCAGCCTTGGTGCATGTAATTCTTACTTCACATGTGTGACAAGAAAAATAAACATAGAAATCTCAGGAGCATTATCTTGCTAATACAAAATAGTATGCTTCAAAACTTGTCCCTGAACATCACTGTGTCGGTGACAGGGCTTCTCACACAATGGCCTGAGTCTTCCTTCTATAGATCGGCAGAGATGGTGATAAGTGCGCTTGCATTCATCTCTGAGTTACTCTCAAATAGTCTTGTAAACTTGGCCATAAATGTTTTAAGACACAGGTTCACAGGGAGTTGGCAGAGTCTCCGTAACAAGGTTACTTCCTCTACTCCTATCACGTTTTATTTTCAAGCTATAACATTTGAGCCAAACACGTCTCTAATTAGCGTGGACATTGTTTGGCGCTTTAATAATGCTATTAAACTTTAATGGTGAATAGATCAACGGTCATCATGAGGTAGGGGTAGGGAACTCATAACAGGAAGAGGAAACCCTTAGGAACTGGCAATGGGCAGCCCTGTACCATAAGAATATGATGAAGCCTCGTGGAACTAGGCTCAGAATAAGTGGTCCATGTAAAGTCTGTCGAATTACACCAACATCTGCTTCTGGTTTTGACCATAGCGCTAGAGAAAATGCAGTGGGGTGAGGGGCTGTCCCTGTGATGCTCTACATCAGTGGTTCTCAAGCTGTGGGTCCCAACCCCTTTGGGGGTCAAATGACCTTTTCACAGGGTTGTGCTTCAGATATCCTGCATATCAGATACGTACATTACAATTCATAACAGTAGTAAAAGCTTACAGTTATGAAGCAGCAACAAAAATAATTTTATGGTTGGGGATCACCACAACATGAAGAACTATATTAAAGGGTTGCAGCATGGGGAAGGTTAAGAACCATTGCTCTCCATGGTTTTTATAACTTATAAATCCAAGGCTATTTCCAAATTGAAAAAAAAAATTAATGACATGTTAACATGATGCGTTCCTGATAAAAATTACTACTCTTGGTTATTATAAATCAGTAAAACAGTAAACATAGTTAACTAAATGGGAAAAGAATTATGATTTATCAATATTTTTACTTGGAGGACTCAATATGGAAATATGAGGGAAAAAACATTCTCTAAATAAAAATCTCCCACGAACTACTAGTATTATAGTGTTGGGAAATAAAGCTGTCTGTGCACAAGATTGGATTCCTCCCCACTTTCTTCCCTCACCTGTAAGAGACCGGTGGATCCTGAGTCCTGCTGTGTGACATTTACCTACTCTCAGGAAGCAGAGCACGCGCACACACACACACACACACACACACACACACACACACACACACACCTACAAAGAGTCAGAATTTTCCCAACGTGAAACTGCTACCTGCACTGTTCTCTTGAGTTCCTTTTCCTCTGCCCTGATGGTTCGGCCCACACAGCAGTGGGTCCTTCACCCCTTGGTCCCCTGAGATGAGCAGTAGGCACTTCCACCCTGGTGTTTGAGTGAGGATTGAATGCCGTGGTAAGCCAGTGAGATGCGGACGTGGGTTGCTATTGCTGTGCCCACTCGTGATAGCTGAAGGATAGATGGTTTCTCTCAGCGTCACTACCTTAGGGCTGGTTCCAGGTGGACTTCAGCCTGCAAGCTGAACCTCGAAGCCCATTCTGTTGTGCACTTCCAACCAGTAGAGAGTGGAAGGGGAGTCCAAACCTGCTGAGGTTCTTTGATGTAGTGATGTTATTCAAAATCTTTGCTGCCCGTTCTTGGGGAAGAACTTTCACATGCTCCATGTTGTTGACTCCCAGCTTTGCTGTGTGTCTTACCTGGGCTAGTGAAATTTGCAGAGAAATTATGGCACCGTTTGTAGGTGAGGGATCAAAGAATCTTAGAGTAGTATTGCTGTTTCTCTTTATCTTCTGCTGGAAGATTTGGGTCTACCCCTGGTAGAGGCCATTGTATCAGGAAGATCACAAAGGGAGGAGAAATGACCGTTGTTTGGCTACTGAAACTTAGGAGTGGTTCACTTATGCAGCATAACGCACTCGTCCTCAATGAGACAGGAACCCCCCCTGGGGTCTTCCACACTTGGCACGCATCACTGACACATAGTAGGTACACAGCAAATAATTTTCAAGTAAAGTGAAGAAGCCTAGCTAGAAAATATGCTTATTTTCAAATGAATACTGCATAGGCTTTCTTGTGTAGATATTTCCACATTTAAAACATATTTTAATGTTGGAATTCCATGAATGAGCAATGATTCTTTGGTAATTTGGCATTTATAATTGGTAGGACATTGACATGCATACATACAGCAATGTCTGAAAATGGTGTGTACAGGTACTATACAAAACAGGAAGAAGTAAGCCATATATACCTTTAAAAATATTTTCATGTCAAAAATTTTGTGTGCACATGCTTGAGGGTATCTGCAAGGCCAAAAGAGATGTCAGATCCCTCTGGGAACTAGAGTTAGGGGTGACTGTGAAATTCCTGACATGGGTGCTGGGAAGTGAACACAGATCGTCTGGGAGACCAGCAAGTGCTCTTAACCTCTGAGCCATCTCTCCAACCCCATATCATAGCTTAAAGATATAGATTATGCTTCCAAATGTTTTCACAGTTACCTCACAGTTATAAGTACCTTCTTGGTAGCTTGCTCAAGAAACTCTGCAGGCAGATGTGATAACCGCCTCAGTTTCTCTAACATGCAAATGGCATCCCATGAACCAGATGAAATGTAACCAAATGCATGCAGCAGGACGTGACCATCATTTTGGACGCAAGGAAAATGTATGAACTGTCTTTTCTCCTACGTCTTCTCAGATAATGTTCAAATTACCCTTTCCCTTTCATCTCTAAACCTGTCTGTCCCCACACTTCCTGGAGGCATTTCATGTACAAATCTATCTAGAGAAAAGCTACGCCATTGTTCCGTGGAGGAAGGGCCATGCTTGTTTTCTGGTTCTGACATAAATGTCCTTCTAGCCCATGTTTGACTCTGTGACTTGCTCTTTTTGTCAGCCGGTAGTTTCTGGTGCTCAGTCAATGCTGTTTTAGAAAGAGCTAGCTAATTTGCTCTACTTGTTACATTGTATTCAATACGATAAGTGTATTGCAGTTTATTTGGTAGTTGCTTTGCTGGGGGAAAATTTTATGGATTTACAGACTTAGTGGACTTGGGTCTAATGACTGCATCTTGCTCACCTGGGCAAAAAAAAAAAAAAAAAATCTTAAGAATCCTACTAATGAAGCTTGGTTTGATAAATTAGCCCAGCTCTAAAGATGACTAGTATTGGGGCTAGGGAGACGCATCCGTGGTTAAGGGTTCTTGCTACCCTTGAAGAGGACCTAGGTTCAATTCCCATCAGTTCCCAGCACCCACATGGTGGTTCACAACCATCAGTAACTCCAGTCCTGGGAAATCCAACGCCTCTTCTGATGTCCACAGGCACCAGGCATGCACAGGTGACATACATACATGCAGGCAAAATACCCATAAACGTAAAAATAAATCTAAAAAGATTTTTTAAATGTATCTTAAAGAAGAGGACTGCTATTCATCAGAATAAAATGTGGCCACTATACAGGAGCAACATGAATTCCTGCAACGAGGAACGGGAGTTCTTTCATAGACAACATCCACAGCAAGACCAGCCTGGCCAAAGAAAAAGTTGTGTTTTTGTTTAGTTTAGTTTAGTTTTGGTTTTGGTTTTGTTTTATGCACAGCAAAGTCTCATGTGATCTTAAAGTCCCAGGGTGATACTAAATTTGCTATGTAGCTGAGCTTGATCTTGAACCTCTGATCCTCCTGGAGTGCTGGGATCACATCCAGTTTTATGTGATGCTCAGCGTGGAACCCAAGGCTTTATGCCTACGAGGCAAGACCTTTAACCCTGAGCTACAGCCCTAGTGAGCACTGTGCTTTCTAAAGCTCCAGTGGAGAGAGAGCCAGATCCACACAGCCTCTGAGAAAGCATACTAGGCGGATCCCTTCTTATAGCCGAGACACGATGTAGTAATTGCAGTAATAGCCATGTTACATAAAATCATCCCGGCTTTGGTAATACCTGCAGTTTTTCTCAACAAAACAAAATTTTTAATACTTTTTTCTCTTTCTTCCTTCCTTCCTTTCTTCTTTCTTTCTTTCTTTCTTTCTTTCTTTCCTTCCTTCCTTCCTTTCTTCTTTCTTTCGTTCTTTCTTTCTTTCTTTCTTTCTTGTCTCATGGAATTAAAAAAGAAAAAAGAATTCTGCTTCCTAAGAAATTTAAGATCACAGTAATGATGCCAGCTTTACCCTTGGAGCAGTGCATTCGGTGTTGCTTATGTAGTCAGCATGTGGGTGACATTTAGACCCAAGCCCAGCTTCCAAGTATGATTCATGAGAACACGTCAGATGGTAAGAGCAGGGAATTTTCCTTGGTATTTAGAGGAAGCAGCTTGAAGGAACCGAACAAGGAAGTCACGCCCCAGAGCTCCTTGGGATTAAAAACAGCCTTGCCCAGGAACTCAGAGAGCCTGACCCTGAGGCCTTCAAGGACAAGCATTGGGTCCTCTGAGAAACCTCCAGGGCATATGGGAGGAATTCGGATATGGGTAGAAAATGAAGGATGGGATCTCACACACAAAAACACACAGATGTGCACACACACACACACACACACACACACACAGACGCACACACAGACGCACACACACACACACATGCACACACCAGCCAAAGCTTGCCTTCCTTGCTCATCAGATGAAAAGGCTATGTGAAGAGTCTGTTTCCATAGAACCATCCTCATCTTCATCCTTACAGCTGCCTGCCTCCTGTAGCTCAGGAGCATCCATCCCTGCAGAAGCTTAACTCTGCCCATGGCTGGATATCTGTCCATCCTTGAAGACAAAGATTGGGATTGCATCCTCACCTGGAACACACTGCCTTCAGTAAAGACATAGAGTCCAGCAAAGAAGAAACTAGGAAGCCCAAAGCTCCATCAGCTTCAAAATCTGTGCTGTACAGATCTAAGGGCTTGTGTTTTTACCAATTTGAGGAGTTGATGATGATGACAATAAGAACAATGATAACAATGGCAATGATGGTGGAAGAGGAGGGAGTCCTGGAAACGCCTTGACAGGAACGTTGAGAAGGCTTTCCAGGGAAAGCTGGCTGAGTTACTATATTTTAGAACTAAGAAATAAGACACGGCTAGCAGATGCTTTCAATAGAACTTGCATTCTTCCCCCCATTGGTTGTTTTTTTGGAAAGAAATCCGGATTTAGATTTGTGAGTGAGATTTCATTTGTGCCTATGAGAAGCCGTGTACTCAAAGCCTCTGTTTTCGCCAGAGCCACATGGACAGCAGAAGCTTCTGAGTCAAGCACTTGCGTGGTCTGCCATGATGTAACATCAGACCTGCGATGCAGGACAGCAGGTTTTATGATCCCCTCAAGCAGAGGCTATCTCAACAGGTCAAAAGTAACCTTTGCATGAGTTTCACTAAAAGGGGAAGACTACTGATCTGGTGAAGGTTCACTCTAAAACAGACCCCTCTTCGTGTGCTACAGCTAGGCTTACCCCGTGTTACCCATGGCATAGTTCTCCCTAGAACCTCCCAGCAGAGCACGATAGAAGCACTTTGCTGTTCCGATGTAGTCTTTCATGTGTATTTGCTATGTGTTTGATGAAGGTGCACCATGCAAGAGACAAATGATGCTAGAGGTGAGCTGGGCAGATTTTTGGACTCAGCTTTGCAATCCTACAGAAACCTCCTCCAATTCTCTTACTGTCTCACCTTGCTCCCCAGGGAGCTCAGAGATAAAGTTCAGATTTAGAACTTAATAGTCAGTCTTGGCCCTATCCCAGTTGCTAATTTAGCAATGTCAGTTCAGAGCTCTCTTTCTTTTGCATGAGACTGTGTGTGTGTGTGTGTCCTCTGAAAGGAAACAGTGGCCTTTCTTACTATCCCTGCATCAGCTGTAACAGGTAGAATTCTGGTGGCTATGGCAGGTGGAAGCCATCACGGGCAAAGGGATAGGTGACATACATTGGGTGTTGCCACCAGGTGAAGGTGCCCAGGCTTATGGGTGTGACAGAGTCCCAAAGCAGCACCCAAGGACCTGCAACACTTAGACATGAGCACACTCCAGCTTCGGCTCCCTCTGTGGCTGGTGCCTCTCCACCCGGAAGACTCACTGCCTCTTCATTAATCTCCCCATGACCCAGGCTGGCTGCATACCTGGTTGAACCCTCGGTCAGCCGGAAACTCAAAGTGACTTTGTTCCGAAGAACTGGTCACAGAGGATGAGACACTGTGTGTGTTTCCTTTACTTAGAGAGGAACTTGCTGCTCCTACTTTGGAGCAGATCTCTGGCATCACCCTCCTCATCCCCTTCAGATGAGATCCAGTGGTAGGGCTCCCAGGGACGGGCAGCAGATGTCCCTCTGCTGCTGTTCCACTCAAGATCCTGCTATTTGCACAGCAAACAGGACTGCACTCCCCGCCCAGCGCACAGTATGTTTAACCCACGTGCTGTACAATGAAAGTCCTCTTGTTGTAGTTACGCACAGGGAATCTAGAGACCCCAGGATGCCTGCGAGTCAGCTGGTGACGGGGTGACAGCAGTGTCCCCACTCTGCGGAACGTGCTGTGGTTACATAAGATGTTCTCCCTGGGGAAAGCTGGGTGAAGAGCACACAGGAACAGGCTGTTCTCGTTTTGCAAATTCTTGTGAGTCTTAAATGATTTCAAAATAAGGAGGGTTATGTTGATGTTTTTCTGTTCCTGAATATCAAGACAGAATTGAAGAGACCATCTACTACCGTTGTTTCCAACATGAATTTTAGTAGCGGCCTCGTCTCCCTCCTTTGCTCTCTTCCTTCTCCACCCTCAGCAGTTCGGGGCACCTCCTGACAAGCTCTCAATTAAAATGCTATTCTCACCACCCCCCTCCCCATGGTCCAGGATACAGATGAGGAAACAGAGGCCCAGAGACGGTAAATGCATCACTTGTCAGTGGCTGTAGAAATTCAGAGAGCCTGGGAGAGTTTCTGCCCCAGTGGCTTTCTGTAAGGCGTGGTGAGTCCCATTTAGGTAACAAGGTAGTTTCTCTTGTCAGACCTAGTGGAATTCATTACAGTGGATGAGTTCCCACGTGCCTGCCTCCCCCTTCTTCTCTGCAGGCAATAGCATCGTCTTGACCTTTAATTCGGGACCATGCAATGGGATAATCCGGGCCACCAAGCAGTTTCAAATTCACCACATGGTGATTGCCCAGGAACTTCCTGGGAGGGCAAGACACAGAGTGCAGGAAATAGGACTGAAGAAAGGCTCCCTGCTTGGCCTCCATTCTGACCACCAGGGAAGGCTGGAACCCCCGGCTCTCCCGTTGCTTCCGTTGCAGCCCATGCCACTGAAGTATCTTAGAGAAACCTTGGACTCCGTGAGGGCTAATACAACAACACCTTCTTCTGTCCGTTCAGCCCTTGTCAGGTCGCAAACCTTTTGCATATGCTCACTTGCTGCTGGAGTTCGCATGTGTACAGACAGGCGTCATAATCCATAAACGGGATCCAGGGCCGCACACGTCCTTTGGGCAGTGAAGGACTCTGGGACTTGGTGGGTCTCCAGACACATACACAAGAAGTGGCTTCCCCTCTTTCTCCATCTCCCAGCAGTTAGAGCCCGGAGGTGACATAGGGGTGCCGGCTGAGTAAGAGTTAGTTTTCCTGAAAAGGAGGCCCATTGCCCCTGTGCCGAGTCAATGGAGATCTGTATGACAGTCAGGCTGGCAGCACGGCCACCCCAGGGCTGGCTGCTCCGTGCATCCTCCGGAGAGGCTCGAGTGAGCTGCCACTCTCGATTTGCTGTCAGTTGTTGATGCCACATTCCTGCAGGGATCCTGGCTGCTTCTTTTCCCCCAGCATTTTCTTCGCCCTCCGCATTGGAGGACACAACCTTCACTGTCAACACGGCTCCGGCTAATTGGTGCTGATGCTGACCTGATCTCTCAGCGTTCTGCCCTGCCTCTCAGACATCTGAGAAACTGATCAGCTGCTCTACTGTTGGAGGCTGCTCTTCTCTCCATCTTTTATTATTATTATTTATTATAATTTATTCAATTTGTACCTGCCTGTGCCCCCCTCCCTCATCTCCTCCCAATCCCACCCTCCCTCCTTCTTCTCCCTCTATGCCCCTCTGCTAGTCCACTGATAGGGGAGGTCCTCCTCCCCTTCTATCTGACCAAATTCATGCTACTGAAAAGTATCAAAATCCAGCCAGAGACTCCAGAATCCAGACTCACTGTAGCATGCTGTATATAACGTCTGTTTCTCTCTGTGTGAGCTGAAGAACAGGAACTGGTTGCACCCTCGAAGTCTGTCTGGTCTGCTAGTGAGAGCAATGAGCCTACAGCTATGCTTGGGGGCAGGGCTACCCCAGTGGGTTTCTTTTCATGTAATCACTGACATTTCCCCCAGACAAGTGCACAGAATCTTTGGAGAAAGTACACAATCGAGAGGTCCTATCAGTCTCAGGGTTTATTTGATTGCACAGCCCCTCAGGATTCTGGAAGACAAGAGCTTTCCCAGAGTTCCCAGATCCCAGGTCACCCAGTTCAGCTTCATAAGAATACCAGATTCTATATTTCTTCTGTGTCACCGCCTTGCCAAGTGTTTAGGGAGCAGGGGACATGGGACAGGGACCAGAATAGTTTGAAACACTGAGCATTCCCCCTCCCAGACTTTGAGGATGGAAGGCTTCAAGTGAAAACTTTCATAGAAACTTTGTCATTGTCTGTGTACAAATTATATACCTCAAAGGCAGGGGAACACAAGTATAAAAATGTGATATGGTCAAAACACACACACACACACACACACACACACTGGGTACACAACTCCTCTGACTCTAGTACAGTATGGTACTAGCCAAACTAATGCAATGAACGTAGGGTGTGAGCTTGGCTTAACCAAAAACATAGCCCTTTCACACGTGAAATGATGCTGTTCTTCTCCCTCCAGGACCCCAGGAGCAAGCACAAGTTCAAGATCCACACTTATGGAAGCCCTACCTTCTGTGACCACTGTGGGTCCCTGCTCTATGGACTTATCCACCAAGGGATGAAATGTGACAGTAAGTTTTCTTTCTCAGTAGATGGCCAGGCTCTGCAGCTCCTAAGTTTGCTTGGTGCCAGGGTTTCAGAAACTTCTCAACAGCAGCTCATCAACAAAGAACTGGTTCAGATAAAGGCAAGGATTAAAAAAATGATGAACTTCTCTCTTCTCCAGGTTCTAGTTTATCACAACTACCTACTTGTCTAATTATGGACACCAAAAGTAATTTGGTTCTATAAATGAGGTTAGTGGGTACTGTCAGTGTGTGTGTGTGTGTGTGTGTGTGTGTGTGTGTGTGTGTGTATGTGTGTGTGACTTAAAAAATCTTCAATCCCTGTAAAATGCAGGTTAGTCAAACCCCACAGAAGACACCCCACCTCCGGGTTCCACATTTGGTTGGCTTCAAAATAAGCTAAGCAACCACAATCATTATCTTCCTGTGTCTCTAATTAGTGGGTGGACTGTGGAAAAATCCAGCAGGCTTCTCCTTAAAACTGAAGCCAAAGTAAGCATCAAAACCACGGTAGCGTCTTGAGCTCCCTCGCCCTGCCCATTGCTGAACGGATGAGATCTAGAGCAGTCTAATTATACATGACCTCACAGAGGTCTGCTGACATGGAGGACAGGAGGCCGTTTCCATCCTCCTCCTCAGTCATATATACATCCTTATCCAATACCAAAGGAAAGGGGGAAAAGAATAGCCTCAGAAATGTTCTGGTTTGTTAATTCTCAAGTGACAAAGTTACCTGTGCTAGTTGCTTAGGTAAAAATGTATACTTTTAGGGCATGAAGAGGCAGCTACTAAGCCTGTGTTTTTAATAAACGTTAGCCCAACACCAGCATGTCCTCATTTATTCCCACGGACTAGATTGACCACAGAGCTTTGTGTCCTGCATGGAATAATCACAGCATCATGTATAAGTTAGGGTTTCTGAACAGTAGAGCTGTGGAAAGTCTCCCAGAGCCCAGAATTTGTTCAGCTTACCTAGCTGTGCAGGCTTAATGGCCTTACCATCCATGTCAGTGGCTCCTGTGCTTCAAGAAACCCTCAGATTCCAAACACATCATCTGCCGTGTTCCCGAAAGTGCTAATGCTAAGCACATTTGTAAATGTATTTTTGGCTATTTTAAAACTTGGAGCAGGGCTGGAGAAATCGTCCTGCGGGTGAAGATGCTTACTGCTGAGAAACTGCCATTGATCGCTGGAATCCACACATTGGAATGAAAGAGTAGATTCATACAGATTTGCCCTTTGACCTCCACATGTGTGCTATGGCCAGGGCAGGTGTGTGGTGTGTGTGTGTGTGTGTGTGTGTGTGTGTGTGTGTGTGTGTGTGTG
>NW_026596131.1:4042390-4055686 GCF_907164565.1 Psammomys obesus | reverse complement strand
TGTGTGTGTGTGTGTGTGTGTGTGTGTGTGTGTGTGTGTGTGTGTGTTAGAAGCATTTTAAACATGGAGCAAAAGTGAACACTCACATGTGTTACATTGCTGTCACCTTGACAAAGTTAGCAAGATACTGAGAAGTTTATATTGTCAGCCTCACTCAAGAGGTACAACTTGGCATCAAGGTACCCCATTATATGCACTCCACTGAGGAGTTTGCTGGGTGGGGAGGTGTACTCTTCCATACTGTTCCCACTTACATATTCTCTTCCGGATGAAGCAAAGATTTTGGGTGCTGAGTAATTTTAATACAGTAGAGAAACAGATGGACAGCCTGAGATGGTTTACAGTCCATTTTCTGCTATTGTAACGAGATATCTGAAATGGGGTACTTTGTGAAGAATAAAGGTTTATTTAATCCCAGGGTTCTGGAGGCCGAGACGTTCAAGGACAAAATGCCAGCAGCTAGTGTAGGCCTTGTTGCTACACCACAACATGGCGGAAACATAGACTGAGGGGCTCTTCTGTTTATAAAGCTATAATGCCACCATGGGAACACCTCCCAGAGTCCCCACCTACAGTTGCCATTATCATGAATTTCGGGGGTGAAATTTCTACTACACAAACTTTTAGGGAGACATTTATATCATGGCAGGCATTAATTAGCCTCCCAAGCCACCTGTTTTAGAGTGTTGTTTCCTGGTCACCCTTGAATGTCTTTGTAATAAATTAACTGTATAAACCTGAATTTCTTAGCTAAATTGTTGACAATAGCATCCATCTGGTTTTGCATATTAGAATCCTGCTTCAGGTTTTGTTTGAAATAAATAGACTCCATCACTAAACTACTTTGAAAGCCACTGACCCGAGCCATTGTTTCTGTTGTTTTCTAAGTTCTTTGTTCCTTGGACTTTGGGACTCCTTCCTAGAAGAAGGAGATGAACAGACAGCATCAGGATCCCAACCTTACCTTAGCAGAGAGGCAGCCATCCTTTCACACACCCTTGTCTGTCGTCTGGCTGTAGTCTACGCACAGTTACACTTGGTGGTGAAAAAGCTAGCCACCACGTATGTCAGCCGACCCTCCAGTGTGTAGGGTAGGAGATAGGATCAGGGAGTACAAACAGACAACCAACGGTAGAAAAGCCAGTTTTGGGGAGAGCCAAAACCAGACCCAACCCCAGTGTGTGCTCCCCCTTGTTACCCATACTCTTTCTAAGAGTATCATCCTCAGATTTCATCTGTCCCCGGTACCTGAGGATAGACAGGGCTTGGTTAACCCAAGTGACATGAAGAGCACAACTTAAAGAGTCTTCGTGGCTAAGCCCCGGCCAGTAAAGCATCTTGAGTAAGGAGCATTTTGAACAGAAACCTAAGGGATTCCCATCTCTGAAGCGGCTGATTGTTCTTCTCTTGCTGTGTCATTACACAGTTTTCAGTAGTTACTTACAGCAAATAGGTCTTATTTATGACTTTTTTTTTTTAAGGTATGTTTCCATGTTCAGATTAAACACCGAGAATGAAAGGGATAGTCAGGCTCTGCCTTGACTATTGCAGATTAATCTTGTTAGCATCCTAGGGAGAGTGGGTGAGGATTCCAGGAAGCCCAAGGTACCAGGAGGGCGGAGCCAGCACACCTACACAGCCTCATGTTTGTAGTCAGCGCTGCAGATTCTTCTCAGGGTTTCTTTAGTTCATAGAAATAAGACTGATCTTTTTTTATCCTCTCCCTGTCTCGCCTACATAATGTCAGTGTAAGGAATGGCTTATGCCAGGCGGGTATTTGTTTTACTTGGATTAATATTTAAATATTTGAAGACAGGTTTAAAACATCAAACACAAGTTCCTTTAAAAAAATATACTTACACCTTCTCAAAAATACCGAGTTGCTTGAAGGAAAGACATTTTTATGAATTTCCTATATTCAGCCCACAGATTGTCACTTTCTTGGTGGCCGTCTCAGAAAGGGAGAAGTAATTCTCTGACCAAAAAAAAAAAAAAAAAAAAAAAACAGTATTCTCTGTTTAAAATTTGCATGTCGCATGCCTGTGCATACCTAAACTATTAAGTAGTTATTAGGTAGTCTAAGCTCTGTATACATTTACTTGTGTAGATTTTGTTAAAGATTTGAAAGAGTCACAGAAGAACAACCTGGGTTCTCTTTCTGTAGTAAGGACTGAACAAATATGAGATGGCTATTTTAAGGGTATTGTCACTCACAAGAGGAAGCCTGTGCTGAAAGGGACATCTGCTAACAGTTCATGTCACCAGAAACATTATAGCAAAGTATCACATTAGAGGAGAGTCGTTCCCACTTCTGCTCAGACACCAAAACACAGAGGCAGCGATGCAAGCCCATATGGCCAACCTCACCCTTTGCTTTCTTGATTCACAGCCTGCGACATGAATGTTCACAAGCAGTGCGTTATCAATGTCCCCAGCCTCTGCGGGATGGATCACACAGAGAAGAGGGGGCGGATTTATCTGAAGGCCGAGGTCACCGATGAAAAACTCCATGTCACGGGTAAGGCACTGTCCAGGAGAATCATGGTTGGCCAAAGGTAAAGCAGGGTGAATCTGGGCCAGTTGACTTGGTGCCTCTCAAGGTATTTACCACTAACTAACACGTCCTATGAGACTACTCTGTACACAAGGATTTCCAAATACTCAAATGCCATGCAAAGCCTAAACCAACATATAGACCTGGGTGCTCTGACAGCATGGTCACTATTTTCTTCCTACCATGCCTTGGACAGGACAGCCAACTGGTCAAAATGCTGTTGAACTAGGCCAGGGAAGACAGGTGGGTGGGGATTCTAGATCATTAGTGGCCTTGGGCTGTTATGGTCTGGAAATTCCATGTCCAAGGTAGCGACAGCAGATCTACTGAGTGCCTGCATATGCTTCCTCTGTGTTAGGTATGATGTGTTAGGTATGTTGCTTCATATGCGGTATCTACCCCTCTCTGCTGCTTGATTATTAGCCTTGTTTCCCAGGGAAGGCGCAGGCAGGTGGAGCATACGGTGCTGCAGAGCTAGCCGATGGGAAGCCAAGGAGGAAACACATGGGTCCAAAGCCCCAGCCTCCAGTCACGCCACGTGCACCCTCAACACATAACCCGCTTCTGGCGGAGAGCCCCTATCCGTGGGCTGTAACGTTGCTTACTGTGCCCTGCCACAGTACCAAAGCCACCTTCTGGTTTTGTTGTTGTTGTTGTTCGTTTGTTTCAAGTCCACTTCTAGTACATCAACACACCCAACAAAACCATCCTGTTATCCAGGACCTATCCTCTGTCTTCAACATGTCCCAGCCTCTCTGTGTCATCCTAGGGACTGAACCCAGGACCTTGTGGTTACTAGTCAAGTGATTTACCACTGAGCTAAACCCCAGCCCTTCGTGTTGGTTTTATAATTTAACAACGTTGGTGCCCTTGTTCTTGGGGCCTCCTGGTAGAATGCCTGTAAGCTTTTTCTTTGGCATGTCCTCTCATCGTCTCATCAGGAAGGGTTTTATATTTCCAATTTTATTTATGGCTTTTAGACTGTAGTAAGTGTTAGAAAGACTGACTTTAATGATGATTACCTCTAAGTAGCAGAATATATGGTGAAAAGAGACAGGAAAGACCTGTTTAAGAAAGAAAGGAAGTAGGGAGAGTTTAAATAAAGCTTATTTTGGGAAGCATCTTCAGAGTTTAGAGAAGGGTTTTGTTGTTCTTGGTTTGGTTTGGTTATTTTTTGTTTCTTTATTTCTTTTTCTTTGAAAAATAAGAACATTTTCTTCCCCGAGCTGTCCTTAAATCAGAATACAAGGAAGCCAAATAATTTTGAGGTGTTATTCTGCGTATACTCATGGAAGGCATTTTTGAGACTGTCGCTCTCACAGTCTTCCCTTCTACAAGGCCAATATTGATACCAAAGTTGTCATTCACCATAAGGAAGAGGTGGGGGCCAAGAGTTGTGAGCTTCTGTGTCAACTGCCATCTACTCCAAGAGAAACATTCTCAGATGAGGGTTGGCCAAGGCACTGAGCTGTAAGTATAGCAGTATACCAATAAGAGTCATTTTATTTCTATGTTTTTTTTTTGTCTGTTTATTTTTTTGTTTAGCAGAACAATAGTGCACTTTCTCCTACATAGCCTGAGCTCTATATGGCCTCAGATTCTCAGCCTTATTGGTAGTGTCAGGCATGGGTTCCATCTCACAAAGCAATCTTTAAGTCCAAAAACAAAACAAAACAAAAAGTAGTTGGTAACTCCTATAACACATGTGCCACCACTGCACTGGAGGGCAGACAAGCTATTGCAGCTTGCGGGGCTCACAGCTGGGTGAAACTGATGATCACTTTTCTCTCCTCCAGTGGCACGCACAGCACCTTCCAGCACTATGCACACTAGCCAGTAAAGTGAAGCTTCCAGTTGAGCTCCAGCTAAATTTCTCCATGTTCTATGACTCGGTGTATGCTGTCTTCAGCAACAGGGTCTCACCACCATGCTCTGGAGGGTAACCAGGAACACTGAAATAGCTTGCAATGTTCACACAGGGTCAGGACTAACAACAAAAGAGGTGCTGTAGGTTTTATTTGGTAGCGTATGGTTTGTGGTTGGAGTTTTATGCCCCACCACAGGGAAAGTCCATTAAAATTCCTTTTATATGTTTGTATTTTAGAAGTTTCTAACCATTTTCTGTGTCTAACTTCAACCTGTGAAGAAATTTATTTTATGATCCTTGATTTCTAGATGAAGAAACTCAGGCACAGGAAATGAAGTAGCTTGCTCCTGAAAATGAGAAAATGAAGTTTAACTGTTAATGCTTTAATAGTACCAATAAGAATGAAAATCTATTTCTAAGATAGTTACTGAATATAGCCAAGTGGAAGACTGCTTGCTGAAAATTCATAGGCTCCGTAAAACCATAACAAAATAAAATAAGATACAGTTATATACTAAAGGAAACCCAACCCTAAATTTAGAAAGTAAACTCAGGGAAATAACTAATAGTAATAACATCTTAAAATGTTGTCTTATTATTTTGGCAATATTGAGGATCAGGCCTCAGTGTACATGCTAGGCAAGAACCCTACAAGGTCCCATTATGTAGCCCAGGCTGGCCTCCAACCCACTGCCTTCCTGCCTCCACCTCCTAAGTACTGGTGTGGAGCTGTGTGTCACCACATCCGGCTGGGAGTTATTGGGCAGACTCAGAGAGAAGACATCCAGCTCTCATTTTGGGCATTCCAAAGTATCTCAAGGAATGCCAAGCAAAGCAATTTTTCAGGGGGCAGGTGTCCTGCCCCACAATTAACCTGTCTATCCCTCCTCCTTGCTGAATGGTTCAGGTAACAGTCTGTCCTGAGGAGGACACTTGTTGACAGCAGCAGCCATCTCTACTCGGTGCATATAATGTGCCTAGCCTTTCTTGGCGTGCCTAGCCTTTCTTGGCATCGTGCCCCTTCTGTTCTTCGTCCTGTTGCATCCTCGTGCGGTGAAGTTAGGGAGGCGACCATTCTTATCTTTGTTTTCAAGGAGAGTCAAGGAGTGGAGAGGAGAGAAGGAAATTGCCCTGAGCCACAGAGTAGAAGGTAATGGAGTTGGCCGGACCCCAGCTCTTCCTTTCAATACCTAATCTCGGAGCCTCCCTGGGTTTCTTTTATTGAGCAGAGTCTCCTTTGGAACAAACAATAAACCCACAAATATTTTTCCAAACTTGCATTCAGCACTCCAGGGACACTCTTGAAAATCCAAACATGGGGACTTAAAGCCAGGGGAGAAAAGGGTTACCCTGTGGAGGGATTAAAGAACAAGACAATTCCAAGTGTCATTAACTGCCAAATTATGTGGCCCCAAAATAGCACAGTGCTCAGGATGTGGAGGGGACTGGGAAAGAAAAGACCCCGTGAAGGAGACTGCTGTGAGCATTTGAAAGGTAGAGGGAAAAGTGCTCACAGGGAGGGGTTAAATAGGATGTGGGAATTAGCCCGGCTTTAATGAGAACGCGAATATGAGCAATAAACCACAATGAGCAGAGCTTGGGGTCCAAATGCAAGCCATTTCTTAGAAAATGCATTTCAGCGGACCCCCCCAAGCAGCTGTGTTAATTGCTACATTAGCTCAGTCCCCATTTCACCTATGTGGAATTGCTCAGGTTGAAAATAATTTCCAAGGTAACTTAGGAGTTCCCAGTGGGAGCTCTGCTTTTGGATGGAAATCACCCTTTTGAAATCAGAAGTGAGTTCACCTTCTAGTTTGGGGCAGCAGTTGTGGGGAAGGCCTCCTCTGCCTTGGGTATACTTTTATGGTTTTGCCTTTGGACAATGATACTAGAGAGAATGGGAACAGTGCTCCCTCACATGCCCCACCCCAAAGAGATTTTGAAAGGTTTCCTACATTTTTATATCTTTTTTTAAAATTTGGTATGGAATGATAAAAAAATTCCTCATGAGAAGCAATTTTCAGTTTAATGTTGTAAGTAAATGGGGGAAAAATGCCACCTGCTTTCTGGCTCTTTCCAGAGCACATCTCTCCCCAGACATGTTACTCTGAAGAGGAGAGTAATTTTCTCATGTGCTTTGGTTTATTAATGTAGTATGGAGATTGAAATTCTACCCTGAGTTCCCATGGGGCAGGAGACAGGGGGTACCTTTCTGAACTCCTGCTTGGCTTTTAAGAAGCTCAGTGTTTGAAGCCAGGATCTCTTCTTCGTGGGTACTGAGACTGGCCGCTACGTTGTATTATTAAAACAGCATTCCCTCCATGTGCTTTTACCTCCTCATAGTGTATTTGACACAGGATCCAAGCAGTGGGCCTTAGCTTGCTGTTATGCTCCAGCTCTCTGAGCATCCATTGTGTGACTTTACCTGGAGAGTTGTAAAGACAATGTCTGTCCACCCCAGACAGAGCTGCAGTGACAAACCAAAAGAGCCATTCTAACCAAGTCCAGCTTGGTGGACCAGTGAGTTTATTGGGCTTGCTCATAGCAGTGCGGTTGACCCTAAGCAACTGTATCACAGAGATGCCTCAGTCTAGTGATGAAAGCCTTCTAAGAGTTGAGAAGATCAAATGCCTGCTTCAGTTAACTTTCCTTCCACAGCACCTCAGAAACCAGGCACAGTTGGCCATTTCAATTTTTTTTGACATCCCAGATAAGATCACATAGTCAGTTTGCTGATGGCAGTACAAGAGAGAGGGAGTGGCTGTGTTCTCAAGATGAGGGCCCTGTGACCCTACCCTATTCTTTCTATAAGGGAATGCTAACAGGTCTACTCCCATAAAGGTCTCTAGCAGATAATCACAACTGCTCTGATACAAGATGGCAATGTTCATTTCATGCCTAGAGAACAGCATTCCACGGTAGCATCTCAACAGGGGCACCCAGATGATAAAGATAGGGGGCACATCATGACTTGTGGTGTTTATGGGGTAGCTCAACATGCAAAGGAATGACAAGGCACGCTAGGTCCCTTGAGGTACAGTGGGTGCATGGAGGAAGATTCCTTGACTGCTCAAGAAAGCTGTAGGTATGTTGTGTGACACTATTCCTGTAGAGAAATGAACAAACATTTATTCACCCCACATAAGGAACCCACAATAGACCAAAGCGTAGACACCGCTGAAGTCTAACTTGAGCAACTAATTCATTTTACTGGAGTATACTTACAGGAATATGAGTGAAGGGTGGTTACTTATTTACATCATCAAAGCCTGCCACAGGACAAGAGCTCACCAAAGCTATGAGCCCAGAGCTCACTGTACCATACATCCTGCAGTTAGAGTCAGGGTTAGGATTAGTTCCACAAGTTGGAGAAGTGTCTTTTTTCCAAGTAGCTTGGTTGGTCTGAGCCCCTTCCAGACAGTTTGGCTAGTCTGAGAGTGTCTTTATGGTTTATATAAGCTTGGGGGGAGGGGGACAGGCCTAGTGAATCTGGTAAGTTTTAGGGACTTCCTGATGCCTTTGGATTGTTTGCTTTCAAAGCCTAATGAGCTTTCCCTGCAGGATGGAATGTTTCACCTCTCCCTTGAACATACTGTATCCTTATAATCTTCCCTCCAAGATGAAAATTTTTCTCTCCAAGGAAATTGAAACACAGCAAAGGTGGCAGTTTCATAGAAGATCCATGAGTACAGGAAGGATGGCTCTCCAAGCAGAGATGCAGAATGTGTCCAAAACAAACAAAACAAAACAAAAAACGCACACACAGTAGCATAAAGGATTTCAAAGGGGAGTTGGAGAGAGCGGGAAGGAGTCTTGTTCTCTCCATTTTCAAAGGATTAGGGATGTGACCATCACAGAACTTAGGAGCCACGTAATAGAGGCTCTGAGTTCAGTTCTCCTTTGCACAGGAGAATTTCGTTGCAGGCAGCACCTGTCTTCTCACCCAGGGTTCACAGTGACCACGGACTTGCTGTCTGTGCTGGTGACAGAGCACGGGAATAGCATGTACTTTACCGCGACACTGAGTACAGTGCTCAGCGCCTTCACTGAGGGCAGCAGTTGCAGAACAACCGGTGGGGCACCAAGAGGGAGAAGTTGAACGAAGCTGCTTTGTTTAAGGGCAAAGCTGAGAGGTCATTTCTGTTAAACAGAATCTTGCCTGTGGGGTTTGGAGCCAGGTTGGGGACACAGACGTGGCAGCTGAGGAATCCTTTGGGTTGGCATAGAGCAGGGATGCCAGCCAGGGGCCGCTTATCCTCAGATGCAACCCGACGACCCTGTTGTTGCTACGATGCTGCATTTGGTCACCTGGTTACGGTGTTATCTGCAGACCCCTCCACTCCAAAGGCACCCTTCTTGTTCTGCTAAGTACTAGGTGTGTGAACACTTGGAATTCAACAGTCTTTCACCAAGTAGAGTTGGTACCCATTGAGGAATCTTATCCATGGTTACCCTGATGGCTAGAAAATGGCCATGTTCTAATTCTGTACTTCCTCATCTCCATCACTTGCTAATCTTCAAAATGAACAGCTGCCATTTACTTCTCCCCATGGTAAGGTGTTGGCTTGGGCCCATAAGTCGTTTTTCACTGTCTAATTTTCTTATGTTCAAATTGTCCTGAATTTCAGCAGCGGGAGCCTCTTCCACCTGGCCCCGGTGTCTTTTCTGATGTAATCCCCTCCACGTGTTGCTGTTTCTCTTGGGCACTCCCTTTCTTTTCAGAATGCAAAGGCTTACCCGGCGCCTCAGTCATTTCCTCAAGGAAGTTTATTTTGTTGTTGCTGCTGCTGCTGCTGCTGCTGTTGTATTGTGTTTGCTTGTTTTAAAGTAAGATCAGGATGCTGACGGTGTTCAGTACTCCTGGGGCACCCTCTTTTCAGTGGAAAGGTAAAGGCTGTTCCCATGACTTCACCCTACTGCTTCCAACTCTGAGCCTGCTGCTGCCTTCCCACCGTTTGTATTCTTAACCCTCGTGCTCTGGCTCCCAGAGCATCCATATGCACGTGCCATTTCCCTGTCCTCCAGACACACAGCAGCATTTCAGAGCTTTTATGCCAAAACCTCTATGGAGAAAAACACCTCCTGAGCGAAGGTCAAGGTTTGATTGAAGCGGTTTTGAGGCCGCAGTGCAGGACACACAGCCAGAACACTGTTCTCCGATAAGTGCTTTGCTGCAGCGTTTCAGTAGTAATTAGATGTGGGTGGCCCTACCCAACTGAGCAAAGCCAAGGAGTCGAGGGGAGATGCTGTGATCGAATGCTGTCAACTGAACGGCCTCCACAGCAGCTATCTTTGCCTCATGGTTCTGGAACAAGTCCAAGATCAACGCACTGGTGTCTGGTCAGGTCCCTCAACCTGGCTTATAAACGGCCATCTTCTGATATCTCTGCATGACAAAGAGCAGCATGAGTTCTCACTCTTTTTATATAGGCACCAATCCCACCCTGGTCGCCTCATTACTTTCCAAAGGCCCCATCCTCAGGCGCCATCACATTGGGCTTAGGGTTTCACATACACGAATTCAAGGGAGATGGGAGACAAACACTCAGCTCACAGCCCTGGGCCTCCCCACAAAGGGCACAAACTGGACAGACTTTCCTCCTGGGAGGATTCCTAGGAAATGCACAGTGTCACCCATCGAGGTTCTGACCAAGACCTTGTTGTTCCAGTCGGGGAAATGGGAATGAATGAATTCAGATACTGAGATGTCCTGCATGATAGCTGACCTGGAGTTTAAAAAAAAAAATGCCAATTTCATGAAAAACAAAGGCACTCGCAGGGACTGTTTTCCATTAAAAGAGGCTATGGGACGTGGCCACCCAATGCGATCTGTACTGCTTGATTGGATCCTGGATCCAAAGCAACAACCCAAACAGCTCTAAGGGGCATTGAGGACCATCGGGGAATGTGTGGCAATGTTTTGCATCGGTATAAAGTTCCTGAGTGACAATGGTGGTGTTACTTATGAAGGGAGTTGTGAAATAGCTTTGGGATCATTTTTTTTTCTGACATATGTAGTATCACACACACACACACACACACATACACACACCACACACACACACACACACACACACACACACGAGGCTGAGGAGACAGCCCAGTTGGTAAAGTAAGTGCCAAGCAAGCCTGAGGACCCGAGTTTGATTCCCCGGCACCTACATAAGAAAGCCTAGCATGGAGGCCCACATATGGAACCCAGGCTGATGAGACAAAGACAGAAGGGTCCCCGGGACTCTGCTGGTCAGCTAGTCAGACCTAACTAGTGAGTTCCCGACCAATGAGACACCCTGTCTGAAAGGTGGCAGATGATGCTCCTAAGGATGCCCCCCAAGGTTGTCCTGGCTTCTCTAGAAGGCACATGGAACACAATGACATCAATAATAACTAGTGAGCATCAGCCAAGCACGTAAGCGTTCATTGTACTGTCTTTGCAACCTCACTGTTAGACACTGGTTCAGATTTTTCCGGCTATACACTTTTCCAAAGGGCCAGGTTGCATCAAGTATGTCTGGAGCCTGTTCCAGCCAACTGGCTATTAAGCATCCTCTGCAGGAAGTATTGTCAGCTGGAAGGGAGCCGTGGTGGCCATCAGCATCTGATCCCCCAGGCAGTGCCGTTCCCCTGTCTGGCTTCTCCTGCTCCACTGAGCCTCATGCCACTGCCCGAAGCCCCCAGCGCCCTTCCCCTCAGTGGAAAGCAAGCAGAGGAAGCATGGTCGGGGGCCCCGAAGCCCTGTTTGTGAGCAGCTCTTAGGTGACCCTTTGACTGAGTTAATGCGGTGAGTCACTGAGCATTTCTCAGCGCCACCTGAGGCTGGCTACATGGGACTTGTCACTCTGTGCCTTGCCAGACCACAGCTTCCTGCCTCCTTCCACAGTCAGAAAAACCCAGGGTTGGGAAGCCGCCTGTGGCCTGGGACTGTGTGCATTGCGCCCTTGTTTCCAAAGAGCCTGAGTGGAAAATGAAAAAGTAGGGGCCAAGCTCAGCCCAAGAGCTGAAGAGGTCCTATCTGGGCACATGCCTTCAGTATAATGAGTTGAGAGGGTGCAGCGCTGATACAGCTACGTCTCGAAGCCTCCCTCCATCAAGGACTCGGAGGGTGCCTGAGTGGGACAGGTACATGCTACCCTCTCTTCAGGTTTTAGTCTCGACCCCCTGGGGAGTCCTCTGACTCTAACAAGGACACCAGATCAGTGCCTACCTGTTTCAAGCAGGCCTCTCTCTTTTAAAATGACACTGGCAAGCTTTATGAACTTTGCCTATAAGAGGAACTGACTTTAGTCAGGGCTTAAAAGCTGTTGGGAAAAAAAAGAAGTCCTTATTGTGGCAGGTGATAGGCATTCTTGACCAAGTGTGCT
This sequence comes from Psammomys obesus, assembly GCF_907164565.1. Taxonomy (NCBI): domain Eukaryota; kingdom Metazoa; phylum Chordata; class Mammalia; order Rodentia; family Muridae; genus Psammomys; species Psammomys obesus. Next base: position 4,043,904 of record NW_026596131.1, on the reverse strand, counting down.
TTCTCTAGTATATATCTCATGGGAATTTTGCCAGCCCGTAAACATCCACCACTTCCGTGTACATGGGGTAGGTTATGAGTCTGTCATTCATAGCTCAGGAAGTAAGGATGAGAGAGGAAGCCCAACTGTCCATCCCAAGTCCACGGGGTGGGACCGCTACTCTCAAAAAGTAATGGTGACAATGATCAAGGGCTCCCGTCTTGCAGTGGTCTCTCTGTGGGTGGACTCTTGGAAGCAAGGGTGCTAATGGGTGTTCAGCCAGTTGAGATAGAAGTAGTAGGTGCAGAGAAAGGGGGTGCCAAGGGCCAACTAAAGACGCCGCTGGTATTGAGTGTCCAGGTAGAGTGAGGAGAGAAACCAACACTGACTATGCACCTGCCATGCACCACACCCTGGTTTGATGTGAAAAAAAAAAAAAATGCTGTCATCACCATCACCATCTTGTAAGTAAGGAAACTGAAACTTGAGCCTTCCGGGCTCTGGCCAGGTCACGTCACTGTCATGGAGGATAATCCAGCTCAGGTGTCCCAGGGTGTCCTCCCCGCCCTCTTCCATGGATGACCCAGAAAAGATCACGTGCTAATTCACAATTATGTCTCCTGGAATTAATATCTAGCACTACTCTACAGAGGCGGAGACCCTGATAACCATAGCCATGCTCTTAGAAGTATTGTGAGTGTGGGTCTGTTATCAACACACACACAGCCTCCATTTACCAGGTAAATGACTTGGAATAAAAGTGGCAGTGGGGAATCTGGACGAAGTCTTCCCTGAACAGCAGCAAAGAACTAAAATGGACAGGAAAAGGTGAAGACAAACTCCCCTTTAGGACACGCTGGCTGAGTGGGATCTGGCTGCACCTCCGCTCGGCTGGCTTCTTACTGCCCTGGTTCCCTTTGCGAGGCCTCCTGCGCTTGCATTCTTAGTCTTTGAAGGAGTCGTCTCCAGCAGTCACCTTTCTTAGTGCCTGACAAGCAGGTGCTTTCTTTTGCAAAAGAAAACAGAAGCCTGCCTGTGAGCTAAAATACACACGGCTTCATGTGTATACCGAAAGTACTCTTGCATGTCGTCTGGTCAAGTGCATGTGGTTGCAACTCCCAACAGGCATGAGTTGTGGGCCGTCAGTGAGTCAGTGAGTCATCGGCCTCTCCCTTCCTTGTCCGGGCATTCTAAATGTCAGTGTTTTGTTTCTGTGTGACCCCTCTAGCAGCCCGTGTTTTGCCTACCTCCCCGGTTTCATCTCTCATTGCTGTCACTGACCCCCTGACCCCTTCCGTGGTGTTCCTTCCTCCCTCCCCTTGGCTTGTCTAAAGTAGGTCACATTCTGTATGAGCCCTTTCTGTTATTTTCAATGAAACATATGTCAGCTTCTCTCCACCGGATCATAATAAGCCCTTTGAAGTTAGTGTCTCACCTCCTGTGACCAGCTCAGTCCTCAAGCTGGTGCTTAATGCATGCTTGTTGAGATGATGATGATGATGATGATGATGATGATGATGATGATGATGATGATG
>NW_026596131.1:4041832-4042380 GCF_907164565.1 Psammomys obesus | reverse complement strand
TGATGATGATGATGATGATGATGATGATGATGATGATGATGATGATGCAAAAGGCACAGCATAAAAATTTTATCCAGGCTCAAACCATGTTCCTAATATCCTGAATGCAAGAGACTTCCCATTTTAGTTCTCCATCTGGATCAAGTTAGAATGCCCTGTTTTAGCCTAACTCATAAAGCCACATGACTTTTGGAGTCCTTGAGAGATATGTATATCAGGCCACAAAAGGGTCTTGTCCTTGAGAAGAGACTTGTCATTATTTCCATCCTGCCTCGGGGGCCTCGCCCTGCCTTTCCGGTGGCACAGCTAAATGTCAACTGTGTACTAACTAGCAGTGTGCCCTCCTACGGATTGTTATTCACTCTGGTTCTCTTTGCCGTGATTTGAACATAGCTTTCCATGCTGGGTGCTTAGTCACTGGGGACCTGTGGGAGGCAGAAAGATTCCAGTGAGGGGCAAAGGGCTGCCAGTGTCACTTCTTTGAGGCAGCACTTGTCGTCTTCTTCTTCTTCTTCTTCTTCTTCTTCTTCTTCTTCTTCTTCTTCTTC
>NW_026596131.1:3897895-4041822 GCF_907164565.1 Psammomys obesus | reverse complement strand
CTCCTCCTCCTCCTCCTCCTCCTCCTCCTCCTCCTCCTCCTCCTCCTTCTTCTTGAAGTGCCCTGCTTCCTCGGATAAGTGGCATGGCTTCTGTCTTCCTGTTTCAAGTGATCTCCAGCCTCCAGATTATTTATAGGGGACTCAGTCACCATCTCCTTTGACTTCTATGACTCCTGCCACTTGGAAGTAGACTGTGAACGCATCCTTGAGAAGTGAGATGCAAATTACGTCTAGGGCCTTCCTCAAGATTACCCCATTAGCACACAGAGACGCTGACATTGACAGAAGGCCATCCTTGTGAGGGATTTTAATTGCTTCTAATTATAGGATTATCATTTAAGCACAAGATTAATTGCCATGAAATTATTGCATGGAACTTGATCTTCTATAAAGTCAACACACTGGCCAAGCAGGGCCTCTCTTAGAAGCTTGCAAACACTGTCTCTCAAATCACATCAATTGAAACTTCCTTTAACCCTTTGATGGGGGAGTGGTGGTAGGGGATGGAGATAAGGAAGGAATAAACAGCAGATGAATGGCCCAAAGGAAACCTGAACGGTATCATTAGCTTCAGCCATGGAATGTCCCAGAATAGATGCTGAGATTATCTTTGTTCTGTTGATCTGTATCATCGTCAAGGGTGGTCCAACCAAAAGTCCGGACAAGCAGATTTCCATCTTAAGGGCTCTCCAACACCGACCGCTCTGTCCCATTAAAACCACCCTTTCCTGCGCTTTATAAAGGCCCCTCCAATTAATGTGTGTGTTCACGCTCTGCTTATCAGCACCGGGCTGGCAAGGACACATCAGGCTGTGTTCATCTCAGCTTCTAGGCATTTCCGCTTGGAAAGATACAGATTTCCAAGAAGAAGAAAAAAAATAACAACTACTAGATAAGTTCTGTAGCTCCTGGGGTGGTTCTAAAATATCCTGGTTTAAATAGAGTGGGCTGTAGCCAGCTGCAGGAAGCTCGGCAGCACAGCACCCCCACAGGGGCCTTTCTGCCTCCCCTTTTCCTTTGTAATCAGTGCAAGGTTAATTAAAGACAGTCAGGGTCCGCTTTCAAACGGAGGCAGGCATTCCTCCCTCCCCACCTACCCCCCAAGAATAATGAAGAAAGAACAGAAGAAAAACTTCCTGTAAAAGTTTTCAAGGTGAGGCTGCTGGGTCTGGGGGTTACCCAAGGGGGTGTCCTTTCACCAGTTGAGACCCACTGGAGGCGGGGGCTGGATGGGGCAGACCTGTTTCGCTGCACACCGGGTGGGGATACAGTCATAGGAGAGCCTGTGCTTACCAAAGTCTGAACGGCTGGTATCTGTTTGAGATCACTGTCGTGCAGAGGGCAGGGTCTGTAGGGGTGCGTTTCCCTGCTCTAGGTTGCTGCTGTCACTTTGCAGATCACCTGAGGGATTAGTCGTGGAAGAACTGGTGTGAGCCAAAGAGCAGACAGGACAGGGCTTGCGCAGCACTTGTTAAAAAAAAAACAAAAACAAAAACACAGCTCTGTCCAGGCTCATCACTTCCCAATACCCAGCTACTTAGGATAATGCTGAAGCCGATTTTATTCCCTGAAAGCCCAAAGCACAGGGGCCTTAACCCCTAGAGTTTCTAGCTTCTAAAGAATGCTAGTATACATTAAGAAAAACAAAAATCTTCCATAAGCTTTAATTGACTAATGTCCTATGAGACAAGCACAATGAGGGCTGTGCCTCAGAAATAATGGGAGCAGCCTGCGGTAGATAAAATGGTGGCATTGGATTTGGTGATCAGAAAAATCGGATGTGACTCCCAAAACACCGCTAAGCGCTGTTGGAGACGTATCCAAGGTCGTTACTCTATTCGTTTTTGAATATGTATGTATGTGAGTGGTTGTGCAGGTGTGTGTGGTTTTCCCATGAGGGCAGGTGTGCATGTAAAGCCAAGAGGTAACGTCAGGGGTTGTTCTTCAAGTGAGAGCCACCTTTTGTATTATAAATCTTTCACTGACCTAGCACTTGCCAAGTAGGCTAAGCTGGCCAGCAGGCCTCGGGACGCTCCTGTCCCAGCCTCCCCAGCACTGGGCTTGCAAGCATGGCACGTGCCATCCCAGTACGCTTGGCATCTTCGTGTGGGATGATCCGGGGCTGGCATGCACAGCGAGCACTTGACAAACGGAGCTACATCCTCAGCCCCTCGTCATTCTGTCAGCGAGTGTTACTCTGTGCTGTCAAACCCTGTAGTCCAACAGGCTGGTGCACACCACTTCGTGCATGCCTCAACCCTTTGGACCTTGAGACATTCGTAATCACAGAGGAACTCCTGTGGAGTTCCTGTCATGCATTTCCTTTGCTTTCCCATGCCCACAAGCAAGATGTTGGAATACAGCGGCAAATCGCTTTCAAACCTGAGGCGTCCTACAGGAGAGGAGCAAGCACGGAGTAAACTAAGAGTGTCACCCTCAGAGATTTTGCCTGGCCCCATGGATTTGCCTGGCCCCATATTGTGAGCCTTGGTTCCATCGCTGGACCTCCTTGTTTCCCCATCTTCACCTGCAAATTTGTAGCAAGACCCCAGAACTATGTGAATTCTGAGGTTCCTGTTAGCCTTAACGTTTTGTTGCCACGAGAGTTATCTTGGGAATAAAGGGCCAGCCATCAATGTCAGTCATTGTGACCCTCCTAAGGACACAGGCAGGAGAGTTGGAGATGCCATGACCTCTGCACCCGGGAGGCAGGCAAGGCTTGTGCTCCCCAGTGATTTTCAAATGAGTTTGGACAATGAGTGCCTTGTGTGGAAATGCTGAGGAACTGGAGGGTATTAAGAGCCAGAGGTTGGCTCAGCTGCTTTTCTCATTGCTGTAAACAAATATCTGACAAAAAGCAACCTACAAGAGAAAAGCAGGAAGGAGAGGAAGGTTGGTCATTTTGTCCGACCGTTCAGAAGAATACTGCCTGTCTTGGCAGGGGAAGGCCTGGCAGCGAGCGTGGCTTGGTCCATGTCGGTACTCAGAACAGAGAAATAGGAATGTCAGTGCCCGGGAGGACGTCTGTGTTTCCCCACGGGTCTTCGATGGAAATGCTCAGACACACCCAGAAGTGAGTTTCACTAATGCAAACAAGTTGATGATTGCTATTTAAAAGCCCTGTGTGGCAGAGGAGGGGAAAAGGAAGTTCACAGAGTGAAGAGAGCCTACAGAATGGAAGGAAATCTTTGCTCACTATACATCTAATAAAAAATTAATATCTAGAAAATACAAAGAGTTGGAAGAACTATACAATATGAAATCAAATGAGACAATAAACACCCTAATGAGATAAACAGACAGTTCTCAAAAGATGGGAAAAAAAATGGCCAGTAAATAGAAATAAACATGTTCAATTTCCCTAGCTACCAGAGAAATGCAAATGAAAACTACATTTGAGAGCTCATCTAATCCCAGTCAGAATGGCAGTATTAGGAAAAGTACCAGATGCTGGTGAGGGTGGAGACAGTAGAAAACCCTTCAGGTGGGAATGTAAGCTAGTGCAGCCTCTGTCAAGATCAGTAAGGAGGTGTCTCAAAAACCCAAGGTAGATCTTCCATATGACCCATCCATACCACCCCATGTATTTACTTAAAAGGCTCCAGGTCAACACATTAGGATGAAGCTGTTTGCATGAAAAAGAAAAATGAAATAAGCCATTACACACTCTTTGTTTTATTTTGCTATCTGCCCATCCCAACACATACACACACATAGACACACACACACCCCACATAGCAAGCAAGGCTTCTTCATCTTCAGAAAACACAGTCTGGATTATGTATCTTTGGTGCTTTTGGCTCTAGGTCTGATACTGTGTTGGCCCAAGTGTGGAGGTTCTGGGGAATCAGTGAGTTGGCTCTTCCTGGGCTCTTGACTTCTCTGCATGTTGACTGTGATCACAAGGGAAAGGAGAGGCTGAACAGGGGAAGGAATGTTCTTCTGAATGGGAAAGGGAGACATGCTAAACAGACAAACCATTGTGCAAAGCCAGACTCCCAGAACACATAATGGGATGTACAGGAAACTGGTTTGGGAGCCAGATTCCTGCCATCCCTGTGGGTCCCATTTCCTTCACCCATGTACATACCTGTGACTTGACAGTGTCTGACCTTGAGCACAAATGTTTGATATGACTCCTTTGCTCCTACTGAACAAACAGACCTACTCCTGGCCTGGTTCATTTCCAGAAAGAGCCAAAGAGAAAGCAAAATTTGATTTAGGAACATTGGTCCAGCTCAGCTGCCCACTTGTTAATTACTCTTATATAGAGTTTCTAAAACAGCAATCCCAGTCAATCATAAATGTTGTAGAAGAGGTTGGGGTGATGGCGTGCCTGCAGGAAGCAAGGGCTGCCTTTGAATGGAGTCCCAGTCAGAATGTAGAACAGGGAGGAGATGGCTGATTAGAGCCAGGAGCTGGACCAAGCCCTCCACATGAGGATTTGAGCTGCTGGCCTTCCATGACTCTCCCCTGTAGCAGCTTTGTCTGCAGGCTGAATGGCTTGTTTGGCAGCCCCATGCTCTTGCCCCTAGAATTTTGCTTTCACCGGGAATTCCAGCTGCGAGAACGAACTAGCTGGAAACCCACTAACAATGCCCCCGAGTTCTCAGCCTCTGTTTTGAGGAAAGCCTGTCTGCACGGCTTCCATTCAGCAAGGCAAAGAAAAGCAAGGTACATTTTCTCTGTGAATTGCTGCTGAAAGGCCTTCCCAGGGTTAGGAAATGATGTGTCTCCCACATGGTTTGAAAGCTGTGGACATGATGGGCAGAGGGTCAGGGTCTCTCTCCAGCCTACCGACTTGGGGTTTCCGAGGTTGCTGGTGCCTGCTTTTAAGTACGTGGAAGTCTGCATGTTACCCATGGCCCCTCATCCATGGATCCCAGCACACTGGCTCTTTTCTTGTTTGATTTTTTTTCTGTTTGGCAGTTTAACACTTCCAGTGATTATTTTAGCACGTGTTAGATAATAAGCAGCTTGAGGAATCAAGGTTTTGGGGAAATCATCACCTTGGCCATCCCTGTGGACTAGGATGCCTTTTCTCATCTAGGATCCAAAGAGGTCCTAAAGGCTGAGAAGATGGCGCAGTTGGTAAAGTGGCTGCTATGCAAGGATGAGGACCTGAGTTCAGCTCCCCAGCTCCCAGAGGAGAAGCCAGTCTTGTTGTTACACACCTGTAATCCCAGTGTGTGTGGGGGAGCAGGATCTCCTGGGCTTACTGGCCAGCCAGTATCGCCAGTTGGTGAACCTGGGTTCAGAGACTCTTGTCTCAAAAAAAAAAAACAAGATTGATAGAAGAAACCTGATGTTGACCTCTGACCCCTACATAGGCATATACAGGCTTTTGTGTATGCATGAAACACACACACACACATACACACACACACACACTTTTACCTCCAAACTTCTCAGACCCTAAGCATGTCCACTCATCTTCAGTACTGTCTTTTTCATTCATGTGGCTACCTTGCCGTGATCTGAAACAATGGCAGATAAGCCCTGTAAGGTAAGAAAAATGTCCAGGATTTGTTATCCTACTATGATTGGGGCAATAGAGGCTTTGCCAGTGCAAACCTCTTAGCCCTGACAGCATCTGTTTAAATAACATTTGTGTTTGGCTTTGTAGTCACAGATTAATTATGGCCATAAAGGGCAGGTACAAAGACATAATTCTGCCTTCTTCCCCAAAGACCATGGTGTTCCGGAGAGGAGTACTAATGGTGCCTTGCACCCACAAACTCCTCATGAGTGTGTTCCTCAGATCGCTACCCGAAAGCAGCCTTGCACAAGGAGTATAGGTACTGAAGCTGGTGAGAGTAGCCGTGAGGAGGGCAGTTTGGTACTTTTGCCAATGTACATGTGAGGCCCTGGCTAGTTGGTTAGCTAGTGGGTTAGCCCTCGCTCAGGAATAGCACCTAAGTCTCCGGCAGAGCATTTGTAGTGAAGAGCAAAGCCCATCGGAAGTAGAATTCCAACCAGGCGTGGTGGGTCATGCCTGTAAGCCCAGCGCTCAGGGAGGCAGAGGCAGGCATAGCTCTGTGAGTTCAAGGCCAGCCTGGTCTACAAAGCAAGTTCAGGACAACAGGGGCTACACAGAGAAACCCTGTCTCTTAAAAAAAGAAAGAAAGGAAGGAAGGAAGAAAAGGAAAAACGAAGGAAAGAAGAATTTTTAGGCCAAGCCAGCAAGAAGAGACACCTGCTTGTCACCAGCCTGAAAGCTACCCTTTTTGCTCTGCACTGAGTAACGAGAAAGCATTGCCCTTAGCAGCTTTTCCCTCAAGCAGTCAGCTTCTTTAGGTTGGAGTGGAGAAGAGCCAATAAGCATTTTGTCTTTGTCTGTCACACTACATCGAATGCTTATGATTTTATTAGCAACTGCCTGGGAGCCAGGACTGATTTAATTTAATTTAATCTCCTGGGTTATTTCAGTTTGGTGTAGTCTATTTTAAGCGCAGATGAAGGGGAAGTAATCAGACGAGGGGGCGGATGTGGACACAGGAGGGGCTTCCACTCCCTGGCTGGTTTACTCCAGCTCAATCCATCTTGATCCAGAGGAAAGGACTCCCTAGAGGGAGGCAGGTCAGCCAAGCAGGATCCATCCTCACTGTGTCTCAGTGTGGTCATCCTCATCCTCTGTCAGCTTCAGGGAAAATGGTAAGGACTCTGAGGATGCAGCTGAGAACACAAGCCTTTTCTCGCCAGGGTCTGAGAAACCAAGAAGCCACCCACCCTCCTCCTTCAGCGCTGACCATCATGGCAGTGTGTAACATTCCGGTGCGTTTATTGCGATGCTGTGCTTTCACTCTTTCTCGCTGGAGCATTTCACTGCTCTAGGATTTGAAGCTTGGGAGGCAGGCTTCTCCCCAGCTTTTGTTGTGGGTGTTGCCCAAGTGACGCTGTCGTTCAGGGTCTCCTACAGTGAGACCAAGGGCCCCAAAGCCACCGGAGTATCCGGGTCTGGAGATGCCACCCCAGCCTCAGTCCATGAGCAGAATCCAAAAGCCACTCACCCCACTCACCCCATCACTCCCTGTCCCCAGGAGGGGCCAAAATACTGTGCATCTAGTTCAGTGCTAGTAATGATGAAGGGCGGTTCGTGGTTCGGTTGGAGACAGAGTGCAAAGATAATGGGAATGCCCAGCTAGGCTGGCAGATGGTAAGAGACTGTGCTCCTGAGAATCTGTCAGCGCTGACATCATGGAAGACAACCTCCCTGTGGCCGAGGGTGTCACCCAGCTTTATACACCAGCTCCTGAGGGGGAAAGCTGTGTTTCCTTGGAGCACTGGTACCTTGCAAACAAGGCCACACACTGACTGTGGGATCCCTAAGCTTATAATGGTGTCTGGTACCTGGAGCAAAGTGTGCGCACGTGACGGTGAGAGCTTCCTCGGATGATGCCAACAAGATTAATAACATTATTAATAACAAAGTTAAGAGCAATTAAATCTTTATAGTATGGCAAGAAGTACGTCAAGTTGGTTTTTTTCTTTTGCGTAATTTCACTTAATATTCAAGAGGTCCTGTTGGGTGACACACATGAGGAAATGTGTATCTTTCAGATACACGTGAAGAAATGGAGGCCTGGATGATTTGCGGAAGTTTCCGAGGTGCAGATGTGGAGTCAGAACTTAATCTCAAGGGGGACATTTCTAGTCTGCGCTCTGGGGAGTTCCATGAGAATACAGCTATGTTTATCACCTCACCTTCTAGTCTATGTTCAAATGAGATTGCAGTCTCTCTCTCTCTCTCTCTCTCTCTCTCTCTCTCTCTCTCTCTCACACACACACACACACATACACACACACACACACACACATGCACTGGCATCTTGAGTCACACTCTCTAAGACCACAGAGAGCCTACAGATACTTGCATCAAGGGGTCCTCCACCAGGCTTCTGGGGCTGGGCGTCATCACAGTGCCGCAGGTAACTGGTTGTTACCTGTTCTAGCCTTGCAATTGGTTAGGTTAAAATGGAATAATGGACTGAGCTGCCATGTTCAGAATGATGTCAGGAAAGTTAGTAAAGCTAGGGCTCTCTCTACTCCTCAAAACAGACCACATGTTAGGAGAGAGTAGCCTCTGAAGACTGGAGTGGGAACATCCTGCCTTCCATGTTGGAGGCCTTGAGGTTCACTCTTATTACCTTCCAGAAGATGCTAAATCCCTGGAGACTAAGTCAAACGCAGTCTTGACGGGATGCCTTAGCAAGATGCCAGTTTATTGATTTATAGAAAACAATAGAATTTTCCACTGCTTGTTGATAAACTGAGCAATCTCTCTGTAGCCAAGATCCTAGACAGAGTAATTATAATGAGCCCAATTGATTGATTTGCCATTTAAAATGCTGTCCTATAGGCTGTATAATATCCACCCGTGTCGTCCTTCTCTATCTCATGACTGACCCCAGGGGACTCAGAACACTGCCTGGTGGACACGAGATTGTAACAAGATTAGACAAATGCTCAGTGGCATCAGTCTAGAATTGCTGGATTGTCCCAAGGTAGAGACCACTATGCTCCTGTTAAATGCCTGGGCACGTCCCTGGGGGGTCAGACTCACAGACACTGATGGTGTTCGCTTCGGAGCCTCTTCTTGTTTGAATATAATTTTACCAGGAACGAGCTGGTCTTGAAAGCTTTAGAGCTCTTGGTGCCCTGTGTCTCCATCGAGGAACTTGGAGACGCTGTTTTTTCATCCAGCACTGAGAGATCAAGGAGTCTGTTGATTCTCCAAGAAGAACTTGCTTTCTTCCCTTCCTAAATGATGTGGCCTGAGTTTATGTGTTGGAAATAACGCCCCCAAAGTCGTGTGTTAATGCTGTTTGAAAGGGGGACCTTGAGGAGGTCTTTTGGCCAGATCGGCTGTGCCTGGAAGAAATTCCTTTACTACAGCGGTTCGCTTAGCTCAAGGTCCAAAATCCTGACTTCATCACAGAGTAGATTTCAACTTATGAAGGATTTTGGCAGATTACATCTGCAGGTCGTGAACCCCAGGAGGGAGGGACAATGCATGGAAGCATAGGTGACAACCTCTGCAGCAGTGAGGACCTCAGGGGTGCAATCGCCAACCACTGATGGCCCCACCTGGCATAGAGAAACACACGAATCGTGGAGCTAGATGTCATGAGCATCAATCTGAGTACCAGATAAGTCACCAGAGAAGCAAATCCTGGGCAGATCCTTAAAGCAGACCGGACAGTCAATAGGCAGGCAGAACACAGAATCTTAGGGTAGATACCAAGTCAGTTACAACCTTTCTCACTTGAGGGTGAGTAAAGAAAGAAAAGATACACATAATCGATGACCCGTTCTTAAAATATACTGAATGATAAGGCTGAAGAGATGCCTCAGCAGTCACGAGTGTTTACTGCCCTCCCGGAAGACCTGAGTTGTGCTCCCAGCATCCACATCTGGCAGCTCACAACTGCTTGTATCTCCAGCTCCAGGGATGCCAGTGTCCTCTTTCTGACTCCTGTGGGTACCTGCATACATGTGACATATACTCACACAAAACCACACATACATATGAATTAAAAAAACTTCTTAAATAAAATAATAATAAATCTGTAACATATATATAGAGAGAGATGGGGGTTATAAAAAGAAGGGACTATAACCCAGGAGACATTATGGTGACGATTTACTGAAAGAATAGTGCTTATCAGAAGCTAGTTGAGAAATTCCATATAAACCTTAGTAGAAAACAAGAAGATGGAGTCTCTGTAAAACAAGAACATTAAGCCACTTGAAGAAAAAGATATAGAGAAAGAGCACACGTGAAGTTTTTGGCACTTGTTTGTTTGTTTGTTTGTTTGTTTGTTTAATGATGAATTGCTGTACACAGAGGCATGCAAGATACATAGAGGCCAGTAAATACAAATGCCAGCAAGGAAATGTAGATTTCAATACTCGCAGCAACAATCCAAAGAGGAGGTATAGGAAGGGCTGTCAGAGCTGCAGGGTGCAGGTGACTCGAGGAAACTGTGGAGATGGAAAAGAGCTTAATAAAAATGGAAGGCTGAGAGCAGGAGGTAGCTCGATCATTTTATCCTAGGGTAAGAGAAGAAAACTGGACAGAAAGGAGCAATGCTACCTAATAGATGTGTGTACACAGAGCAATCAAACAAGAAGGCATATACTCTACCTTGGCAAGACCAACAGAAAGGAGTACACAATTAAAGGACACGCTGGAAAACTTCAGTTACTAAGGGGAAACAAATGCCGTTCCTTCAGAATTATATGAGTTACAAGGGGAGAAAATCCGGGTTGGCTGAAGGCAAACTGAAGAGGTCAAAATGAAGTCAATGAAAAGCCCCACTTTGGGAAAGTCAAATCATATAAAATTATAACATGGCCAGAGATCCCAAACTCTGGGTAGTTTTATAGACACAGGACCAGAGATTAGAACAGAAGGCAGAGGGATTTAAGACAGGGCATGGTAGATTCTCCCTGATCTTGGTGGGGTGGGGGTTGTCAGAAAACACCATCTCATTCTCTGCTCTTATGATCAGAGAAAGGCTGGATAAAAATGTTTGGCGTGAATCTCTCAGGTGCGCAGTAGAATTCACACAGTGTCTATGTCTTCTACAGTTATGGGAATGATAAATACAAACAAAGCAGAGTGTAGCCAAACACTAAAATGAAGTGCCAAGGAGGCAAAAGGGGGGTGGCATTGGAAAAGCAGCCATTAAGTGGGGACTTTTAAGAGCGGGCTGGACTGGGGCAGCAGAGATGACTCAGTCAATAAAGTGCTTCTTGTGCCAGCATGAGAGCTGGAGGTCTGGTCCTCTATAAAAAGTCAGGCAGGCTGACTCAACACCTGTTAGCCCAGCAATGGGGACGCACAGACAGGTGGGTCGCTGGAGCTCCCTTCAGCTGAATCAGTGAGCCTAGATTTTCTGGGAGAGTCTCAAAAACTAAAGTGAAAATCAACAGCTTGCTGAGCTGAATAAAAAGGAGAAAGTGAGCTTTCCTGCTTCCTGACTGCAGACGCTGCCTCTGGGTTCCCCACTGTGAGGGACTGTCCCCTAAAACAGTGGGCCACAGCAAACCCTCTGTTTATGGAGCTGCCTTTGTCAGGTACCTCATCACAGCAATGAGAGCAGCAACAACTATAGATCCATAAACTACAAGCGTTGAGGAAACGCAGAGGTTTTCCAGGCAGTGGACATAGAGCTTACAGACAGATTCTAAGACATGTTGGAAATTTAAAACATTTTAAAACGTGGGCTTGTTGCAGGAACTAACAGGACCTTGAAGATGATAAAACAGATGCCCTGAGAACAGAGCCTGCTTATAAGTAAACAGAAGCATCCAGAACCAGTGAGAAAAGCAGGGTTCATTCCAGAGATGTTGTTGGGAAAGTTGTCTAAACGTTTGGAAGAAAAAAATAAACAAATAAATGAGATCTCTCCTCATGCTTTACACCAAAATAAATTTCAAATGGATTTGGAAGTTAAATATGAAAAAAAAGAAACAAAATAATGAAAGAAAACATAGGTGAATACTTAACTACTCTTGGAAAGGGCAGGGATTTCATAAGCCTAAAAGAAATGGAAAGAAAACATGTTGGTAGCTTTGACTATGTAAAAGGTTAAGCTTCTATGTGTTTCTAGAAGCCTACAGAATTAAATCTAAACTCAGAGTGTGACAAATAAGGAAAGGGACAGACCACTGTCACACACATCTGAACACTCCCTCTGACCAGTAAGAAACCTGTTTATTACCCTGTCAGAGTAATAAGTCAGAAAAAGACATTAAAATGGCTCCAAACCATAAGGAAAGACTGTTAAGCCTCAAAAAACCTCAAAAGAGTCAAACTCACAATGTTATTCTTTATTTTCCTCACTTTATCCTTAATGTGATTTTAGTAGGACTTTGGTACAACTTTTGGGGGAGCCGTTTGGCAATGTATCGCGTCTTGACTGGTTATTTTTTTTTCTTTTTATCTTTCACTCCACTTCTAAGAATGCAAGCTAAGAAGAAAAGCAGAAATTTATTTATGAAGATGATTAGTTGCTATGTTATATGCAAAGATGGGGAATTTTAAACCATGTAAATGTCCAAACCGAACATAGATTTAAAATCATTGCTCCAAAAGAGAATGCCAGACATTAATTTAAAAAAATCTTTATTAATTTTAATTAAGATGATATTTTATACTACCATAAAATAATATGAATTCTATAGAAAATAAGTATTGCAGGCAGGAGATATGGCTCAGTGACAAAGCACCCACCTAGCATGTACAAGGCCCTGGGCTTTCTCCTCAACACTACAGTCAATATCATATTATAAATGTCTTTACAGGAGAGCGACTGTCAGTCTACGTAACAATATGTTAACATCAATCCTTTCTTCTGTTGGAAGTGCAATTGCTTTTAATTCTCTCCTTTATACTTTATGTGTTTATATTATTGTATAATGACTATACATTGGGCCTACAAGACCCTTAAGCAGAAAATATTTCCAGGTACAGATAATAACCTATCTATTTTTTTAACTTTTATCAGTTATACTTTATTCACTTTGTATCCCCACATAAACCCCTCCCTCCTCCCCTCCTAGCCCCACCTTCCCTCTCCCTTCTTCGCACATGTCCCTCCCCAAGTCCACTGATAGGGGAGGTCCCCCTCTCCTTCCTTCTGATCTTAGTCTATCAAATCTCATCAGGAGTGCATTGTCATCTTCTGTGGCCTGGTAGGGCTGCACCCCCCTCAGGGGGAGGTGATCAAAGAGCAGGCCAATCAGTTTATGTCAGAGGCAGTCCCTCTTCCCATTACTATGGAAGCCACTTGGACACTGAACAGCCATGGGCTACACCTGTGTGTGTGTGCGGGGGGGGGGGGTTTCTAGGTTATCTCCATGCCTGGTACTTGGTTGGAGTAATAAATAACCTATTATCCCAGCACTTAGGAGGCTGCAGGAGGAGGCTGTGTTCAAAGGCAAACAGGGCTATATAGTAAGACTGTCTCAAAATCAAAGAAAGGAGATAGAGTAGGAAGAAAGGAGAAGAGAGGGAAAAGGAGAGAGAAGGGAAGAAGAGAGAGAGGAGAGCATGGACTATCTATTGAACACCATGCCCATTAAATTATTTGTTTAGCTGACTTTGATTGAGTAGTTGCTGGTTCATAATTTGGGGACACTGGGTTTCCTGGAGCAGAAATCCACCCTTATGACGACAGAACATCCTATGACTATGTTTTTAAACAAGGGACTTCTAAGTCCCTGGATTCAGGTTTGCTGTCATGCACGGTGGGAGGGGGTAGCTGAGCAGGTGTATTCTCAGCATCGCTCGGCGTCACCCTCGACTCTGGCAATAAGGAAACAAAGATCACAGAACTTGTGAGTCATTGTTTTGCTAACAGGAAAGAGATCAAATCAGAAGCTGTGCTCGTGTAAACAGACAGTATCAGCAAGCTTGACGCGGGGTGATTAGAGCAAACAGGGCAAGCCAGACAGCCGAGACCCATCGTGACCAGAGCATCGTCTGTTGATGCCTAAGCTACAATTGTTCTTTGCTAAAGATGCCTTTGCATCTTATTTCTTGAAACCCAGCGAAGTTTCACATGTAATGATTTGCCTAGAAACCTAGAGCAAACGGCTCTGTATGCCTTTTTTTTCCATGAAAACTAGCAATATATCCTATGCCCCCTTAGTCTTTGAGCGCTCTGAGAGTCTTCAAATCATTTTATGTCTTCTGGGAAAGCACTTGGCTCCTTTTGGCCTGGATTTAGCCTCCCTGGAAAAAGGCCTGTTTGGTTTTTCCCTTGTGCTGGAGTCCCTCCAAATGGATGCTCTGTGAACTGCAGCTTGAAGCACGAGGCTTGAAAAGCCTTGTCTGCAGTGGCTTCTGTCAGTCAGCAAGAATCCACTAGGCATTAGTGGCTTCTACCTTGCCCTATGTGAACCCTAGAGAGGAAGTGTTTAGTCCCTGTCTGCATGTTTCTGTCAGTCTGCAGAGCTGATAGGCAGGGCTAGGAGGAGGCTGGAAAGGGTTCCACAGTAGGGTTCCACAGTAGGGACAAGCGGAAATGAGGTAGCTAAAGCAAGGCTTGTGCTCCAGGTAGGGTGTGCCCAGGGATGGGATAGCATGAATCCAGAACCACGGGGCAAAGGTTGTATAGAGACTCATGTGTGTAGCAGATACTAACTAGAGCATGCATAGCAAGGTGCCGTGCTCAGGTGTTCAAAACCCAGCACTGGGGAGGCAGAGTAGGAGGATGGCAGGTTCAGGGCCAGCCTGGGCTACGTAGCAAGATTATGTCTCAAAAACAAAAACAGAAATAAAAAGCAAACAAAGTATTTGTTGAAGTAAATGGTGGGAGCCTTTGGTGATTATTGTTTATATATATAGTTATATAGTTATATTTAGTTTAATATCAGAATCCTCAAAAATACTGTAACCAGTGCCACTGAAGGGCTGGTGGGAAGTCCCTCGGTAGTACTTTGTTCTTGCTGCCTCTGGTCACATAGTCCTATCACCTTCCTCTGGTAGTCTGCAGTGTCAACTCTGCCTTGTCACTTGTTTGAAGAATCAGTTGCCTCTTCATGCTGGACAGAGCTGCCCGACACTGGGTGCCCATGCATGGAGGACCCAAGTTCACAGTAACGGAGAATGCGTTTGCCACCCTGGACTACTGTGTCCATTGCAATTCCCACCCAACATCAAGCCCCGACAGTTCCCCATTGTCTGGATCCCTCCCAACTCCCAGGTGGCTTTGCTCCATTCGGGCCTCTGTAGCAGGAACCGTGGTTTAGTTGTGACAGGAATCTGTGTCTCAGGCTGGGAGGAGCAGGATCAAGGCACTGGCAGCTGCCACATTATGCTGAGAACCCATTTCCTGGTTTTGAAATAATCCATTCTCATTGGGTCCTTGTGTGGTAGAAGGAGCTAGCAAGCTCCCTAAAATCTACTTTACAAAGGGCACAGATCCCATTTGTGAGGGGTCCATCCTCCTGACCTAATGACCTCTCTAAGCTCCACCTCTTGGTTCTACCGCCCAGGGATGAGAAATTACGGTGTATTAATTGAGTGGGGCCTTCCAAGCTGTAGTGTAAAATCCTCCCAGTCCCCAGGCAGAGAGGGACCAACCTGGGAGGACAATGTGCTCCCCAGGCCCGTAAGCTCTGCAGGGAATGAAGAGAGAAGTCAGCTACCGTGGACCTCAGAGAGCTGTTCTGGGCTCAGTCTACAAATATCCTCCAGCTAGGGCCCAAGAGTGTCCTCAAAT
The DNA here is from genome assembly GCF_907164565.1 of Psammomys obesus. NCBI lineage: Eukaryota > Metazoa > Chordata > Mammalia > Rodentia > Muridae > Psammomys > Psammomys obesus. The sequence goes on along the minus strand of NW_026596131.1, from coordinate 4,026,586 downwards.
GTCATAAAAAGTGTAATTTTGTGTTTTAAGTCACTTGGGGCTTAAGGAGACACCAAATGAGCTGGGATGACAGCATGCAAGCATGAGGGCCTGAGTTCGATCCCCCCAGAACCTATATAAGGGAAGAAAAGGCAAGGTGGTGGCATGTGCCTATAGTCCCAGTGCCGGGGATGTTGATACAAGTGAATCTCTGAGACTCACCAGCCCGGCCAGCCTTGCTTGTCAAGTCAGTGAGAGACCCTGACTCAAAATCACAAGGTTGATGGCATCTGAGGAGCAATAGCTAAGGTTGTCCTCCAGCACCCTCTACATGTATGTGTGTGCATGCAGAGAGAGAGAGCAAGAGAGAGAGTGTGTGTGTCTCAGGAAGTTTTAGGGCACCCTATTACCTAGAGTTGAAGCCTGCGTGCCTCAAGAATTGTAGCCTGAGAACTTCACTTCACTGTGCCCTCTCCTACGTGAACCAGCTGGAACCTGCTAGACCCTTTCCTCTACTGGAGCTCCCTGTGAACTCTCGACGACCTCTCGCTCTGAGCTTGGTTCTGCCACAGGGCCCCATTATGGTGTGCCCACCATACCCCTGACACGCCCCAGTTGTGTCAAGACTCGGCCCCTCTGCACCATTTAAGAGGCCGTGTCAGAATCCCCAAAACAGGGACCTTGCCTTATTGCTAGACAGCTGGACCACCCCCAAAGCGTCACATGGGAAGGGCATTCAGCAAATCCTGTTCCAGAAGCAATCTGTCACTCCACCAGCTTCCCTATCAGCATTTGCAGGGAGTTCTGTCTCCTGGCAGGGAACTGGCTCACATGCTGGAACTGGCAGCCTCTTAGAGACAGTTTCTCCTCAGCATCATCAGACGAAGCCCAAAGGAAAGGCGCAAACAAGCCTCAAGAACAGCATGTTCTTCCCAGCAACATGCCAGGAAAGCTGGGTTTGGAGAAAGCTGAGCACTCTGAGGTGTCCCTAGAGCCACATGTACCAAGTTGGCTGTCTAGGCTTCTCCCTCCTGACCCCATCCATTGGCCAGCTGGGATGCTTTTGAACAGATTCATTACCTGGAAGCAGAAGGCAGGTCAGCTATTGCCTCCCAGTGCTCCCGAGCACACGTTCTTTAAAAATTCCTGTTTCTGGAGTGGCTTGCAGTATAAAGAGTGGCCCATTGGTGCCTAATCTTACACACTGCTTGCTCATGGTTCCTAGGGAACTTAAGTGTGGGTCGTGGCCAAATCAGGTGCTTTGAGGAGGAGGAGGCTGTCTATCAGGCTTGTCCTGGAATACAGAGCAGGAAAAAAAGAAACAAGCACAAATGCGCATGAGATGAGGGTCTGAGTATGTGCAGGTCTGAACTCACTTTTGAGTCAGGGTCTTTCACTGTCCTGTAGCTCACTCATTGTCTAGACTGGCTGGCCAGTAAGCCTCGGGGATCTCGCTGTCTCTACCTCCCTCTAGGTTTGTGTTACAAGCAAATGCTAGCCCTCTGTTATCTTTTGCCCCTGTCTTCCAGGCACTGTTTGTCTGTGACTGAGTACATACGGGAACCTGGAGGAACCGATTCTCTTCAAGAGCAGCTAGGGCTTCCCCTGTGACCTCTGTGCTGTCAGTGCCAATATACGCTCTTCATCTGTGTCTCCGGGAAGACAGGGACTTTCTCGATTCAGTCCCTGTTGGTTCTGAAGCAGACACTATTAGAGCCCACTCGTAATCCAAACATTTTGTCAGTTTGGCAATTGAATCCCAGAAGCCACTAGGGTCACAACTCCAAGTCAGGTACTAGAGTCGCCTTTGCCGAGTTCGAGGTATCAACCAGACATGCAGTTCTATACTTTTTTTTTTTTTTTCATTCATCCAGGGGCAGCCCTGGATTGACCCTGATCCTGTTGTATGTATGTTCACTTGGCCCTCTGTGCTCTGCCCACTTTCACCCACCCCTCTAAAGAAGGGTATTTGGTCTTGTCTCTTCACCCTCATCTCATCCTAGCTGAGGCCAATTTCACCACCTCTTCTCTGGGACTGTATCTGTTCTGAGACAAGTGATGCTTGGGAATCTACAAAATTACAGGCCTGTCCAGGCTTGGCCCCTCATTAGCCTTATGCAGTGAACGCGTTACCCAGCCTCTTGTCTGGCCTTGGGTCCCAACAGCACAGCATCTTCTCACTGTAATGAGCTCAAGACAGTGGCTGCCACTTCATAATCTCTCCCAAAAGGCTGCTACCTCTACCACCATGATGTTTATTATCTTCTCAGACACCAGAGGACCAAGGACCTACATTCACCCTCAATCTCAGTACCTCATGCCTCTTCAGGCAGGCATGAGCTCTCACTACTTGCTCTCTCTCTCTCTCTCTCTCTCTCTCTCTCTCCGCTTTTCTCTTTTCTCTCTTCCCTCATTCCTTTTCTCCCTGACCCTCTCTTCCTCCTCTTTCCTCCTTAGGCACATATCTCTGCCTAAGCTCTGAAATTCTATCATGTTTCTCTGGTATTGAATTTATGTGCAAATGTGATCATATTTTCATAAGAAATCAATGGATAGGCCCGTGGTTTTTGAAAGGATAGTCTAAGCATTTGATCGTCATCCAAATAACTAATTTCCCGACTTGAAAGTCCTCTTTTGTTACAAAGATGTGATGCCTGGATTTGTCTGTCACCACCCTCTTCTCACCTGATATCACATGACTCCAGGGTCTTTGGATACTAAACTTCACCATTTTCTGTGTTCATCTGCCTACCCCCACTCTCTGAAAGTCTTGCGTTCACATCTGTTGCTGTTGGTGATCTCAAGCAACGAAAACTTGCTCTTGTTTTTCTGCTATGTCAGAGAACATGATTTTTGCTTACACACGGTGAGGAGTGGGGTTATAGAATTTGTTTGCTCTTGTTTTCAACTGTTGGACAGGGGTGGGTGTGGGAGGCCTCCATTGGGTCAGCTGGAGGGGAACAATCCTGGCTTTTACAGTGAGTCTGTGTTTTAAGCCTTTGTCCTTTCTGTTGGCTTGTAAGCAGAAGCCATGAACAAGGGCGCTCTCAGAAGGGGAGAAAAAAAGCAGCAAAAAAATAGAGAATTATTTTCTAAAGCAAAACAGATCATTTAAAGGGCTGACTTGTCGTTGAACTCAGAGGCAGTTGATCTTTGTGCATAGCCAAACAATGTCCCTCTGTAGCTATGAACCCTGAGTGGGCAGGGTTACTGCTGGTCAGCGCTGACACATCCAGGCTGCAGGCAAGAGGATGCAGCTGTGTGCTCCACACAGCCTCTAATTCATGTGCCTGTGGATGGAGCCTCGGGAGCCCCGTGTGCTTCCACTCTGACCTGTTCCCAGCCATGGTGCCCCACGGCAACCCCAGAGTGAGTTTAAAATCCAGAAGGATGCCAAGAGGTGGGAGAGCATGCTGGGTACATTCTATGGGGTTGGCCTCCCTCTGGCCTCTACACTGGCTGATATAGTCATAAATGTTGGTTTCATCATTTGTACTTCATAATTCACACTGCACAGAGCCTTTGAACTAAGAGGTCATCTGGAACTTTCACTGATGGATTAAGAAGTGCATTGATTTTTTTTTTTTAATCCCACATTATTTTGGAACACTTGGGAGCTGAGTATTCCAGCCTTACCCTGTAGCCTGGAAATTCCAGGCTTGTACATCTGTCTCTTTCCTGTTGTTAGGTGAAGGGGGAGGGGGTGTTGGCATGCATGCCTAGGTATGTGTGGACATGTATGTATAGAGGCTAGAGGTCAGCTTTGGGTATCCAGAGGCTACACCCATCTTCCTTTTTGTGATAACGCCTTTCATTGGCCTGAGACTCACTGAGTAGGCTAGGCTGGCAAGACCTAGGTACTCTGCTGTCTCCACTTCCACAGCACTGGGGTTATAAGCGTGCCTTGCCATGCCTGGGTTTTATTTGTTGTTGCTGTTTTCTTTTCTTTTCTTTTTCTCACATGGATTCTGGAGGAACCAACCTCAGGTCCTCATGCGTGTGTTATGGCTTGAGCCATCTCCCCAGCTCCAATATACTTAGTTTCTTCATCCTGAAGAAACAGCCTGGCTTCTTGGTTCAAACAAGAGGCCTGGGTGACGGTGGTGGCAGCAATGACAATGATGCCAGTTATTCGAAGAGCAAATACTGGCTCAATATCAACACTCTTGTGAGAACAGCAGCAACGTGACACCATAGTCCAGGTACTCTTCACAGCATTTTACGTGTGACAATGCATTTAATTTTCACAGTCACCCCCCGTGTGACAGACAGATAAACTGGCTGAGCGATTGGATAACTTGTCTGAGACCAAAAAGCTAATGGTGACAGGCAAAAATGTAACCCCAGAATGGGGTCTTGTCACTGTGCCCATGGGAGTCAGACATGCCTGATGCAGCTGTTCAAGCAGCTTGTGTCTCATTGTTCCCTGAACATTCTGGGGTGCTCATCAGACCCTAATCTGACTCCGGTCTATGGGGAGCAGCTCACTTATATCAGAGAAAGCCTGGTGACGTCACCCCCACCTGTTGGCCTGCCTGCCCGAGTCCTTGCCTCTTCTTTCTCCTTATCTAGCAGAACCTGAGCAAAATCACTGGCCTGTGGCTAAGGCTTGTGCTCCATTCTTTCTTCTGAGACAATGCCTCAATTTCTTTTCCTGTTACTATGATAAGGAAACAAGGCTTTGTTTTAGCTCACAGTTCAAGGGATTATCAGTCGTGGTGGGAAGTCAAGGCAGCAAGAGCTTGAACCAGGTGCCCAGTTCCCTTTCTTCATCGCCACAGCCCAGGAGACAGTGCAAGCACAGGTCTTCCCATCTTAATTGACATAGCTAAGATAACAGCAGAGACATGCCATCCTTCAGATGAATCCAGGTCCTGTCAACTCAAATATTGACATTAACCATCAGCTCGAGGTGCTAATTCCAGTCCCATGTGGCCACACAGTCCTCCAATCTGGTGAGACTGCTCCTCTGCCCCTCTCTCTCCTCACTCCTGAACATTTACATAGAACACGCATGCTCTGGGCTCAGCCACGGGAACCAGGCAGTTCACATGGGTAGTTCTCAAGCCCCCAAACCCTTTTTGAATATGCCCTATCTAGAAATTATGTCTCACCTTATCCAGAAATGATATAACCTCTGTCCCAATGCTTGGTTTCCTCAACGTTGGGCTTGAGAGTCTATAATTTCAGAACAGCCACCTCCAGGCAAAAAGCATGAATATAATTAACAGTTTACATTTCTGCTAGCGTCCTGGAATGGCAGGAAAGACTTCCCGTTCTGAAATGGCCAATACCATGGCACAGATGAGTTTCTTCAGCAAGTGTATCAATGGCTGTAAAACTGTTAATGAGCTTTGAGGAGACAGGTTTCTTACAGGGTTCCTCACCAGGGCTTTGGGCCCATTTGTGCAGACCCTAGGGAGCACAGTTAGTGATTCTGCAGGTTACGCACAGGGGAGAGGCGTGTCTGCACTGTAGGTGTGGGGACTGCTCTTGGGAACTTAGTTAGCGTGGCAGGCCTTGAGTGGAGGGTTTCTTGGGAATCTAGAGGTCAAAGGTCAACACTGAGTGTCTTCCTCAACCACTCTCCACCTTGTTTTTTAAATTAATTGTTTTTTAATTGTGTGCATGTATCTTTGGGTGGTTATGTGCATGTGAGAGATCAGAGGAATCAGCTCTCTCTGGAGCTGGATGTACACATGGCGGTGAGCTGCCTGCTGTTGGTTCCGGTAATTGCCAGGCCCAGCTTCTCCACTGGTGTTAGGGACTAAACTCGGTTCTTTGTGCTTGCATACAAGCACCTCACTGACTAAGCCATCTCCACAGCTTTCATGGACAGACTTTCTTAAATTGAGCCAGGTGGTGGAGCACACCTTTAATCTTAGCGCTCGGGAGACTGAGACAGGCAGATCTCTGTGAGTTCAAGACCAGCCTATTCTACATAGTGAGTTCTAGACTAGTGAGGTGTGCATAGTATGGCCCTAACCCTATCTAAAAAACAAGCAAAAAACAACATTCAGAAAGAAAAAAAAACAACAAATTTCATTCTCTATAGTTGGCTTATCAAAGGGGCATGATTTGCTACTTTTCTATTTTAATTCTGTGGATAAAAACTGGTTCTGTTAGAAATGAAAGACAAAAGAGGAACCGCGAGGTCTTTGCTGAGACTGTCCTTCAACCCGTCACTGTGGGATGCTCTACATCCCTAACAAAGGCAGAATGTCCTTTTTCCCACTGTGCTTCCTGTGGGGGGCGGGGGGGGTAACACTGGGAACATGGACTATTGGTGGCTTGAGAAGGTTTCTGAAGGTTCTGAGCTGACATTAAAAGTATTAAATTATACGATGAGGAAGCGAGGCTGTCTCCATTTCCTTTTCATCTCCACTGTAATGCAGGGGAGGCTAGACTATCCTTAACATGCTCACACTTAATTTCCTCTTTGTAGCCTGGAGAAAGCAGGCCTCTGCCACTGCGTCCAGCTAGAAACACACCACACAGATTTTCATTGCGCTCAATCTCATGGGAACTATGTAAAGCCAACAATCCTGGTTTTTCATTTCCTATATCTTGAGCAAATTTCCTATACTTTGAGCAAAATATGGGTGATGCTCAGAGTGTGCATATGATGGCCGGAGCACTAGCAGGCCATCAAACCTTCTGACCTGGGAGCCTGGAAAAGCCCAAATACCTGGGCCTCAACACACCAAATGGGCTTAAATGTCTTACCCATAGCCACAAATAGGCAGAACCAGAAGGCATAGATGGGCATCCTGAATTCCGAGCAGATGGACCTCCCGGTTGCATCTATTTCACGTGCCCCGCCTGCGATGAATAACAGAACGCTGCTTTCCCACCACAATAAGAAATTGAAATTTGGACTCTCCGTCTGCTTCAGTGACATTTGGAATCAATAACTCTTTTTATTTTCAGCTTAGATGATAATATCTCAGCAGGAAACCAGAGGCTCTAAGTCCCATCAAGATCCCAGCTCATCACCATTCAGAAAAGATTGGCCTTAAGTGAGTCTATTCACTGACAGGCAGTGAATGGAAAATATGAAAGTGGGTGTCGTGGTCATTCTGCAAGTGGCAGGAGGCCACCCTGGAACTCTTGGTGGCCCTGATGAGATCCCTCACTCCCTTCTGGGATATGACCTTCTGCAGTCTACAGCATCAGACTTTCTAAGCATTTTCACAGCCTCCCTCTAGAACTCAATGAGAGAGGCATGTGGCCCCTTTGTATTGCTCTCGGGACTTGTACTTCTCCCTCCCATCTTTTATCTTTCACGATGCTGGAGTTTGGTGTCGCTGGAGATTAGGCCTCCTGTACCTCATTAATCAAACCTTGGAGTCCCACGTGGCTTCTCGAGGGGCTGAGTCCTGGAAGAACTCTGACTCCGTTTAGATTTTGTAAATGGTTCATGGAGACAAGTCTAAGATGCTGTACCTGACCCAGGAAACACTGAGGAAGAGGGGCCTAAAGATAGGCCAGAGCACAGAAGTCTGCTGTGAGACGGTGGCTTCTGTAGATGAGAGGGACATTCATCTACAATGGAGAGAGAAAGAGTTGAAATAATGTAAATACTATACTCATATATGAAGTTCTCAAAAAAAAATAAGTGATTAAAAATAAGTGATAGTTTTAAATATGCCCAGGATATTGTGAACATTCACACAATGCAAACATTTCTCCCTCTCTACAAGTTCCCTGGCTACACAAGATACTTCATATACATTATTTTATTTCATTTCCTTTTTCTTACAAGTTTACATCACCAGAATTACAGCCCTATACATCTTCCCAGTTAAAGAAGTGGGTTTGGGGACTTCAGCCCCAAGGCTCAGGGTTACACAGTGAAGGATGAGAGCTATGGAGCTGCAGGGCTCTGTCTGCCCTGAAGCTGAGTGGGGCTAGATGGAACCTCATGGAAGAAATGCTCCGGAAGCCCAGGGGCATTGTGGGGAAGACTGCCTCTGCTTCTCTGTAGCCTGCCAACCTCACCTGACCCCAGACCATCTGAACACGGTACCCACTGTCACATTCTTATGTCAAAGCTGCTGGGTGGGAAAGACTGTAGGCTGTAGGCCAGCAGGAGTCAGCACACGATGGGATCACAAACTAGCACAGCCAACGCTTGACTTTGATGTTTGCTTGTAGCGACACGCTGCCACATTTGTGTCTAAAGACGCAGCGTCTTTAGCATGTCTCCATGCTTTAGCATCTCTCCTCTGTTTCCTGCCCTCTGCCAGCTCCAGGAACTTCTGAATTTCTTCTGTAGTTCTCCATAATCAATACATACCGATGATCTGTGCTCGTGGGCCGTAGCTCTTCTGGCGGTATAAACTGGTTTTTCAACTTTTGCATACCGTGGAGGCTTGATCTCTGGACCCTCCTGGAATTCTGATTCAGTAAACGATGTTAACACTACAGGTCCAGGGGCCATTCTAGGAGAACCTATGTAGTAGAGTCTCCACACAGCTGGATGTGTATGATCATACATGACCAGTGAAAGGCTCTGATGGAAAGACATTTGCCTCATCAGAAAGATGCCTTTTGAGGACAGCAAGGACGATGTACTGCAACACACAGAGACTTATGACCTCTGTCATCATCACAGACACTGACTTGTTGCATTGACATGCAGTGGCTTTAGACCACTAGCTCCATCTAAGAGCATGTTCACCGGTGGGAAGGAAGTGGCTTTTCTTTGTAATCATGTGTTGATTCCCATGTCATTGCTTCTTGGGCCAGAATAAGCACTAGGGCCACCTGTGGGTTCTGTTAAAGTGAGGATTCGAAGTTTGTGATTTTGAGGTGAGGAAGAAGACGCTGCCCTGGGAATGAGCTCCTGGGTGATGGTTGATGTACATTGGATAGAACTCCTGAATCCCAAGCTTAATTCTCAGTGGTTCCTAACTGAGCCATGGTGGCACACGCCTTTAATCCCAGCACACAGGAGGCAGAGGCAGGAAGAGCTCAAGGCCAGCATGGAATACAGGGTGAATTCAGGATCTTTTAAAGACCAGTTGTTGGGCCATCTCCCTAGTTCATTCTAATTTAATTCTGAGTTTTAAAACTTTAGCTCCTTTCTCAAGGGATTCCAAGGTACACCCAGAGTTGGGATCTGCTAGATTTTATGAAGAAAAATGATAACACTTTGTAGACACTGAATTGCATGTTAGCACCATGGGCCACGGCCAGCTGGTCGCCCAAATGGAGCAAGGGTCCCCTTTCCCTGCAGAAAGCTAGGTCGCTTAGCAGTCTTGTTAAGATGCATGTTCTGCTTCCGTAGGTCTGAATGGGACCCAGGTTTGGGCATTTCTATTAGGACTGGAATGTGCTACCTGTTGTTAGTTTAGGCTGATGCTAAGCCTGGAGGCCCCCATGGCACCAACTGACTGTCAGTGATCGACAACCTTATATTGAGTGACTCGGGCTTCTGATTAATCTCGTCTCCCAGACAGCATCTTCTTTTCAGGAGAAGGATTGAAACAGGGCCTCATGTCGGCCTGGATGGTCTCAAACTTGTTACATAGCCATGGGCCATCTTGTACCTCCGCCTTCCAAGCACTGAGATTTCAGGCATGTGCCACAGACACTACCTTGTCGGTCTCTGACTCAGCATGGTGTCAACACCAATGGTGGTCCATGCAGGTCAGTGTTCCTTTCTTATAATTTGTTTTTTTCTTTTTCTCTTCACAGTACGAGATGCAAAGAATCTAATCCCTATGGATCCCAATGGTCTCTCGGACCCTTATGTGAAGCTGAAGCTTATTCCTGACCCCAAGAATGAAAGCAAGCAGAAGACCAAAACCATCCGCTCCACACTGAATCCTCAGTGGAACGAGTCCTTCACGTTGTAAGTGCTTCTCCCTGCCCTGTGATAAGCTCTGCCCCCACACACCACACACTTCCCACCCCATTGTTAGAGACAATTGGAGGGGTGACAGATATCTCTAGGTAAAGGCTGCCATCACCTCTGTTTGATAGTGGCTTGGTTTACCAGGGTTTATGTAAAATGCAAACCCCAAATTACCATTTCCCGCTCTGTAACAAACCTGTAAGATATGTTCCATTACTTGATGGACTTAGTTCTTTTAAGAGCTAGGAGAGGATATAAAGCAAGAACTTAACAATTTTTGCGCATGGAGCAGCGAATGCATGGTGTAGAAAGTACTACTGCTACAGAAAAAAGGAAGATAGACTCACCTCTAAGCAGGGAAAAGTTCCTGAAGGAGGTGACCCTTGAGCTTGGTTTAGAATACTGGCATTCCAAAACAGAGATGAAGGAAAGGAAAGAATGGTAAGAGAGAATAAAGAATAGTGAGGGATCACACAGCAGGGAGCACAAAAGGTTCCCCATGGCTACACACGCAGGAAGCACTTCCTCTGTGAGGAAAGATGTCTGTCGGAGCCACTGAGCTCTGCTCTGAAAGGGCCAGAAAGTCTCCAATTTAGACACTGTGGCTCATGCAGTCTCTGCTGCCAAAGCAGCCACAGATCATACATAAACAAATAGCCAAGGCTATGTCCTAATAAAACTTTATTTGTATTCTTTCTGTGTAAACAAATTGTTCAAAGCTGTGTTCTAATAAAGTTTTATTTATATAAATAAGCAGTGAGTTTCCAGAGGTGAGTGTTTACTGATTCTTGATCTAGATAGGGCTTTTGTAGCTAGCTAGTATGAAAGGCTGAGATCCTTTTGGCACAAGAGGGAAATTGAAGGTACTGTCAATTTCAGGCACAAGCTGTGGGCATGTTGTTTTCTTCCAAGTCAATTGAGATGACTTAGTGTATTGTGTATGCATTTGTCTTCATAGCAAATTAAAACCTTCAGACAAAGACCGACGACTGTCTGTAGAAATCTGGGACTGGGATCGAACGACACGGAATGACTTCATGGGCTCCCTTTCCTTTGGTGTCTCAGAGCTGATGAAGATGCCAGCCAGTGGATGGTAAGGAAGCCCTCGAGACCCATCATGTCTCCAAACCCCAGGGCGGCTGAGGGAAGCCAAGAACAGACTGGCTCTTGCCCACCACTCCCCATTGGGTTCTGGCTGAGGTCTCTATAGAGTCATCTCTCCAACAGCCTGACTAGAAGCTGAGGGAAAGGAGCCACTCACTGGCCCTTACCCTCCCTTCTCCCCCTGTGTTTGAAGGTACAAGTTGCTCAACCAAGAAGAGGGCGAATACTACAATGTGCCCATTCCAGAAGGTGATGAAGAAGGGAACGTGGAGCTCAGGCAGAAGTTTGAGGTGAGGATTCCTGTGAAGCCATGGGCAGGAAATTGTCTTTCCTCTGTGTTACAAAACATGTCTTCAGGAAGGGCCTGATTCTTGTCATTCCACTTGGGGAGCACAAAGCAATTTTCATGATAACCCTTGTTTACTTCATTTAATAACGCAAATGTTATATGTAACTGTTTTCATTTGCAAGCTGTTGACATTCTGTGCGTCTGGTCCTTTGGAGACTGAAGACTGGTAATAGCGCAGAGGTGAGAGCATGATTGATTTCTGCATAAGAAAATGGTTTGTGCAACATTGGGATGACAGCAAGGTTGTGAATGCAATCTCCTCTCTCAGAGAAGGGCTGTGTGCCTCCGAGGGGATTTCCTAGGGAGAAATTTGCCTATAGTTACTGACCATCCCAGTATCTGGAAAAAAAGAATTCCTTATAGAAAGCAAAATTGTCCTGATTTTCTTCTGTGGGATGAGCTCCAGCAGACGCTCCTGTTTATTATTCTTTATAATTCTTTTATTTTTATATTTTTTTATTTGCCTTCGGTTAGCCAAGGCAGACTCCTGCTCTCATTCTGAGTAGACTTGTGTGTTTGCCTTCTGTCCTGGGTTCATTTGCCCTCTTTCTCCTTCCTTCCTCTGCTTTCCCTCCTCTTCTTTTTCTCTATTGCTTTCCATCTATCTCAGCTCATCATCTCTCTAAACCCCTGCCTTAGGACCCCAGCCACCATCTCTACTGCTCTCTGTTTCTCTAATTACTTAGCACCTGACCATTTGATCAGTTTATTAAATGGTCTGATAATCTTTATCTGATAATCTTTCTCTATAGACTACACAGTATTCCCTGGAAATCAGAATTCCTAAAGCAACCGAAAGACAGCGACACACACACACACACACACACACACACACACACACACACGAATATATAAATAGTGAGTTTTTCCTAAAACACTGAAATAAATGGGTGCTGATGGTCCTTAGCAGGGTTATGTTGTTGCCAAAAGAAAGAATATGTCAGATGGGCTGAATTCCAAAGGATAGAAAATTGCTCAAATTACTTCCACCTTCAAGCTGATGATATTTGGTGAAAGAAGTCAGTGGGAATACTGAAGGTCAGGCTGCCAGGTTCCGTGGCTCCTGGAAGCATAAATGATTGAAATAATGACTTTATTTAAAGTCATGAGTACTTTAAATAAATGACACGTAACAGCAGACACCCAGGCCGGTGAAATAGAAGGGAGAAATGGGGAGTTTGAACCTACCTAAAAATGGCAACCAGACTGGGGACATTGCTCAGTAGTAGAGTGCTTGCTTAGCATTCCCAAAGCCTCGGGATCTGTCCCCATTACCACAAAAATAGAAAAACAGAAGTGACGGTTCCTGTTTCTCAGGGCCATGTGGTCTTGGTCAACACACAAGGAAGCCCACGCTGCCATGTCTCTAGTTCTTTAAGAGAAGGCAAAAGTCCCGCTCTTTCTATATGACATGTTCTTGTTTCTTCTCATGTTGACAGCCAATTAAAACTCACAGTTCTGTGTGGGTCAAGCATGTATCTATTGCTTTCAACTCAGATAAGAGCTATCTGGTGATAATCAGCCCACAGACTCTACTACGAAAAACTACAGGAGCTGGGGCTGGAGCAGAGGCTCCGTGGTTAAGAGCACTCTTCCAGAGGCCCACAGTTCGGTTCCCAGCACCCATGTCAGGCAGTTCACAACCACCTGTGACTCCAGCTCCAAGCCATGCATTAATGTGCACCCAAACAGAAACAGCCATGTAAATCTTTAAACCTACAGGAGAGACCACAAATGACAGAAAGTATATGTCTAGACATGGGGAAACGAGGTTCTTATGATCTCTAAGGGAGTCTAATGCAAACCTGGAAGTCGGAATTTGCTAAGCTCAGCCCTCCCTACCTCCACCCTTCCCTTTTATTTCACCTGCTTCGTTGTCTGCCTCCACCCCAGCCCTAGATAGGACACCCTGGTCCTACACTATCTCTCCAGACAGACCTCCCAGACACCCTTCCCAATGTCACCCACCCCTGTGACGGATGGATCCTTCTGGAAGGAGTTTTGGGACACTGGGTGCCTCTCTCAGGCGGGGCAGAAACCGGCCATGCTCTACCGACTCTCACACCCCAAGTTTGTCGTGTCGCTCTTCAGATTCATGAGCCAGTTCACACTGTTGGAGCTTCACAGGCATGTCACTGAGGCAACTAATCTGAAACCGCCTTGTTGATAGAGAAATACTGACCCGCTGTGGTGCTTCATTTCCATGGCTTCCTGGAGTGTTAGCTTCCTGTGTCTCTGAGCCATGGGTCCACCACATTACCAATGTCAGCAGTTCCAAGTTAAATATTCTAGGTAGACATTATAGGCTGGAGGGCTTGAGGCCAAAAGCGAGGCATGACTCTTGGAGACGGAGACAATGTGCTGTCTGTCACCATCTCCCTGCTAGGAGAGCTGGGCTTGACAGGAGAGCACTAGCCCGAGGCCACAAAGTCTCACAGGGGAGAGGGGAGGTCCTCAGTGGTTGGGTGCAGTGGATACCAATCCTCTGATCCCATGCCTAGACAGAACACCTGCATGAACGACACCCCACTATTTCCTTTGCACATCCTTTGGCTTTGTTTCCTGGATTTTCCTCAGATGGTGTCTGCTCCTTTGCCAAGTGTTTTGCCAATATTACAGCCGGAGATGAGGGAGAAGGCAGTAGCTGGTGGAATCAGAAGGATGCTGGGATTCCACGGCATCTTCTGCGGTGTGTTTAACTGGACTCGTCTGGTGTGACCTCAGGCAGGCACACAGTCCTGTAGTGGTTCTGTGCTCAGGTCTATGTGTGTGAGGGTCGCAATCCTTCCCGCAGTGCTCACTGTTCGCAAGGCATGCACTAGGGCAGAAAAAGCAGATCTTCAGGGTGGCTGGCCAGCCTTTCTAAACAGCATGTAAGTCGGCGTCAGGATGTAGTTTGGGAGCTTTAACCCCCACCACATTATTCCTTCTCTATTCCTAGACCCATTGCTGACAGCATCCCTCAGTACCCCTCGGCTCACATAAGCTGACAGCCATCTGTCCATCTCCCATGCATTCTTTCTGCTATGACCCTTGAGCTGCATACAAGTTCAATGCTGAGTTGTCACTGGCTGAAGCCCAACGCAATTGCTGGTCCTCCCAGAAGCCTCATGTCTCAGGGGCCTCTCGCAGTATCTAGAGCAAGGAGATCCAACCTTTTGACATAATGTTGAATCTACAATACCTTGGGCCTGATCCGCAGCCATCCTGGGCTGCAGCATGGCTTGTAGGCCATGCTGGTAGTTTTTCTGTCCTTGTCTGCCTCCCAAGTGCTGGGATTATAGCTATGTAATCTCGTCATACCCAGGCATCTCTGTGCCTGGTATCAACAAGCTGTGCTTTCACAGCCTTCCCTAAGACATCAAAAGTCACTCAGTCTAAAAAAAATAAAAGAAATCAAATGAGCACTGACAGCTCTATCCACCATTATCCATCAGATAATTAGATGGATTTTTTTTTCATATTTAAACTGTTGATTCTAGGATCTTGGCAAACAGAATCATCAGCAAGTGTAGCTGTTAGAAACCAAGGAAAAATTCCAGGATGGCTGGAAAAGCCCATGCTCCTTCCTACAGGTTCTATTGGAGCATTTCATCTTCCCAAAAGACAACACAAACCAGGACCTTGACCACAATATTCAGAGCAAGTATCTCTGTGGCCCTTTAATCTGGTCTATGTTTGTCTTCGGATAAAGCACACATAGTCCCTGATGTCACAAACTGAATTACATGTCTTTTCATTTGTTCAGTAAGTAAGGCTCCAGCAGCGACCAGAACAAATAGCCCTTCTTCCCATGGAGTTTGTCTTCCATGCCCGTGGGCCCAGAGATGTCGTAGGGAAGTTACTGAGAAATAGACACAATATAACACCTTCTACTGCTTTGCACTTCTGCAAAGCCTCCTATAGAGGCTAAGCATAGCCAGGTATTCCTAAATTTCCTCCCAAGCCTGGGTCTCTGCTCCTACTGCAGGCTAACGGTCAGTGCTAAGCTGGGGAGGAGGTCCCAAGGATGGGTTGCCTCTGGCTTAGCAAGTCTTCCCTGTAGAAGTCAGCCAGTGTCTGCAGGTCACAAAGTGTCTATTGTAATGTTTAGTGCAGCGCTGCAGCATGATAAGCACCTGCTGACAATGCGTAATAAATGAAACTGTGTTTCAATAAAGTTTTATTTAAAAACAAGTAGCAAAAAAATAAATAAATAAAAACAAGTAGCAGACCACCTTTATACAGAAGCCGTGGTTTACTGACTTCTGGTTCAGACTAAGGACTCTGGAATCAAATCCTGATCTTACCAGCTTTTAACAGCATAACCTTTCTGTGTTCTTAAGTGTATGAGAATAATATCAGTGCTTAGATGAATTATTGTTATGATTGAAGCAGTAGAGAAGTTCTAAAAGCACACTTGCTATATAAATGTTCATTTTTATTAAATCACAACCACTATAGTTCACTAGATATTGCATAGACGCCTTTATTTGAAGTTTTTTTTTAAGTTTTATTACAATAAATGTATTTTCATGTTGAAATTATATTCCACATAATGGGTAGATTCTGTGCCATGTTGTCTGACTCTATTATGAAACAGAGGTAGAAGGTGAGACCCTTGTCACTGTTTGTCATATCTTCATGGGAGAACACCCTTGTATGCATGCAGATGAATGTTTAGATACAATGTGTCTGTAAAATGAATTTCTGAAACACATTGTATCTATAAGTCAGGCCTGTTGCCAGTCTGAGAGTGTATCGGATGACTCCTGAATAAAAGGGGCTAGCCATGGCTATTAGGAAAGGGGACAGGATCCCACACGGCACACAGACTTAACTCAGTGGTATAGTTTGGGGTCCTGAGTAAACACTCGAAAGTGAACCTATCTGACAGCTGGTTGTCGGTAACCACGCCAAGCATAAGCAAGAGCAGAGCCATAGCCCACCCCGGGTGGCCTCTAACAGGGCATTAGAGAACAGACTAGGTTAGCAACGCGCATCGTGTCCATTTACCGCCGAGTCCTCCTGTGAAAGCCCGGTGCTTTTGGTAAAATGATCATTTTGATCTTCTACAAAAGCCAAGCATAAAATTGTTCACATCTTGAACTGTACCTGCAGGCTGCATTCAACTTTCTATTTGAGAAGGAAGGAAACAAGATATCTTCAGGCCACAGCTTTTTATTTATTTATTTTGTCATTTTGTTTCTTTGGTTGGTTGATTGGTTGTTTTCCTCATACAGGGTCTCTTGTAGCCTGATTGGCTTCAAACTCACTATGTAGTTGAGGGTGACTTTGAACTCCTGATTCTCCTGCCTTTGCCTTTGAGTAATGGTATATGACCTAGATCACTGTTCTGGCTAAGCTGGCCGGCCAGTGAGCCCACAGGCTCCACATGTCTCGGCTCCTCTCCCGGCTCTGGGCATCTCTAGCCTGAGGGTCCAGACTCTGTTCTCGTATGTATGTAGTCAGCACTTTACCCAGTGAGCCATCCCTCCAGCCCCAATCTTGGATAAGTTCCTTAAACTCTTGACCTCTATCTTTCTTGTTTATGAATGAGGAAAATGATGGTACCACCTTCTGCATTGGAACGCACAAGGATTAAATCATATTGCTATGTAAGTTTAGACACATACCTAGGTGGTCGTAAAGGCTCAGCCCATGTCAGGCCTTTACGGTAGGTGACTGTGTGACATAGACACTGCTTACAATACTGAGGAGGTAGTAAATGCTGACGCCACATCTTTTATGTGCAATGGAGGTACAGTGAGATGACAAGAGCATTCTTAGAATCCTGTTTAGAGCCTCCGAAATTTCTGTCTAGGTATCACTGTTGAAAACAGGCCAGTGAGATGCTATCCCAACATTCACAGCTTCTTAGAGCCCAAAGTCAAATTTCAGCACTCCTGTCTTGGTCATGTTTGTAGCAAATAAGTGGAAAAGATTCCTGGATCCCATAGCTCTGCAGGCTGTTCCTTCTACCTTCTTTCTCTTGGATCCTTGGTACTCAGGAGGCTGCTGAAGGGCAATGGACTGTGAGTGCTTCCCTGATTACAAGCAGTGTCGCTTCTGAGGAACCTGCCTTCTAAGGCTAATGATACCATGGCCCGACTCCCAACCATGAGCATCTGGGCTCAGTCACAGAATGTCAACCAACCCCCTCATGATAAAGCTGATTTCCCCAGCCTTGGACAACATTCCTCTTTTGTAATTGACTTTCCATCAGCTTCTCTTTTCATATGGTCAAAGAGGACTGACCAGGAGTGCTTCTCCCCGTTGGCTGGGTCAGTCCAGAATAACCACACCTGCTCAATGCTTATAACTTCAGTGCGGCGCTGACCAAATGATCACATAGGTTCCAGAAAGCAAATTCCTACATTTTCCTTTGCTTAAAAATCCTCAAGGGCTGTACAGGATAATTTGACAGGGCTGGTCGTGTGAGACCTTGGAGTGTTTAAAATGTGGATAGTGTTAAGGTGCGCATAATGTCGTATGCGTATTGTTGCGGCACATGGGAGGCAGAAGAAGGAGAACCCGAAGCACAGACCATTCTTTGCTGCATAGTGAGCTCAAAGCCAGCTTAGACTACAAGAGTCCATCTCAAAACAAAACCAAGCTATGTGCGATCTGATCTGAAATAAGAGGTTAATGTAAAACACACAAGCTTTCAAAGACATAGTAACATGCTTCATAGAGAAACCTCGACTCAACAAAATTTGCAATAATAACCTCATGGCCAATGTATACTAAGGTACCATTTTGGATATATTGGCTAAATATACTACATGGTCAAAGATTACAATTATCATGGTATTTTTATGTTACATCCCCATATAAACATTAAAGATAACTTTGAAGTTCATTTTAACTATTTATGCTGTTAATGCGTTCTCTAAGAACTTTAAAACAACATGTGTACATATGTACTTCTTCTCTCCATGTGGACTACTGAGATGAGCAGGGCAGACAGGGTGGGAGCAAGGCCAGAATTTCATGGACTGTATGACGATGTCTGCCCACATACCCCAACTGGCTCATGTAGACACATGTACCCCAGACTCATGCAGAACACATGCTGTGTGTTTCTGTAGTTTTTTGTTTGTTTATTTGTAACCATTCAGAACCACACAAGGATGTAAACCAAAAGAAGTCAAAATACATTTGAAGGCTGTGAGGGGCTTGTCTATGGGAGGGTACTGAAAGAGCCAGAGGCTGTGAGGCTTGGCACGCAGATGAAGAAGCTACAAGGTCACCCTGGAGACACTGCCAACTATCTGTTTCCATTTATTCTAAGAAACAATTTGAGATTCTTACTAATGAGCAAATTAATAGAATCCAATCACTGCCATAGTCAAGGTACTTAAGTCAATGAAGATGAGGTCTCATGGATAGGTTGTACATGGGAACAGAAAGCAGATGTTTTTCTCTTTTCTTTTACTGTTGTCAAAATTGGATTTTCTAAAAGCCTCCATTGTCTTTGAAGACTTTATCTAATTTGCAATGTTCTTTTCCAGATGGGGAAAAAAAAACAGCTCATTGGAAACTCTCAGATAAATCGTAGCCATTTGTTGATTTGATCAGCCCTGCTCTGGTTACTATAGAAACCTGAGTTCTTTCAGATGCCCTTTAGCCACAAAACAGAAATTTGATGTGCCCCCAGTATGGATTCTACTTCTTTGGTCCCTAAATAGCTACTTAATTACTTTCTGAACTGGATGATGTTAGGGGGGTAAAAAAACAAATAAATCTATTAAAAAGGCATCAGTTAAGAGATGTTTTAATGTTTGTACTTCAGCTTGGTATTAGAAGCAAAGTCTTAAGTCGAAATAGGATATGAGGTAGAAATCATTTTCACACATTCATTAGATCATTTGTCAATAGCCCTTAGCACTGAGCAAACCAAGAGAAAGTCTCTGAGGGTCACAGCCCAGGCTTGCGGAGCAGTGTGAAAGGAAAGACAAAGGCTGCACTGAAGTCTTGTACTGGCCCTTTGTCTTCAGTTTAATTTAATTTGGAGACATAATACATAATTTTGTTGGGAAACAAAAAGAAATAAAGGATTGTGAAGAAACAAGCAAGCATAATGCTAGAAACAGCTCTCTGTGTACCCAGGTTCTGGTACCCACAGAGCTAAGGGTGTGGATGAGGACCAGGGATGCATCCTTCCACTTACAGGGACTGGGAGAAGGAAGGGACAGTGTCCCTTGGCACAGACATAAACATGGAGAATAAACATTGACATGGGTACTTATGTCTGTGTTTCAGATACCTGAGCAGGATTAAGGGGACAAAAGCCCCACGATAGAAAAACTTGAGTGGTTCTGGGAAATAGGCTGGTTAGTGAAGGACTTACCAACATGAGGACCTGAGTTCAGATCCCCAGCAAAAGCCTGCCGTGGGGCAGGGGGAGAGGGAGAAAGCAGGTAATTCCTGGGGCTTTCTGGCCAGGCGGGCTAGCCAAATCAGTAAGCTCCAGGTTTAGTGAGGGACCCTGTCCCCAAAATAAGATGGAGAGCAACTGAGAAAGACACCTGTCATCAGCCTTTGGTCTCCACATGCAAACACATGCGTCTGCACATGGGCACATATGAACACAAACACACACACACACACACACACACACACACAATTCAAGCCAGGTATGGTGGCATGGAGTATGAGCTACTGTGAGGATGTGTAAGGATGGCAAGGCTAGCCTGCTGGACGTGGTGGTCGGGCCTTGCCGCTCGCCCTACTTTTTACTAAATCGGTCGTCTGCATCTTAGTAAGATCCCCAGGTACTCAGTGCACCTTCAGAAGTGCTGATTAAGACAGAACCCGTTGACTAATGAATGAGCAAATTCATCAGCTACAGCTGGAGTGAAGTGAGGGCAAATTAATGGATCAAACCAAACCTCCTGCCTTCTCCCGACCCGTGAATTAGGAATAATTGTTTTGAAATGTCTTTTTACCCACAAATCAAAGAGCTGTGATGTTGTGAGACATGAAAATTAGATGAAAATTAAATTTCCATGTTCCTAAATAAAGTTTCTTGACCCGGCCACTTTCATTCCCGTAAGCATTTGCCTGGTGCTGCTTTAAGTTCCTCAAGGAAAGGTGGAGTCATTACCAGGAGGAAGTTGTGGCCTGAAAAGCCTGAATCTTTGCCCTCTGATCCTCTACAAGAGTTGCAGGATTTCAAGATTAGCAGAATTGAGAGTTAAAATAGACCTGGGCGGAGTCTCTAAAAGGATCTGTGTTGGTAGGAAAGGAACAGCCCACAAGACACACACTTGCAAAGTCAGTGGTATAAGGACTCTTGGTCTCCTGTCAGGAACCATGCTTCTTGTTTGCTGCCTCTTCCTCTGCTCTTTTCTGAGCATTTGCACCCGTATACACACACACACACACACACACACACACACACACACACACACACACATACACACACACACACACACACACACACGTTCATTCATGCATCTTGGTGCTAGCTTATTTTCCCTTCTCTCCCACTTCCCTAAGTCATTAAATCTATGTAGACTTTGACATACTTCTCAAGCCTCTTGAGATTCCGTTGCACATTGTCCAGACTGAAGGTGGCTTGCTAGACGTACCTTCTATGAAAGATGGTTGGAGGTGTTCAGCTGAGAGCCATCTGCTATCTGAAAGCATTCTACCCTCACTTTTCCCAAGATTGTAGCAGTTGAATAAAACCCACATGGGTCAAGAATCCGATTGCTGGAATCACAAAAAGTTGGGGGAGGGGGAGAAGTTGGCCATCTCTGGCGATTTCCAGCTGGTTGCATTCATCTGCCTATATCAGGCATCACCCCTGGAGGTAGAGTGTGGAGCAATGGGGAGAGAGACCTTCACTGCCTTCTGTTCACTCTCTAAACAAGACCCCAGAGTTTCAGAGGGTGTGGAACGCTTTTCTCCTGCCACATCCCGGTAGGTGAGCAAGGCTCTGGATTCTGGCTCAAAGATTCTGGATCTTTGTTCAGTTACCAGTGACTCCAGTTCCCAACACTGACCAGACTTCACAGTTGAAAGTGTCACCACTCTAATGATATGGCATGGTATCAATTAGAGCTTAGGACCAGAGGGGTCTCAAGAATCCAAATTGGGAGTGCTGGAGGTTACTCAGCACTCAGTGGTTAAGAGTGTCTTGTGTTTTTTTTTTTTCAGAAGGCCCAAGTTCAGTTCCAACACCTATGTCAGGTGACTCAAAACTGCTTATAACTCCAGATGCTGGGAAGATGCCACCTCTGGATTCTGCCAGCACCAGCACTCATGTATACGTGCCCTCACACATTTGTTATGTTCACATAAAAATAGGCCTTTGAGGTGTGGCGGTGTACACTTTCAATTCCAGTACTCAGAGGAAGAAGCAGACAGCTCTCTACGAATTTGAAGCCAGCCCGTTCTAAAAAATGAGTTACAGTCTTTCCAGGGGGAGATAGTGAGACCTCATCTCAAAAAAAAAAAAAAAAGATTTTTAAGAATTCAAAATGGCAGTTCCCAAAATGAGGTTCAGTAACCTGTGAATATTTGGGAGCCTTTGCTTATTTTCATGGGCAGAGTCTCCTTATCCTTTGAGACCACTGCTGTGATATATAAGTGATAGTGACATTTCCCAAGCTACACAGGTCAAGAGAGTGTCAGAGCTCAGAAACTTGGCGCATTCAATGGCGCCCATGTCTTTTGCCCTTAACACACAGAGACGACAGTGTAGCTTCCTAGCATTCATTATCTTGGCTGCCTGGATGTACAGATGCATGGTCCATGGGTCTAGACTGTGTTCCCTAGATGTGAAGGAGAGGACGACTAGGGGTTCTGGGCTGACACTTCATGAGCTTTTCAGGAGGAGATTCCGAATGAGTTTAGTGTAGCCAAATTATTAGCAAGCCTTGGGCTTGTTTGTAGACCCATTTGAGGCCAAGGGCAACTGCACAGCGGCTTGGGGAAGACTCTGGGGTTGCACAGCACTTGTACTGAGGTTATCTCCTGTGGAGGTCTTCCTGGGATGGAAGTTGTAGGTAGGAACTTCCTAAAGCTTGCCGTGTATTCCCCGGGGCCTCTGGGCTCATCCCTAGAGCAAAAGGTGGCCACTAACCCTACCAAAAAGACTGGCTTATGCTTCCAACTTAAATGGATGTTTTTTTGTTGCCAGTTTGTTGTGGTTAATTTAGAGTATGGTCTAATAATGCTTATTTTTAGCCCTATAATTATGGCATTATATCTAACCTGCTATCACAATCTAAAAAAAAAAAAAAATACAGACACCTGAGAGTTTAAGGCAACCTCATCTTACCTGGGGCAGTGCAGATATTAACCCTCCAAACTACCTTTACCTCCCAGCCCTCTCCCAAGCCAATTGTTTAATAATTTTTATCTGAGCTACTTCCCATCAATAACTCCACAAATACCTGCTTTTTCTCTCATCTGGGCTGCTTGCTGGCCATATGCTTCTCTCCACACTAACCCATCGTTGCCCTCTACCTCCTCTTCCTGTTTCTCTCTCCTTCCCCGTGCTCCTCCTGTCCTCAAAGCCCTCAAACTTGGCCACACCTACCCCATTCTGCCCTGCCCAGGTTTAGGCCTTTTAATCAGCCAATCACGAATAATTCCTTAGTCAAGATTACAAACATCATTTTGAGGTACATGAGAGTCTGCTCATCTGGACAGCAGCCAGATCTTGGGGGCCAATAATTAGCATCAGAATACATAGCACCAGACCAACCCCCAACAATTCCCATTTTTAATATAATATACAGTAAGGACAATTATGACACAATTATAAGAACCAACAGATAAGATTTACACACATAATGTTTAGTAAAAAAGTATTTGGCAACCCTGAAGAAAATACTTTTTATCCTGTCTTGGTGAGTCTAAAGTTTTGTACACAAGTTATTTCTAGCAAAACTTGTTTTCATCAAACCTAAAAACATTTAGACCTTAAAACATCCTTTTGATTTCTAGACAACTAAGCTTAATTGTAAAATTATAATTAGTGTTCAGCCGCATTAGAGACTTAAGAATAAAATTAAATACCTGAGTAAACAGGAAGAACAGGCTAGCAGTTTTCAAAATTAAAAAATGGCAAAGACAGTTGGCTTCATATAACACTGGGAGCATCATCTTCAGCCTTCTGGCCCAGGATATTTCACAGACACATTTGTGAAGCAGGAACCATTTAGGACTTGTTTATCCTGTCTTAGCAGAGCTCAACAGTCAACTTGGCCTGCATCCAAGCTGGCAGAATTTTGTCTGTGTTAGAAACGAGGGCATCTTCTTTGCTCAGATGGCTAGCTTGTCACATTTGAAGCCATCTCCATATGGATGTTCTTTGATGCTCAACATCTTCTTTGAGGTAGGCTGGGTGCTGCCAGGAGTTGACCTGTCTTGTTGGCAAAACAATTCTTAAAGTAATAAAAACATATTTTGTAAAGTTCTGAGGTTTTTGAAGACTCTCTTAATTTTTACATAACTATCTACAAAGTCATATCTGTTAAACCTTGGATCTATATTCCTGTGATAAATTAGATATCTGACATTACCATGAGTTGATCAACTAACAATTAACTTGCATTTATTTAATTATCTTTAACAGTTTGTAAAAGCAGTTTTAAAAGTACTGGAGTTAAGCCTTGTATTATGAGTTATATGGGTACAATACCTCATACCAGAGTAGAAATATATATATTTCTATATATGTATATGTGTGACAAAATAACCTTGACATTTGTATCAATACAGCAAAGTTTATACCAATGTATCAAAATAACCTTATTTAGCTATAATAATTTCGGTAAGTTGAGGAGTAGATCAGTAATCTACCTTTTGTATTGTTATTCATACAAGTTGTGTATTCCCCCTTCTTTCTTTTCAACCCCTTCCTCCTTACCTATTAAAGATAAAAAGGAAAAGAGAGAAATCCCTGAGTCTAATCTTGTTTTCTCTCTGAACAAGACCATTAGTAACTTGTAACCAATACCCCTGACAACAAACACCCATTGCCCATTAAAACAACCAAAAATCTACCCAATCCCCTTTAAAAGAAATGGGACATTGTTCTTCTCAAGGTTGCTTCCTGCTGATTATGAGGCATGGGATACCTTTTGGGGGGCCCAAATAAAATTGGGGGGAAAAATGGTTAAGCAAGCTAGCAGTAACAGTTGTGGCTCATTCTCTAATTGTTGAGAAATTTCAGGCTAATAGTACTCCTGTTTGCAGCAGTCTGAAGTGCTAGGCCAGTTGAGATCAGTCGCTTTCTTTGAAGCTGTTCTTGGAGCAGATTTTGAAGGAACGTCAACTGAAGCAGAGGCTAAAACATGCAGGATACTATAATAGATGTGTCAGCATCTCAGCATCCTGGAAGAGGAATCTCATCAGGTATGATCCAGCGTCATCAGATTCTAGATCCTTTTGTTCTGAAAACATATAATTTCTCACAAGTAATATGTAGTTCTAAAATAATAATTGCACTTTATGTGCAGGAAGCACAGATCAAATAAGGATGTTTTCTGTTCTTCGTATGAGCAGAAGACAAGACATCCATCTCTCCATAATCCAGTCTGGATTGTAAACCAAATTATCTATGCCATTTAAAAGAGTGGCATAGGAGGAGGCGAGGGAGGGGGTCACAGCTGAGATACAAATAGAATAAATTGTGATAAATGATAAAAAGGAAAAAAAATTAAAAAGAGTGTCATAAAAGAACAGTGAAAGAGCCATGCATTTAAAGGGATAAACTGGCTGCCCAGGGCAACAGAAAAGGTCTGACCTTTTAAAATCAACTCTATTTAAATTTTCTTTTTACCTTTAATGCTTAAACACATCCTAGGTCTCTTGTACCTGGTTAGAGGTTTGGGCCTGGGTTTCCACATTTGTTTTTGTCCCACCCCCCTTCTCCGTAAGGAATGGATGGTTCTGCCTTTCAATTATGCCAATTGCAACCTTTGAGTTTGGGGACCTGGCTTAGGCTGTCACGTACTTTGCCACCTGTAACTGCCTCTCTTTGCGCTAGGCATGACTGCCACCTGTCCTCTGTAAAAGTACCTTACATTTGAAGGGATAAGACAGCTGCTAGAGCAGACACCTCAGCTCAGTCAGCATTCAAAAGCTTTTGGCTGAGGGAGGCATGCAGTTTGCATGTTCATCTCCCAGCCTAACTTTGGGTCCTTGCATTGACCAACAGAACATATTTCTTAGGCCAAAATGCCCTTTGATACCAGTTCTCCCGTGGGAGCCCCACTTTCTAAGGAGAGTGGCTGGCCTTTTAGAGCAGTGTGACATCTTACCTCTCTATCCCATGCATATACAAATGCAGAATAGCATGTTGCCTGTGGGAGCCCACATCCTTAAAAACAAGACCAAACACCAGTAGAATGAAGACAGACCTGACAGACTCATCTTCCCCTTATATAAACTCAAGAGTGGTGTGAATTCATCCTGTAGATCAGTAAGGATATTATCCACTATAAAGAAAAAAAAAAAAAAAAAACTCACATAGTAACTTTAAGGAAAAATTTGTCATTTTGAATCCCAGACTGTCTTTGTAGGCAGCCTTCTCAGCGTGGAGTCCTACTCTGACTCATTGTGTAAGCCAGGCTGGCCTAGTATTTACAGAGATCTGCCTGTCTCTGTCTCCTTTGTGCTAGGATTAAAGGCGTGTGCCACCACCATCCTGCCCAAATATTTCATCTCAATTCCATATCATTGTAACTCAAAACTGCCCAGCAGTTCTCAACCTGTGGGTCACATTGCCACAAATGACCCTTTCACAGGGGTCACCTAAGACCATCAGAAAAAAAAAAATATATTTACATTACAATTCATATTAGTAGCAAAATTACAGTTATGAAGTAGCAACAAAAATAATTTTGTGATTGGGGGTCACAACATGAGGAACTGTATTAAAGGGTCTCAGCATGAAGAAGGCCCATGAGGATCATGGCATTTATCACTCATTGTGTCTGTTCAGGCACAGGGATGCTTTGAGCCATTCTGGCTGTGGGATTTGGGTTGTGAAAACCAGGCTCTCTGGCATCTTCTCCCTGAAGCTACCTCACACCCGAAGCTACCTTGTGGCTGTTCGTGTCAGTCTTCACGTGGAGTTCTCTGTTAAGAGCGTATCCATTCATTTTCCCTCATGTTCATACGTGGGACAGTGAAGCTTCCTTGTCACAATGGGTTTTTAGATAGGAATAGAGAGCTGGAGAACAGAGCCTGTCCCTGACCCTTAGTTAGCAGGGATGGGTTAATGCATGTCTCCCAGCTTGTTTTACTGGGAAAAATCTCAGGCACCTCAGAGTTCCCGAAAAGCCTCCCAATCCTCAAGAAAACAGGTTTTATTAGGAGCATGTAGGTTTGCTGGAGATGTCGCTGGGTTGGGAGAGTGCTTGCTGTGTGGGCACCTGGGTTTGGTCCATAGCATGATAGAAAGTAAATGAGATGTGGAGGAGGCACACGCCTGTAATCGTAGCACTCAGGAGGTAGAGGCACAAATGTTAGAAGTTCAAGGTCACCATGGGCTACATACAAAGTTCAAGGCCAAGTTGAGCCTTTGGGGGTGGAGTCAGGTGGGTGGGAGAGGGTACTGAACTGGAAAAAAGAGAAAACACTTTTGTGAGTTTGGTTTTATTCTAACTCTTGAAGAGTAATCTGTGTGGAAAATCATTGAGAGCCTAGCTATGTGCTCTCAGACATGTCCACTAACAAGAATGCCCCATTACCCTGTCACATGGATTGGCACCTGAAACTGTTTGACAAATGGCCATGTTAATGCACAGAAATCCCCTGAAGAGGCTGAGAGAATGGGCCTGGCCACACGTGGCTAGGTCCCTGGCTTTTCACCATTCTAAGAAGAATGAGGCAGTTCTGTACCCCTCTAGGGATGACTCCGGGGGCATCCGTGAGCAGACCCACCTTCCTGTCTCCTGACCCTCACTCCTATGCCACCATTGACTGACGCCTCTTGTGCTTTCTGCATTCTAAATGAAACCTAAATCAGGTAGCCTCCAGCCTTTGTCTCCTGGTGCTGTGTACAAAATGAATGTGATGACCATTTTGAGACTTATGCTCAAGAGCTGTTTCCTCTGCCCCCACCCCACCCCCCCACACACACACAGTCTGTCTTTTAAAAGCCTGTTTCACAGTGCTGGGTTTCCTTGTTGAAACAGCCAGGAAGCTGGCCCCACTCGAATCCACTGAGCCACCAGGCAAGCTCTTCTCTTGGAAGAACTTCATCTGGTTATGTTTTTGGTTTGTTTTTTTTGTTGTTGTTGTTGTTGTTGTTTTTTTTGGTTTTTGTTTTTTTGGTTTTTTTTTTTTTGTTTTTTTTTTTTTTTTAAGAGTAAATAGGGAGCACAGGCATAAACGGGCACTCGGTGTCCCAGTGATTTGCTCGAGCTTGTTTAACCCTGTTCATAGATGCATGGATACAACAGGATTTAAAACCAGGCTCAAGAAGGCAAAGGGTGCTTTGACCAAAGACCTTACAAAAATATGACCACTACCAGACATTATCGCCTGCGAGGTTCTCTGGAACCGCTGTTCAGTCAGCACGGTTAACTCGAAAACACATGGAGGAGATATTTCCCTTCCAATGTGCTGCTTATTGTCTGTCTTTCCTGAACTTCACTCAGTCGGAGAGACAGTCCTTCTCCCTCTCCACCTTGACAGAGCAGGAGAACCAAAGGCCAGGGCATGGCTAAATCTCAAGGCAAGCGAAACACCGCTCCTCGTGAATACCACCTTTAAAATTGCCTCAGGCCTTGTTTACCATCTGGTTAAGAAACCACAGCGAGCAGCAGTACAGCAGGTAACAGGAAGATTCAATGCGATGTATGCAACCGAGTTTCCAGGGTCAACACCTTCTAGCGTTGAAACAGACAACTCTGTTGATATCAAAGGAGGAGCCACATGGCTTACTGCGCTCGTGAGCTAGACGGCACCTTCCTTGCGAGGGTGCTGGCGATCGAGTGCAAGACAGACATGGCAGGGAAAGCTCTCATGGCACAAGTTCAATCTGTCCCTGCGCATGCAGAAGCGACAGCCTACTTGACAGAGAGATCCTTTACGGAGGAGGGCTTCTCTGAAGGTGCCACGCTTCCCGGGGTTGGAATTGAGATTCAGACATTTAAAGCAGCAGAGGCTAGTCTTTGAAAGCTCATGGTGCGGATCTATTCCTGTTCATCAAGGCACCCAAGCTGCATGGCCACAAGAGACCCGGTCCTGCCAACTTCCCTAACCCCTGCAAAGTGGCAAACTCCAGAAAACAGAAGTCAGATGGCCAAGAAGGGACTCTCCAAACTCACAGATCTTGAGGTGTTGAGAACGTCAACAAGCCGCTCAGGTGTGCTCAAGGAATAAGTCTTGAAGACCAAGATGCACTCGAGAAAGTGTTTGGACTGACAGATGAAGATATTACTCAAGCTCCAAGCAAGCAATTGAGATCATCAACAAGCCACCAACATATCATCAGTGTCAGCAAGCTTCTCAGCTTCATTCAAGCTAGATTTGAATCAGAGTTCTTGGAAAACTTAGGGGGGAAAAGGAGAAAATAGTGGCCTGTGGCCACTTTAGGATGTAAAGACAGTTCCTGTTTACAAACCCTTCCAGGTGGATGAAGTAGGCTCACACCGCCTAAACCTTCTGCCTGTGTGATGTGGCATGCTTCACTATGTATTACAACACAGAGCCTCGTCCCAACATGCTTTGTGTTTGCTCTTGTTTTATGTATTTCTTGTGCCCTTTTCATGACTGGGCCTAGGAGAAGAAACCCAGTTTGTTCTGCCTGAGGTAGGAAATGTCACCAGGGCGGGGACAGCGCACCCCGACACCTCAGCAAAGCTGGAGTGCAGTCACTCCCTTACATCACAGAGAGGCTTTGCTCTTGCTTGGCCACAAAACTACCTTGTGTGTTTTTCTTCAAATAGATTTGATAGCAACTAGCCCATGCGTGGCCCTCAGAGACTGTGTCTGTCACCTGACAGGCTACACAGAAATAAGCAGGACCTTTGCTCTCAGCAGAGGCCATAAGTGAGCAGCCACATTTGCACAAAACTTAGGACTTGGGGTGGAGTGAAGGATGCAGGGAGGAAAGCCACCATGGCCCCATTTGTAACCCGGGGCAATCCTTCTGTAACCCACACTATTCCAGTTCCCAGCTGAATACCCATGTAGGTCACCATTGATAAGACTTCATTAACCCTTCCCTGGCCTACTACCACAAAGTCCCCCTTCATTTTTAAGGCCCCTGGGTCACACCTGAAGGATCCCAGGACATCTAGTATGTGGAGAGCATCTCTGCCTTTCCTCTCCCATTCGAGGCTCTCTACCCTTGAAGCTACTGATACGTCAGCTATCTCTTCTCTGCTGCAACCTGCAACAAAGTCTACAACTCAACTTCCCATAGCCTCACAGGACCCCAGACCTGGAGCACTGCACAGAAAAGTGACCCCAGCAGTCTCTTCCACTGCTGGTGGTGGCCCCACCTCACCCCAACCCACAAGCACACGAACAGAAAAAAAGTATGGATTTACACCTCTGATGAGCACCCCCCAGCCCCCCCCCCCCCCCGCTCCTCTGAAGTCCAGCTCTGGCAGGCGACCCCTGGGGACTGTTTGGCCCTCCGAGTCTGTCCCTTTAGAAGTTGCCCCGCCAAGGCTTGGTCTCCACCTCTCTATCGATCCTGAATCTCTTCTGATAAGGCCTTCCACTGGAATGGCTGTGGCTAGAAGCTGCTATCTAAGCACCTGCCAGTTTCGGTCCAGTAGGAATAAAAGGACCCAATTCATCTATGATGAGGTGGCGTTTTAGTCCATTTTACAGAAGACAAAACTGAGGCCCCGGAGAAATTAAGGATACCCTAAGGGTCATCGCCGCCTGTGACGGGTAGAGTTCAGCTCCTATGCGCAGCACCACCGTTAAACATCCCTACGTTCCCTGTGAGCCGATGGCCACGGAATCCAGGGAATATAGACCAGTACAGCTGCAGCCGGTCTTGGAAGCAGGTGTTTTGTGGTGCTATAATTGGATGCCTAGGTTTTTAAGAACCAGGATGGTTTAAAAATGTTCCACAAACAAGGGCTAAAACACAGCATTATGGAAGTTCTGTGCTAAATTTAATGGCAGTTGGCTCTGCTTTCAAAATTGCTTGTTCCTGTCAATTAGACACGTTTTAGAAATGTTTCACATTTTGAGTAGCTGAACAAGTGGACCCAGAATTTCAGAGGCAAACTCATAAAAACAAAACCAAAGACCTCTGTGTAAAAAACAAAAAAACAAAAACAAACACAGGTTTGAGCCTCTCTCTTTTGGTGGGTGCGTGGGGGCACAATGTTCCTGTTTTTCCCATCTGTGCAACCGTGAAGGAAAGCAAGCTTCGGTTCCAGTCCTGGCTTGGACAGGCTGGGTATTTGTTTGGCTTCAGGAGCTGACTTCTTATGGTCATTCAAGTCCTAGCTCAACATCCAAGTAGTAATTTTTTCCTTTGGAGTCTGCCCTCATGTGACAACTGCCACCATTTTTTTCATCATTTCACACAGATTGCAGTCTGCTTCTTTTTCTAAAGTAGACGCTGTGGCTCTCAGCCCACTCAGGGGTCCCTGGCAACTCCCTCGGCCTCCCTCTCTCTTCTGATTCATTCTTGGTTCTGTGGCTTGCAGTGTCTGACTGTGCCAGAAGGTTTTAGACTACTCAGATGACAAAAATGATCTCTACTTGTTTGGGGTTTGCAGTTTCCTGTAAGAGTCTGGCAATTTTAGAACTCGCTCTGACATCTTACCATCATTAACACTGGCAACATTTGGCTCTCCCTCATCTTGGTGCTTCGGGTCACTTCTGTAAAAGCCCATCTGGGAAGATGAACCAAGTGCTTTCTCTTCGCCACTTTGCAGTATGTCCTGGGTCTTCACTGCCACAGGCTACCCCTTGATCTTTGAGCAAATTTCAGACAAAACAAAACAAAAATTTCTTGGTCAAGGTGCAATCGCTCCAGGAGCTAACTACCACAAGAGGGCAGTAAAGACTCACAGAAGAAAGACTTCCCCGCCCCTAATGACCGCACTAGGCCACAGCAGAAGCAGAAACTTGCCTAGGTCTCTACTTGTTCATGAACCGGAATGGCAATGAAATGGTCATTTCACGCTCCTAGTTGCTCCTGGTTTTAGGCAACAGTCATGGTGCTAAAAGAGAGGGTCGTCAAGTAGGTCCATCTATTTTTGCTTGCATGGGGATGGTTTTCTTAGTAGTGGAGAATTTCCCCCTTAGGAAGCATTGGTGAGAGTCCGGAAAACCATTTACTTCCACAGTATCAGAGAAATCATGGCACTCCAACCCTGTGAGGCCTCTGTGGTGGGAACCCCAAAGGGGGCCATTCCTGGCAGGAAAAGAAATGCATTAGTGTGAAAAGTCAGAACCATTCCCCTCTCACTAGACTTCCTGAAGGTGGGCATTGGACAAATTGTGCTGTCAGCCCCAGGGGGAGAAAGACTGCATTTCCATGGATGGAAACACCCAGAAAATGGTAAAGACCCCCTGGGGGGGGTCTTCAAAACAGGATTCGTTGGCAATCCCAGCATCCTCCTGTAGCAACTAGGGAGAACTAAGGACAACAGCCTTCCAGGGACCTTCCAGCAAGTTGAGCTGCTTCTAGATTATTAAGCCTGTTTACCCTGAGGACTCAGAGGCAGTTAACTGTTGCTGGTGGGGGGAGGGGTGGACGGTGCCATTCCCTCCGACAAGAGCTATTGGCAGTTAATGATAAGTGGGGGGAAGGGTGGCATTAACTCTTAAGGTGCCCATGCTCCGGTAACTCTTAAAAACACAGAAAGAAAGAAAAAAGGAAAAAAAAAAAAAAACCTCAATTGGGTGACCAAAAATGGAAGATTAAAAAAAGGGGGGAGGGGTAAAAGAGAAAGAAAGAAGGAGGGAAGGAAGGAAGGAGGGAGAGACTTGTAAGGGGAAGGGAAACCAGACTTTGGAATCACTGGGAATGGGAGAGAATAGGAGATGGTAATAGGGGTGATTATAGCCAAAATACTCTGTATATGTACATGTATGAAAAAGAGGTTAGCTTAACAGCTAACAGGCATGCCACCTATCAACGGATGAATCAAAGACCGTATGGGAAAAATTGATAACCAAGAAAATAACGTAATGGCTACTAGAAACTCACGAGGCTTGGTGGGAAACGACCAAATGCTGCTTTCCACACCAGGCAAAGCTCTAACAGATCCTGGGCCCCACGTTTCCCCTCCCCACCCACCCAGGAGGCATGACTCAGTTGCCACAACATCGAGGCCTTGTAGCTTCCTGTGATTCCTCGGCTTTGTGTTAACAGCGGCAACCACCTGAGCGGATGGGTCCACAAAAGCAGTTCTCGTTAAGGAAATGGCTTACTGTGTGTACGTGTGTGTGTGTGTGTGTGTGTGTGTGTGTGTGTGTGTGTGTGTGCGCGCCCCTTGCCTTTGGGCTTTGCTGAGTTAAGTACCTCCTACTTTGGCCATACAGTCTTATTTTCTGGCGCCACCTAGTATGTCAAGAGACTGAATGGTAATTTAATTCAGGTGCATTGGGAAGTTTTCAGCGTTGCCGTCCTGATAAGACAGCAAGGGGACACAGGTATTTTATCTCACTACAACTCCAGGGCTAGGGGGACATAGCTCTTGTTGGTGGAACGCTAGCCTCGAATGCTTGAGGCCCTGGGTTTTATCCCAGGCACTGAAAAGTAAAATCTGTAAAAATGTCAGCTGAACCGTTTTTGAGCATCAAGAGTAGCTACTGCACCCCAGAGACCATCCCAGCCACTGCCTGGGGTTCTGAATCGAAGCCATACATTTATCCATCCAAACGTCAAGCCAAAGCAGCAGAGGTGGACAGTGACATAAGAGAGTATTTGGCCTGCATAGCCAGAATTATTTACTGACCATTGCTATAGGGATAAGAGCACTAGTTCAAAGACTATTGGGCATCAGAACTGAGAGGAGAGGAAATGGATCTGGCCGTGTCACTCCGACTCTCACTTGCAGTGTGAGCGGCCTCGTGTCACTTGTCTCCAAATCTGCTCCGTCGTCCTCCTGTGGTTAATGACACCCACCCTGGCGCCACTTGGAGTGCAGGAGGATCAGCCTCTGCAGTCAGTGGATCCAGGACCCTGTATTGGGGTCTACTGGGGAGAAAGTCCTGTCCTTCTCTTCCTTCATAACACTACCCCAATCCTGTGAGGGGCTGGAGGCGGTGGAGCTGGCCCTGGAAACAGCCCACAAGGCTCACGAATCTTCATCTACATGCAGGCATCTTCATTGTAGGCAGGCTAGGCCTCCCCAGGGATCCCGCTTGGGCTGACGGACAGTCTGTGTTCCTGGGGAGAGTGAAGGATACGCATCTGTGGGCTGCTTTCCTGTTCATCTGTGAGTCGCAGCTCGGGACTCCAGGTGTCAGTCACCCAAGCCCCCTAGGTCCAAGTGTGTAACTGCATCACGGGTAAAGAAATAAACGAAAAGATGCGGTCAGAAGAAAACGGGCTGACATGGGAGGTGGCCTGCCCCAGGGACAGCTGTTTGCTTTCTGTACAGATACACTTTCCTGCTGTTGTCATCTGCTCGGGCCGCCGTAACCAAAACACACAGGCCGCGTGCCTTACAACTGTGGTCCACCATCCTCAAGGCTAAGGGGGTTCAGGCTCAAGGCAGAGACAGATTTGATGTCTGGCTCGTGGATGCCCCTCATTCCTATGTCCTCACCTGCTGGAAAGGATGAGAACCCTTCCTGAGGATACTCACTAATCCCAGTATGATTTTGGAGCCCTGGTGTCACAGTTGCCACCCCCGCTTCTCACAGCTTCATGTTAGGGGTTAGGATTTCCAAACGTGAATTTGGGGCATAAACATTCAGGCCGAGTCATTTTCCAAGACGGTTCCTTCTGGCGTGTCAAACATGGAATCCACAAGCCTCATGGCGATTCAGGATCTTACTTACAGCATTAAGAGGCTATAAGTACGTACGTGTGTGTGTGTGTGTGTGTGTGTGTGTGTGTAGTGCGAGAGTGTGTGTGCTCAGATGTGTGTAAATATTTTTAAATCCAATTGTGAGGCCCTAGAGCAGTGGTCCTCAACCTTCCGAATGCTGCAACCCTTTAATACGGTTCTTTGTGTCATGGTGACCCCTGACCATCAAATTATCTCATCGCTACTTTATAACTACTTTTGCTACTGTTGTGAATTGTAATGTAAATCTGATATATGACCCCTGTAAAAGGGTCATTTGACCCCAAAGGGCTCTCAATCCATCAGTTGAGAACCATTGCTCTAGGGCATAAACTTTGAGATGATATTATTTCCCAGTATCGAAAGGTGGACACACCTGGGTGAAGACGCTCTCAAAGCCAGATCTGAAAGAACAGTGCTAGGAGTCTCACCCACCAACGTATTTGAGAAATCAAAGCCTGTCTTTTGGAATTAGGGTGTCCTGACTCTGTGGGGTTCCCTCCCTTTCTCCCTGGTCTTCCTCTGTCTGTCTTCACACATCTGGCAGTGGGCATCACCAGCCTCGTCCCATCCAAACCTCTCGATTTGATGACTCTGCATGTACTAGGGAGTCTAGGAACAAGAAAGAGCTTCAAACTAAAAGTGGTGCATCTCCCTGCTATAGAAAACACTGAAAAAAACAAAAACAACCCAGGTGTCTGACAGCAGAGGAGTGAAAAGTTCTTAATGCATGGCAAGGAAATGAATGTTAGAGTAATGCTGTACATGTGAAATAAGATGAGAAAAATGAAGGATTGCCGGGCAGCTGTGTCTCTGGTGATTGTCTCTGGGTGATAAAATTGTAAGCACTTGAATTTTTTCCTTTTTAAAAAATGTATGCATCTTAAAACTTTCTAAAATGAAAATATTATCATTTTATTTCAAGAAGAAACAACTCTGCCTTTTAGAAAATATTATGTGGAAGGGCGTTCATTCTTCCATTCAGTCACTCATTCGTTTCATTCAGAGCATTTGAGATACACCATCCCGCAGACCTGTCCTAAGCTCTAGAGATACACGAGAGAGAACTCGGCAGAGAACCTCAGGCTCTTCCCCATGCAGACAGAGGTTTGACCAGGCACAGAGCATAACGACCCCAGGTAGCAGGAAAAGCAGCAGGGAGCATAAGCCACAGAAAGCATGCTGACGGGAACTTTGATAGGATGAGCGGGGCATCCCGGGGTCTTAAGGAATCAGTTTCAGACTAGAAGGAAGATGGGTCTGGGTCACAGGAAGCAGGAAGCACAGAGGCCCTCAAGGGGCAGAACGCTTGGCCAATCCAACAGATGAAATAGGTTAGCCAGTGAGCAGTAGGCTTCTCATGTTCTTTACTTCTCATGTACTGCTGAGACCCTCTAATGCCCTAAGTGGCATCCTTTTAACCTGTTGCCTAGCAACCGAGTAGCGGGACCAGATGTCAGGACTCATAGCTGATTGGAAACACAGGCACCAACCTAGCTGACAGGTGCCTCGAGCAAGCCTTCCCCAGATCCTCATGATTTGCTTCTGAAGCGCTCAACTGCCCTAAGCAATTGAGCACCTGCAGCATGCACAGGTGAACACATGACCTCAGAGACAAGGTGCTGCGCTGCTTCGGCCTTGGTCCTGTAGAGCTCAGTGATTTCCACTAACCCTATCCTGCGTGGTGGAGCCATGCTGAAATGCCCAGTCCGTGTTCAGGTAATGAGCATCTAAAATAAAGACAAGATAAAGAAATAAAGAAAACAAAAGCACAGAAAAGAAGCCCACAGTAGTTCATGTGATCCCACGGTTGGCCCTTGGCCCCCTGGGATGTCAACAGTATCGAGACCCTTCCACAGCTACGTCACACCGCCGTACTTGCACGAACTCGAGGGGACACTTTCATTGAAGAGGCACTTACGGAACAGGGGAGAATCAGAGCAGAGTGATGAAAGGGGAACAGCGTGGAATTGGACACTTCAGAGGCTGCCCAAGGGCCCCTGGGAAAGGCAGGCTCCTACTGCAATGTGGGTCTTAGGACCTAGATAAACCAGAACCTCTTGTCAAAAGTCTCAGGCAGCGTCATGGTAGGAGAGCCGATAAGTGAGGAGAGACTCACCACAACTCTGGGATTTTTTTTTTTGGGGGGGGGGGTGTCTGTTTAATCTTGTAGCAAAGCTAGAGCACACGCGGCACACACAGTTCAAGCAAGACAGGGTGTTGGAGGTATGAGCCTAGTGCTTTGCCATTGCTGCCCCAAAAAAGTCAAATCGTCTCAGCTCTGCTGTTCTAAATGGCTTAACATGAGAGAAAATGGATGTTTCCCTTCAGCCCATCCTTCACATACCTAATGTAAGTTATTAGCATCGTTGTCATTATTTCGTGGATTTATAAGTCAGAATCTCATGTAACCCGGCTGCCTTGAACTGCTGGTCCAGCTGCCCCTGCCTCCCGTGTGCTGGAACTGACCACAGGGTTACACCCCCACACCCTACGACAGTGCACGCTGTTTGGCACGGGAGTCATTCCGCCTTAAAATTTAAAACCCTGCAATAATGAGCTGGATGGGAGGAGTCCCACACGTCATACAGACAGGTCGGTGGGCGCAGAGGGAGCCGATTACATATACCTCTACTTCACTCCCAGAATGTGCAAGGATTTGAGTTTGCAGCGCTCGGACTCATGTTGCTTTATTTGTTTGCTCTGGCCAACCCCGTAGCCCTCCAGGGAGTACAAGGATGCCTCTGTAGTTCAACAGAATAAGATGCATTATTAGTTGGTTATTAGCTCATTTCCCAGTGAGAAAAAGACACTAGCTGGTCTCGGAGTCTGGAAATCCAGGTGACATCATGAAACCAGGCTTGACAACTGTTCAGGTGCCATATTTTGAAGAACCCAAATTCCCCAGGTGCAAGTTTAGCTAAAGCCAATAAAACTGTTTTTGTATAACTAAGGACGGAAGAAGAGAGCTCAGGAAAGTTTGAGCATTTCTAGTTAGTTTGCTCTGTTTTACAACATTACACATCAAGGTTTTTATTTTTCTCTTTTTTTGAATAATTTCTATGCTGTTTTGTTTTGTTTTGTTTTGTTTTGTTTTGTTTTGTTTTCAAGAGAGGGTCTCACTATGCAGCCCTAGAACTTGCTCCGTAAATTAGGCTTTCCTCAAGCTCAGAGATCCACCTCTCCGCCTCCCAAGTGCTAGGATTAAAGGTGTGTGCCACCATGCCTGACTATGTGCTTTTCAATAAAGCCTTTTCCTTAACCAGTCTTCACCCATGCTGCAAAAATCCCCATTTTGTTTCCTGTCATCCCCCTCTCTGAGAGGCTGTGAGGCTCATGAGACATGCCCAGCCTCCAGACAGAGCACAAACATGTGCCAGGGCCACAGGAAGTCATAGCCCATCTTCTGGTGCTGCAATAAAATACTCAAGGCCAGCCAGTGTATAAATTAGAGAGGGTTATCTAGCCTATGGTCTGAAGGTCCAGAAGCATGAGCCAGCATGCAGCTGTGATGAGGGCTGACATCATGTTTTTCAACTCAGGCAGAAAATGGAAGGGGTCTTCTGAGCACCCTTCCTCCTGTCACTGTCTGCTGTCAGCCCCTGCCTCTGAACCCTGTTTGCTCTTGCCCTAGCAGGGCACCGGCCCACTTTGGTCCCTGTTCATATTGCTGGAGTAAAGGATGTCAGCAGGAAGCCCCGGGTTTCTGAAATCTCTGCAGCTAGGCTCCAGCCTTATCCCCCCACACGCGCGCACACACACTGATTTGATTTGCACTCTTGGTGAAGTCTGTGCTACACTCATGACAGCCAGAGTAATGTCAACAATCTGCAAGTCCGGGAAGGGCAAGTCTCTCAGGCCTGCTGTGGAGTCAGTTGCCAAGCAACCCATTCAAAACTGAGAGGGAGAAATGGTGGGCTCAGAAGCACAGCTATGGGATGACTGTGCCTTCCAGAATGTGACCTGGGGAAGAAGAGAAGCCAGCTGTTCACAGCATCTGGTTCCTGGCCAGGGACCCTCCTAGGAGGCCTCTGGGGCCTGAGGCTGTCCCAAATTCCCCTACACACACACACACACACACACACACACACACACACACACGCACACGCATTACTGACAGAGCCGCTGAGTATCTCTGGCTATCTTCTCCAACTCCACAGTATTTCTAACCCCTCCTAGGAATGGGGCTTGCCCAAAGGTAGGCCAAGACCAATAAAGTTGATAAACTTAGGGATTTTCGTGTTGCTTTAGAAAACTCAATATCCGAGGTGGGTTGGTGTTCGTTATGCAGCAAGTCCTTCAGATGGCAGTATGGAGACGGCTCCGGAATGCTCTGGAGGAAAACAGGAGCAGTGGGCAGGGCCACTCTGGGTGGGGGCGTGTGCATAGAGATGCCTGGGCCATTAATACCTCAGGGACATCTTGAGCAGGGGTGAACTCTAACCCCACCCCACCCCTGGGCTGGACCCTGGGCAGGAAGCTGTCCACCTTGAGTGCAGTTAGTGATGTCACCTGGTCTTGATCTGAACCCCATACGCCAGCCTCCCTCGGTGAGCACAGCACTCTCATCCCAAATTACAGAATGAGCCCTCCCAGATGGAGCCATACTTTGGGGGAAACTTTTCCTGAGTGGTAAGAGCCCCCACTGATCATGGCTGTAGTCCCGCCCTGACCCAGTGTGAGGGATTATCTTCACTGTTGTGGGAAACCTCTGCTAAGAAAGAAACAAACCTCCAAGTGCACATTTTCCCTTGGAGCTAGGACCCAGCCTTGCCATGGCATGTAGCAACAGTGAGGCCCCTCCCTCTGGATGCCTCCTTACCTCCCTGACATCTACCCACTGACCTACTGTGGTGGTTTGACTAAGAACAGCCCCCCATAGGCTCACTTATTTGAATGCTTACTTATCCACAAAGCGGCATTATTGGAGAAGAATTAGGAGGTATGGCCTTGTTGGAGTAAGTTAAGCCTACTGGAAGAAGTGTGTCCCTGGGAGGCGGGCTTTAAGGTGTCAAAAGCCCATACCAGGCCCCCTTCCCCTCTGCCTGAGGGCGCCACCCTGAGCGACTGCCCCCAGTCTGTGGGTGCCACCATGTCTCCACCATGTTAACTGGTGACGGTGATGGGCTAACTCTGAAACTGTACACAACCTCCCAATTAAATGCTTTCTTGTGTAAGAGTTGACTTGTCCCGTTGTCTCTTCAGAGCAATAGAACAGTGACAAAGACACCCACCCACAGAGGTATTGACCTCAGAGAGAGCCTAGCACCTGCTAAGGTCTGCTGCACTGAGGAGGATGGGACTTTAACCCCAACATCTAAAGCAATTACCCTGGACCTTGAAATTGGGGCTGAGGTGGGGGAAGGTCCACCAACCCTAGGCCACTGCCTCTCTCTCGTCATGAAGCAGACAGTTCAGAACACTAAGTCTGACAGCGCTCTAGGCTTCTCTGCTTTCTCTAGGGCTTCCTCGCTGGCCACTGAGGCTTCAGTTCCCACGGGATCTCATTTGCTTTTTTATCTGCTGAGCCCTCTTGGTTTTACCCATTGGCAGTGAGAATGGGACTGTCCTTGAGAGTGCCACACCAGCGGATCCTTCCAGGCCCGCCATGTGTGACTCCAGGGTACGAAAACTACTCCCTCCAGTACCACGGCATTTACCAGGTGTCCTCCAGGCTGATGTGAAACCAGATGCCAGGAGCACCAATATTTCTATCGATTCAACTTCTCACTTAACCAAACAAACCCCTGTTCTCGCCACTTACTCGAAAGGAGCAATAAATTCTCCTCAAAGCTTACAGTTAGGCAGCTCCTCTCTGGAGAACTTTCTGCTGTCATTTTGCCTGAGTACAACTTTCCTTCACGCGGATTAATTTTAAGTTAAAAAAACCACAAATCAAAATATCCACACATAGTTTCATTTCCTTGATGACGCTCACAATCTCAAGATGCTGTTTACCCTCAAGAAGTTAACTTAACATTCCAGGATTAGAATTCACTTGCCGTCATCCGATGGTCGCTCTTATAAAGTTGTTAACTAGGTAAAGAGTGAAAGAGTGTGCTCGCTCTGTAGAGCTTCCCCAAGGGATGCCAGGGACCACGGATCATCACCACTCTTCACCGTCGGGTACCTCCTCTCAGCTATCACCTGATAGCTGGCATCAGGTTTATTAACAGTGTCCCGGCTTCTGTCACTCTTTCAGTGGCTTTTCCTGTTTGTGCTCGTTTCAGAAAGCCAAGCTCGGCCCTGCTGGTAACAAAGTCATCAGCCCTTCAGAAGACAGGAAGCAACCATCCAACAACCTTGACAGAGTGAAACTCACAGACTTCAATTTCCTCATGGTGCTGGGGAAGGGGAGTTTTGGAAAGGTAAGAATGGAGGGGGTTTGCATAAAACATTGGGTCAGTGCTGCTTGGTGTTGGGTCAAGGCACATTCCTCACATAGTTCAGACTTCCTAGAAAACAACTATAGTGTCAGAGAGATGACTCAGCAGTCAAAAGTACCGGCTTTGCTTCTAGAAGACCTGAGTTCGTCACCAGCACCCTCCGGGCAACTGGTAACCAACCACCTGTATTTCTAGCTCTAGGAGATCCAATACCTCTGGCCTCCATGGGCATCTGTGCTCACATGCAAATACTCTACCACACACATATACATATATCATGATTAGAAATAAAAGAAATAATTTTTAAAATTTGAAAATACTTGTGCTGAGATTGGGAAGATAGCTCAGTCAATAAAGTACTTGCAAGTAGATCTGAACCCGTGTGACCTGGGGTGGCATGAACTTACAACCTCAGCACTGGACAAGTGGGTCCTGATGCTCACTGGCCGGCCAGCCTCGCCCACTGGGCCAGTTCAAGAGCAGCAAGAGACCTTACCTCAAAAAAATGAAAGAAAGAAAGAAAGAAAGAAAGAAAGAAAGAAAGAAAGAAAGAAAGAAAGAAAGAAAGAAAGAAAGGTGGATGACACCTGAAGAATGATATCTGACCTCTGAACATGCGTACATGGTCCCTCAGTGTACATACATACAGGCACATACACACACACACACACACACACACACACACACACACACACAAAGCTACAGGAAGTTAGTTTGTAGTGTTCCCATTCCCCAATGTTCCAAAATGTTAGTTGAATTATTAATTTTCACTAGTAAAAATTGAACATGAACTCGCCCTAAGTCTGGATGGTCATGATGAGACCCTACAAGGGGGCCGTATAGACTTTGGTCTGCCCATCATTGCTTGACCTCTGTGGCTCCAAACCTTGTGACAGATCCATGAACTGATTCTGAGCCTGCCTCTTTCTTTGTCTGTGTTCTTGGACTTCAAGGTTGCAAAGGTCACTCACATTTCACTCTCAGAATGCTTCCAGAAAACATGAATATGGATAATTCCAGACTAATTCCATTAAAAATATTGAACATCACCATTAACAGACAGAATAGCAACTTTGGGTATCAATACCCTACACTGTCTAAAAACCTGGCCACTTTATAAAGGAATATGAATGCTGAAGGAATTTTAACTTGTGGTAGCTTACAATACTTGAAAATCTATATGTAAAATTTATGTTAGCTAGCTCTCCATAACTATAATGAATTACCCAACGAGATTTACTTATAAAGAGAAAAGGCTTGTCTTGGCTTTTGGTCTTAGCGGCTTCCGTTCATAAGTGAGTGCTCCGATTGCTTTTGGCCTTCGGTAAGATCATGGCTAAAGAATGTGTGCTGGGACAAACTGTTGTCATTTCATCATCCAGGGAATAAAATGAGCAAAGAATGTGACCTTTGTCCCACAGTGCCCTTTGAGATCATCACATACCCCCAATAACCTAAGGACCTACGGTAGTTAGCTTCAGTTGTCAATTTAACACTACCTAGCCTCTCTCGGGAAAAGAGTCTCAATGGGTTTCAACTGTCTACACTGGTTTGGACTGTGGGCATTTGTATAGAGAATTGTCTTAAGTTAGCTGACATGGAGAGAGCCAGCCCACTGTGGGAAGCACCTTCCCCTAGGCAAAGCTTCCTGAACTGCTCAAGAGTGAGCGGAGCACAAACATCCAGGCAGGCGGGCATGTATGTGTATTCATATGACTGCGTGTGTCATGTGACCAGCTGTCCAGCATTCCTGCCTTGACTCACCAACAACGATGGATTGTAACCTGGAGCTGTGAGCTGAAATAAATCTTTTCTCCCTTAAGTTGTGTATTTATGTTTTGTCGGCATACTTAATCACAGCAAGAGAAATGAAGCCAGAGGAGACCTCAGCTCCTACAGGGTCTCCCTCCTCCCACTATTACCACACTAGAGACCAAGATTTCTCCATGTGGACTTTAGGTGATGATACCCACAAGGAAACCATACCAAAGTACCTTAGTATTTTTTTCCATCACTCAATCACAGACTTGCACCAACTGTCACCGAACTGTCTCCTGCCCTTGTTC
Source organism: Psammomys obesus (assembly GCF_907164565.1). NCBI lineage: Eukaryota > Metazoa > Chordata > Mammalia > Rodentia > Muridae > Psammomys > Psammomys obesus. Next base: position 3,983,885 of record NW_026596131.1, on the reverse strand, counting down.
CTCACCACCTCCATGCCCACTCCCAGTACCAGATGCCTGCCTACTGGCACTAAGCCTTCTCCCCATCTGTCCCCAGGTGATGCTCGCTGACAGGAAGGGGACGGAGGAACTGTACGCCATCAAAATCCTGAAGAAGGACGTGGTCATCCAGGATGACGACGTGGAATGCACCATGGTGGAGAAGCGGGTTCTGGCCCTGCTCGACAAGCCGCCGTTCCTGACCCAGCTGCACTCCTGCTTCCAGACAGTGGTGAGGATGGGGGCTCCTGTCTACTGCTCTCCCTCTCGCCCGGAGGACAGATGGTGGTCTCAAGACCCTCGAGTCCTGATGGGTTCATTCAGTTTCGTTCAGAGACAGACCGCTGCTGCTCATCCTTCAGCGCAGCGATTATGTCATGTTAGATAGAAGTAATCTAGAGATGATTCGTGTCTATGTGCACATGGGCAGGGATTACATCCAAACGCTAAGCCACTTTAAATGAGGGGCCTGCACATGGGCCTGCACACCCTAATGGGTAACCGTTAGGTCAGCTTAGAAGTGGGCTTCCTCACACAGGCCCGTGCTAAGACTTACACAAAACGGTCACAGATTCACAGCCTGCTTTCTTTTATCATATCAGCAAAACAGGCTGGCCTTGAACTCGGAGACCTGCCTGCCTCTGCCTCCCAAGTGCTGTAATTAAAAGCGTACACCACCATACCTGGCCAGCCCTGCCTCTTAAGGACAGCTGGTCCTACTGCCATGCACTGCAATGAAACACCAGGACACTCCCTGGATAATGAACGACACAGCAGGCGTGGTAGGCTGTGACCTGTCCTGCCCCCCATGAGCCGCGAGAAAGGTCACAAGAAAGAAACCCAAACTGTACTATTTTTCTGGCTCGTGAAGTTCAAATCTAAACATTTGTAAGTCACTTTCTAAGGACAAAGCCACTTCCCTTTCCCTGTCACCTGCAGCTGCTTTCCCACTGTGAAGGCCAAGGTGAGTAGTTGTGAGACATGCGAAACCTGTACTTACTATCCGACACTCTGCAGGAAAAAAAAAAAAAAAAAAAGTTTGCTGACCTTATTCACAGAGTAAAATTAAAGAGAAAAAGAAATGCTCAAATTACCGAGGTCTTTCTGGTCTCCACGGAAACATGCACATTAAGATGTAACGCCATGAGGCAATGCCAGAGAGGTGTTCTCCACCTCTGAGCCCCACTTTTAAGAGGGGTGAGTTGTCAGGCTTCAGTCCTCCAACAACTGGCATTTCCATCATTGTCTCATTTAAAACCGCCCCATCTTCAGAAACCGACAGGCACCCAGATTGCTCTTTTTAAAGTCTTTGGAAGGTCAGAGTCTTAAAATGGAGCATTTCTGTGGGCACGGTGTCCTGAGGCTGCAGAGCCAGCGCTGGCCACTGTGTGTCAGCCTTGCACCGGTCGCTTGCTCAGCTCCAGCCCCCCTGGAGTGCCAGGGAGAGCTAGTGGCAAGACGTGGGGGAGAACTGAATCCCAACCCTGGTCTGTGACCCTACAGATGCCAGCACAGCGCTGGAACGTTGCAAAGCAAATAAATGAAGATGGAGTTAAGGCCTGAGAGCGGAGCTCCCCAAGCCGCTTCCTGGCTGTTGGTACCAGCTCCATCAGCTCTCCCTCCCGAGCTGCAGCTTAATGTTTAGTAACCTCTGCGGAAAGAGGGTGTTTTCTAGAATCCAGCAGAGGTCAGCTCTTACCATGCTCCGTTGTGCTGTTGGTTATCTCCCTATTAAACTGTCTGGTCTCCCCCATCTGTCCCAGCATCATGTCCTCATAAAGATGCAGACCTAACTTGGCTCAGTGATGTCTGCCCTCTGTGGGGCCAGCACTTAGCATACCAGTGACAGAGAAAATTTTTAGACAAAAAGGCAACATTTGAGTACATTTTGGAGGCAAAAGAACATTGATTAAAATTTCTACTTCTGGTGCTCCCCTCTCCTGCACCCACTAAATATCATTAAGTTTGTGTAATTTATGAGTTCAACCTAACCCCAAGAGACGTATTTTCAGAAGCATGCACTTAAGCACATTGCCGCATTAGCATGGCATTCCTCCTAGCTGTTGCAAGCCAGCACTAATACGTGTTCATAGATAACATAGGTGAAGATGAGATGATGGGCCCGGGTGGAGAGTTCACACCACCCCTAGTTTAGAGATACAGTATCTGTTTGGGGGAAATGAGCGAATGTTTGAAGTCTTTACTGTAATAAGGCTCATAAAGAACCAGAAGGCTGCTGGCATGTTATCAGAGAGCCATCACCTGCAGATCTATAAAAGAACATTATCCTACCTGAGGCCCCCGTGCTATTGAGTTATGTATTCCCCCACCTGGGAGGAAAGAGTGTGAAGGGTATCCAACAGAGCAGAGCTGCCAGGGCCAACCTATATCAGCTCACCGGAAAGCGAAGGAGGTAAGCTCTGCTGAGAAGGAGCCCGACTCACGTATGGACCTTGGTCTGCAGGACCGGCTGTACTTTGTCATGGAATACGTCAACGGTGGCGACCTCATGTACCACATTCAGCAAGTAGGAAAATTTAAGGAGCCGCAAGCAGTGTGAGTATATGTTTGTTTTGAGTCCTGTAATTCAAATAGCCCTAATCCTCCCAACCGGGAACTCCCTCTGGATTAGATGCTCAAGGGGAACTCCGTTCACTTGGATCTGAGCACTGAACTGTCCCTGAGTGGCAGACACACCAACACGACCCACAGATAGTTCCCAGGGCCAGTTGATTCTCAGTAAACAGGACATGCTGGCGCCCCCCCACACACACACCTACTAACACCCTATGGATTGAATCCTTCAGCATCCATTGAATGGACGGCAATTCACATTCACTATGCATTCATCTCTCAAGAGTATAAAAGGAATGGGAGGCCCAACCTTTGGGGAGCCCATGCTCTCCCTCAGCATTTGGAAAAGCCACCCAACTGTTATAACCCAGTTGCTGAAACTGTATGTGTATATACAGGGTGCCACTATCACCCCAGAATTGGAGGGTGGGAGCAGCATGTAACTGGAGAATGTCCAACCCAAAGTTGAGTGGTGCCTTCCAGGGAAAGGATGTGACGAGATAGAGAGCCAAGTCCAGGGAGCCCGCAGCTCAGGGAGGCTCTGGGGCTGGATGAATGAGTGCAAAGCCTGCTGGGAGGACAGCCGAGGAAGATGGCACAGAGAAGGGCTTGAACCAATGGGAGTTTCTACTGAGTCTACCGGCTGAGGGAAAAAGAAAAAATATGGATAAGGCTGGTGCAAGGGGTCATGGGGGGACCACCTCAGGGAAGAAGAAATGAAGCTGGGATTAAGCCTTCATTTTCAAGGAACATTCTGGAAGAGGAAAAGCAAAAATCGGTGACAGAGGCAAGAAAGGAAAACCTCTTTCAAGTGATATTCTCAGGCCAGGGTGAGGACAAATGTTGAGGAGGAAGGATGCTTGTCTTGGGATGCCCCTTACCTTTGGGAATGCAAGGGCGGAGAAGTGCGTTCCAGGAGGAAATGGAAGAGTCATATATGGGGGGGTAGGGGGAACATGGCTACTTACACTGTTACCAGTCTCTCAGGAGCCAGGAAGTCTGCGACTTAAACGGAAGCAAACTGAGCAGAGAGCTGTTTTCCATACCTAGACACCAAGGCCCAGTGGGCCTGCACCCGTTAGTCAAGTCAGCAGATGGGAATGGGACCAGAGCCTATGTGTGATCTGAAGCATAAATCAGAGAAACCCGGGCCTGCGTGGGTTAATCTGCAAGTGAAAGATTAACTGGAGGCGGATAGGGAGCTCTTTACTCACGAGCTTTAAAAAATATAAAGGGGGATTTTTCTGCTTTTATTTGTACTAAGAAGCATTATTTAACACCTGCCCTTATCCCCTCATTGCACATCAGAGGGCTGAGTTGTGCAATGAGATGCTCAGCGTGAAAGCCTGGAGCCAGAAAAGTCAAGGTAGCAGACTGGCCATCTTACGTCATAAAGCAACTGGATGGCACCCCGTCCGATGCCTTCTCATTCTGCTTGCGCTGCAGAAAAGTTAAAAATAAGTGAACCATGGAAAGTAACATTTAAAAAACCACCTGTAATCCTGTCTCTCCCACCCTTCCCCAAGCCCCTACTGCTGGCCTCCCCCACCAGCCTCCCCTGCCAGCCCCCACTGCCAACCCCCACCGCCAGCCACCACTGCCAGCTTCCCCTGCCAGCCCCCACTGCCAGCTTCCCCCGCCAGCCCCCAGAGGCAGCCCCACCAAGAGTGTGTGCTCAGCTTTTCTCCACTCCACAGCTACTGTGTTTGTTTTAAGCCTCCTGGTGTGTCTTCCCTGGGCACGGACTTGTGGCTCCTTGGACTTCAAAGACTCCCCTGTGCTATGCAAATTTTAAAACATCATTCTGGATTTAATCTGAGTTCCAGATATTAACCTATTAATGATTCTGAAGTGATGGTAATGACTGTTTTTATTATGAATTATTTAAAAGGGCAAACTCAGGCATGAATCACTGTGCGCGTCCCATTTATTCCATCCGGCTCTTCAGCGAATGAATAAAACAGCTAGAGCGTTCAGCACGCATGAGGCTTTGTCTTCTGGGAGCGGTTGCATTCTTAAACAACGAAAACTGCTTCATCCATCATCAGAGAATCAGAACTTTTCCCACTTAGCCATACTCCTGACCTAGGAGAGCCTCACAAGTATTCACTCCTTAAATTGTTATATTAGAAATTATTTTGTAGGGAATAAACAAACTGCCCACTTTCCCCGCATAGTCAGCTTTGGAAACCACACATGTAGGGTGATCTCAGAGAGTACTAGGCCCCCTCCCTCCCTCTCTCCCTCCTCAACATGAGTGGGAGAAGTATCCAGAAAGTCCCCCAAAGCCAGCTGTCTGAGGCACTCTTTCTTTTGCAGATTCTACGCAGCGGAGATCTCCATCGGGCTGTTCTTTCTTCATAAAAGAGGAATCATTTACAGGTGTGTCTGGAAGCTCTTCCTGCAGCAGGATGGTGGAGAGGTTTGGGGTGCCTCTGTGGGCAGGACACAGATTCTGTGATGCGGACTTCAGATGTGGAGTCAAAAGCCTCTCAGGGAACACAGACCTGCTGAGACCCACCTGCCTCTGCAGCCTCAGGGCAAACCAAGAACGACTTTCAGGTTTCTAGGCTTGGAGAAGTTGCACGCCTCCCTCCTGCTTTCCACATTTTCCACTCGGCTGATAGTGCCTTCCTCTGCCTTTTATTTGAATGGGGTCAGAGAGCAGCAGAAACTAGATTGCCATTCTAGGTACTCAGCAGGAGAACATGGGGAGCTGGGAGGGAAATGAGAACTACTGAATTAACTACATTGGGTTTGTGAGGAAAGTCTGCTGCCAAAAAACAAAAATATCTTGAATAATTAAGAAGACATTGGCTCAGGCCAATAGAGGGATATGGACAGTAGCTCTAAAGCTGTCATTTGGATACCTAGCTGTGTATCTGTGCTCCTACTTCTATGTAGGATATTAATAAATCAAATGCCTGGAATCTCCCCAAGCCTGATAATTTGGGATCCCTGCATTTGTACCCACAGACCTGAATGGGAATCAGTAATTCAACTACTTATCATTCATTTGGCATTTTCATACCTACTATAAACCTTACCATAAGGCAGGCAGATTGCTGTAAGTTCAAGGCCAGCCTAGTCTACAAAGCGAGTCCAGGATAGCCAAGGCTACAGAGAGAAATCCTGTCTCGAAAACCCAGCCAACCAACAAATAAATAAATATATACCTTATCCTAACCTGAATAAGGTTAGGGCTCTGGAGAAAGAAAGACATGGTAATTCTTTGATCACTGGTCTCCAGGGACCTACCATGGCAGGGCCCCTAAGAAGGCAGCTAGGCTACCATCCTTCTATTTCATCAGCTGCAAGCAAATCAAGTCACATCGTGGCAAAGCCTCTGACACTCCCCTGCTCCCTTGCAGGGATTTGAAGCTGGACAACGTCATGCTGGATTCAGAAGGTCATATCAAAATCGCCGATTTTGGGATGTGCAAGGAGCACATGATGGACGGCGTCACAACTAGGACCTTCTGTGGGACTCCCGATTACATCGCCCCCGAGGTAAGGGTCCGCTCTGCCTATAAACATTGACTGAGAAGGTGGACACCATCATGGCCCCCTAGAACTGTCAGAGTGGCGAGGACTCTACTCATGGTGCTGTAATTCTAATGGGAGAAGGCATAGCTGATGGGGTTTAAAGCACAGTCGGTTTCATGGTTTGTATATATAATAGGGGGTGAGGTCCCCGTCTTCGAAATTATGTGTGCCGGAGAAACCTCTTCCCTGTTTCACATAACTTCCTCTATGCTAATAAGGGAGTCGGTTACAGCCTCGGGCCATCACTAAGCTGTGTTCCGTCCACACACAGCCCCATGGACTGTGAAGTCTTTCCCCATCCTTGCTCCATCATGAGAATTTGGGCTCACAGCTAGCCTTAGCTCTCCACAGAGCCACTGTTGGCATGTCCCACATCTGTTCAACCTGGTTGAAAATGAGAGACAAGGATGGTAAGAAAGGTGAAGTTTAGGAGTCAGACCAATACAAGCTTCCAGCACAGCTGTGATCTATAGGCTGCAGGGACTCAGGTCAGTTACTGAATCTCTGCACCCTCCTGCTTTCCTCAAGCAAGTCAGTGACAGTAAGAGGTGCCGTGAGAATGCGCCCACCCTCATTCTGCCCCTTGCTGTTGCCCCGGTGGGAATCATGACTCCTGGGGGAAGCTGAGTGTTTGCTCGTGGGATAGCCTGCAATTAGACTTTCATTATAAATTCAGTTTTTAAGTTATGTTTACTTCGTGTGTGTATACACGCACACACAGCATGACACCCACACAGACGTCATAGAGGAGGAAGTTGGGTCTCTCCTTCCACTGTGTGCGTTCCAGGGACAGAATTCTGGTCATTGGTCTTGGAAGCAATAACCCCACCCACTGAGCCATCTAGCTGGCTGCAGAAATTCAGCCTTTGAATGACATGGTGGAAGGTAATGTCACTGTGGTGTTTAACTGACTCGGATCTCTTGGGGTGAAGTGCAAGGGGTGATAGTCACTGCTACCTCCAGTCACACTATGAACTTACATAATCACATTTTTAAATGTTAAGAGTAAAGAGATGGGACAGTGAAAATTCCAGCCTTTGACTGCTGCGCGCTTTCTGAAGCCTCCTACAGCTGACAGGTATGGAGAACGCTCTGGGTAAGATCCTACCAGATGCCAGGGTGCTTGGTGACAAAGGGTGGCAGCGTGATGTCTAGGGACGAAGGAGGCTTTGAACTTCCTCTCCATCAAGATCAGGCTTCTGCAGATCAAACCCTTGGCTTCTCATGTCTGCAGCCCCTCAACTCTGTGCTCCCACCAGGGATGACACTGTCCCGCAGAGATGAAATTCTCTGTATAATTAAGCTTTGTCCATTTGAGTGACTTTTTCTGCTGCTCACTATAAAAATGTCCTGTTGCTGCTGTAAACCGATAACCATGAATTTAGTAGAATGAATTTAGTTTAAGGGATTTGGGGTGTAAGGTCGTGTTAAAATGTCTGCCTGGCCATGCACAAGCCATGGGCTGGTCTCAGCCCGGCACCACACTTACACACACAAGACTTTAATGCACAGTTCTAATGGTCAGAAGTTCAATGTCAGTCTTTCTGGCGCTGGCGGGGAGGGGGGGTATTTACACTCTGTCTATCAGTGTTGAGGGAGAAGGTGGTCGCGATCACCGCTCCTTAGCATCATCCAAGTGAGGACTCTGCCACATGGTGGGATGATTCTAATGTAGGAAGATGCAACTGATGGGGTTAAAAAGGCATGGTTGTTTCTATGTCTATGCACAAGGGGCCATTTAGGGTAGACGGTTTCTGCAGCTCTTTCCACTTCTACAAGCTGTGTGCCTTGGCTCATAGCGTTTCTCCCCCTTCCACACAGCAACAGCATCTTCTGATCACTGTGACTCCTCCAGCAGCAACACTCCTCTTCTCGTGGCGGCTCCTGTGATTGTCATGCCCCTCCCCCATAGTCTACAGTCAGTTCCACGTCTCTAGACGCGGAGTTGCCTCTGACAAGTCCTTACCAGGCAGGATTATATTCACAGGCTCTGAGGAGTATATTAAGCTGGACATATTCACGGTAATGACACTTTCTACTTCCAAACACACTTAAGCACATTCTAGGGATACTTTGGGAATTGGGGACTCTTCCCACAAAGAAAAGTACTGTGCCTGTGCCATGAGGACCCTGGTTTCTGAAGCCTCCATTCTTTAGTTTTCTGATAAGTAGCAATAAAAGCAGAACCAGCATATGTTGCCTACTTTGCACCTGGCACCTTGGACACACACACACACACACACACACACACACACACGGGCACGCACCCATGCAAACACGCATGCACACATGAACATATTTGTCTATTCTCTGCTGTTGACTCTATGCGGCTGTTTTAAATACCTACTGTCTCGACTTTCCCATGGCGACAGACCAGAACCTTGAAACTGTGATAAAATAAACCTTTCCCCTAAGCTGCCTTTTTTTTTTTTTTTTTTTTTTTCCCTGAGACAGTTTTCTCTGTATAACCCTGGCTGCTTTGGAACTCGCTCTGTAGATCAGGCTGGCCTCGAACTCACAGAGATCTGCCTGCCTCTGCCTCCCAAGTGCTGGGACTAAAGGCGTGCCCCACCACTGCCCGACCTAAGCTGCTTTTTGTCAGGGTGTTTTATTGGAACAACTAAACAGAAAACTAGGACTCCAGGCTGCCTCCTTCCTTCCACTTCCTGCCTCCCTGTGCTGTGATTACAAGCATGGGCCACCATGTCCAGCACCGGCTCACATTCTAGAAACTCTGTGCCAACTGTGAAACCTCCAGGGCTCGCTGCCCTTCCGTGCTGACAGCTCAGAAAAGGAAACGTTCCTGGAGCTACAAAGCTACGCCCAGCTTTCTCTCACTGTCCAGCTGACTCTCGCTGAAAGCACAAGCAATGCTGCCTGGGAAAATCAGCCAATACCACCATTGGGTTGCCTCCCTAGTTCTCTTCTGAGCGTCTACACAGCTGACATACATGGTCCCAAGAATATTTACAGTTTGGGGGGGGGGTGGGAACAAATAGGTTCAAGGTTTCAGAATTGGCTCAGAGGTTAAACTAATTCTATCATCTGTGTAAATCTTCCTGTCAGGCAGAAGCGAAATAATTATCGTAGATGGCATTTTCCCTAATAGGCAAAGCAAAGACTGAAATATTTATGGCTGTTTGTTCAAAAACCTTGAAATCGATTCGTACTGTGGCATCTCCCTAATGGGTGAAGATGGGTCAAGTCGGAAAAATGTCACTCACAGATATGACTTGAGAGTAAAGATGAAAATCCACAGAAGGGTTACTAATCAGAGAATAATTCTAGAAGCTGACGTGAGGGCTCCCTCTGCTCTGACACAATGGGAATTCTCTGGGTCCACAAGAGTCCTTTAGAAGACTAGTCACAAGTCAAGTTCTTCTCTTCAGACTCTTAAGCACCAGTGTGAGAGGCGTGGATCTGTGTCCAGGGGCGCCCACTGAGATGTCTAGCCTCTTGTGTCACAGAACAAAGAATTAGGCCAGGAACACATGGATATTGGTAGAAATGGCGACCATTTCCTGAGAAAGAGACTCCCGAGAAGAAAGTCATTCAAAAAGCTGGGAGAAGTCTAAAGCTCAGCGGGCACCCAAGACCACGAGAGTGTCCTCTCATGGTCTCCAGACTCTGTCCTCCGTAAGACACCTCCACAGCACCCGCCATCTTTGATACTTGGAGATCCAGGGCCTCTTTCCCTCAGATCTGTGTCAATGTTTGGAACCCACACCAGGAGCTCTTTCCCACCTTCCTCTTCCCTTAGTTGTGTTTGTTTGTTTGTTTGTTTGTTTGTTTGTTTGTTTGTTTTCCTGTCAGTCTTCTCCTCACCAATGCTGTTTGTCTGCTTTCCTTCCGTGAAGGGAGTGGCTGGCCAGTGTCCTCCTGGGCGCTCTTGCTGCAGTGGGAGCTAAACCATTCAGAGCATGACACACACGGGAAATCCTCGAAGCCTGGCTAACACAGGAGGCATGCCGAGCAGGCAGAGCACCTCTCCCATGATGTGCTGGCTATGCTCTGTCCCAAGTCCCCTGTGCACATCTTAATCAGCGTATGAGGTTCGGTGACTTGCCCAGGATCACACACAGGCAAAGTCAGATTTGCATTTGGACCCCAGACCTCCTGACCCCAGAGGCCGGACTTTTTTTTTTTTTTTTTTTTTTATGTATTACATTGTCTCTAGAGTCATGGGAGAAAAGTAATTAAAAAATATATATATTCAGGGGTCGGGGACATGGCTGAATGGGAAAAGTGCTTGCTAGTCAAGCATGCAGACCTGAGTTCAGATCCCCAGCACCTATGGAGAAGCCAAGCACAGTAGCACACTTCTGTAACTCTGGTGATGGAGGGACAGAGACAGGCTGAGCTCTAGGTTTAGTGAGAGAGCCCATCTCAATAAGATGGAGAGAGATCGAAGAAGGCACCCGGTGTTGACCTCTGACCTCCACAGGCATGTGCACACACAAGTTTGTGCACACACACACACACACATGCACGCACGCATGCACGCACGCGAGTGCACACACACCGGCTTCATGCCTCACCATGATGGATATCTCCTTCACATACACACACCCTGGCCATGATCTCATTCACCAAGTAATAATGCCAAGGAATCCCTCAACAAAACTGAGCAAGCGTTGGTTGGTGCCATGTTATCAAACCTTAAAAACTGTGGTCTGGATACACCTTTCCTTATGTCAGTCAGCCTCGGCTGTATTACTATTACAGTACCAGAAAACGGGTTAAGCCATTCCGCCATTGCCTACCTGATCCTTCCTGTCATACCCAGAGCTCCAGACCAGTGTGTGACATGGATGAACTTACGCACTGCCTGCCTGGACACAGAGCCATCGGACTGGTGACAGCTTTGGAACTGATAGTATCAGGAAATCGGGAGCCAGGTTACTGGAAGGGTCACCGCCAGCTGCCACGAGATGAGGATGTTGGTACAGAGAGGACCACACCTCCACTAAAGAGGCCAGTGAGCTGGGCATGTCTGGAAGCAGACAGGACATCAGCTCAGTTCCCCCTAGGGAACTTCAAGCCAGGGCCTGGGGGAAGGGCTGTGAGGAGGGAGAGACAATAAAAATTTAAGAAAAAAGAAAAAGAATTAGAAATCTTAATGAAAAAAGTAGCTCTTGCGGTCAAGTAGCCAAGCAGTCAGGCAGTAAATTGGCACTTGGGTAACACAGAGAAAGGCAAAATGAGAGAAAAGCTGAGCAGCAGCTCCAGTAAGCCTCCTCCAGCTGCCATGGACTGTGGGCCCCATGCCTGGCCTTAAGAAAAAAAAAAAAAAAGGTGCTTGATTAAAGAAAGAAAATGATAAGCCCAGCGAGGCTCTCTCTCTATCAGAGGCCAGTTTCCCTTTCAGCAGGGTCACGGTCCAAAGACTCCAGCACAGGAGAGAACATGAATCTTGCTTTCCCTCAGAGAAACACTTAAGGGAGCCCAGATAGGCTTTCCTTTGGCGTCTTCCTTAAATCGTGCGCTTCTCCTCGCAACGTCTCTGTGAATTATGTAGGGTACACGATCTCATGTATTTCATTGTCCTCCCACAGCTCTTTAACCGTCTCCTAAGTGCCTGGCCTCAGAGCCCAGCGACTCTGCACCATTCTCCGCAGCCTCTGGTACCGTCTGTGCTATTATGGCCTAGAAGACAGTGTGCCTCTTCTTCCCCATTCCCCGTCCCAGTAACTGTGAGAAAGAACCAGGTCCCAATAGATTCGCTGCCCCTTGGAGAATGCCCACTGCACCCTAGCCCAGGGCAAGCATGCCCTTTGCCGTTTGAGCCAGTCATCAATTCTGTTTTTACACTAAGGAAATAGCACTAAAGAGATTTAGTTCATGTTTCCCAAGGCCCAAATAATGTAGGCCTGGGCTTTGAACCCAGGGCTGGGCAGCTTTCCCCTGCAGTGCCTATTGTCCTGAGAAGAAAAGAACTGCAGCTTCCTCCTCAGATGGCACCCTGAGCACCCATCACACCCCCATAAGCCCGTGGGCTGCTCACACAGGCACACTCATTTTCAATGCCCAGAGGCTGTTTCCTCCTGGTACTCAGGGGCCTACATTAATTGGCTCTTCATTTAGAGATTTATTTAAATCCTGTGAAAATGGGCCAGCGATCTCTGAGCTGTATTTCACCTCTTCCTCTGTGAAATTGCCTGAGCAACGGTGGGGAGGAAGCGGATATCTCAAGAGCCACAAGCAACATTTATTCATTTCCTAGTGCGGCCCTCACGCTCACACTGGTGTCGCATTTCATCCCTACACTTACACGCCAAGGCTAGTTGTGCTTTCTCTGGTTCTCATCTGTTGCCTGACAGTTGCTTCTACTCTGTCCAGCTCAGAATGTAATGGTGTTGTGCCTCCCTGTGAGCATGTGCAGAGGCCACCAGAGGCCATCTGGTGCCCTGTCCTATCGCTGTCTGATTTATGCCCTTGGCAGGATCCCTCACTGAACCCGGAGCTAGGCTGGTGGCCAGCGTTCCTCCTGTCTGCGCCTCCCGAAGCACCGAGTTATGGGCACATACAAGGCCATACTCAGCTTTTTGTTCGGGGGCTGTGGGTAAACCCGGGGCCCTCAGGCTTTCACAACAAGTGTCCCTCCCTTTGTATGGGAAGATGATTCCCACCCAAGCACACACAGACACTTCCTGTTCTCATAGTCATAGACAGAAGCATCGTTTTGTTTTTTTTTTTTTCTGTCTTAATAGAAAATATGTTTTTTGACCCTTTAATTCATAGCCTTCCAACGCTGGTCATATTCATTGTTGCCATAGGATGCATTTCTTCCGGAGATTTCAAATATTATAGGTATTTCTCACGTACTGTTCTATTATCTGTGATCAGAGATGTTACATTTCCAAGTATTCATTCCATATCCACCTCCCCAGGTAGAGCCATTACCCCTGATATCTAGCAGAGTGCCAAAACCCCACAGACATGACCTGTCGACCATAAATGATGATGGATGGAGAAGGTGGGAGGGTGTAGTGACAGGAACTCACCCAGTCACTTGAAGGCGGGGTTCCCATAAGGCGTTTCTGATCCCTAATTAGCTAGCATTTGTTGAGGAACTGAATTGAAAGGGTTAATGTTCATTTGAATGACCAGGTGGCAACAGTCATTTCAGCCCGTTCAGTGTCTCATGCGGGAGTGTTTCCCCTCTCCTCCCTTGAGCCAGGCTGGCTTTATTGATTGCCACATGCGTAGGCGTCGGTTCTTATTTCTGAAGTCCGGCACCGTGGGTGACCCGTATAAGGCGGTTGGTTACCTGCCCTAAGCACATTCAGTATGCACACCGCCATCCCATGCCCACCTTGTGCTTGACAGGCAGAGGCTGTGATGCCAGGCTCACAGCTGGGGAAAGGCAGCCCTTGCAAGCAAGTTCCCCCAGGGTGCTGGGCCCCCGAGTGGCAGAGACGGTCCCCAGCAGTTGGAAGTGGAGCCCCTCACCACCCGTGTGTTTCCCATTGAGTGCTGCACTCAGATGGGCCCATCAGGGTGGAGTTCCTGGGAAGCCTCTCCCTCGCCTTGTTGCAGTGTCTCCCATGTATCGCCCTCTAGTCTCAGGCCTGGCGCCAGGGAAGGGGAGAGTCAGGGGGCCCCAAGGGCTTTCTGTGACCTCGAGGATCCATGAGCCAGGAGACCTCAAGCAAGCCCTTTGCTGTGACTCAGGCGTAAGTTCCTTTCTAGAACCATGAAGACGCTTCGTTACAGCATCTCCAGTCCCCTTCCAATCTTAGCATCCCAGCATCCCGAGGCTCTTTTCATTGCTCATGAGAGCCAGGTGGGCCGATGACGTGATCTATTCACTTCTCCAGCAAAGCCTTACATGTCCACCCAGTGCTGGGTGAGGTCCTGAAGCTGGGTGCAGAGATTTGCCCTCTGTGGTGGGTACCACACTCATGAGGAAGACTCTGGTCTTGCGTGAGGCTGAACAGTCTCAGTGTAACACAGGAAAGGTTCCAGGAACTTCCTGGCCCTAAAGTACAGGCCCAAAGGAATAAGTAAAAGAGAAATAACTGAACTCAGGGTCCAAACAGAACATCCAAAAAACTCTCTGGCAGGCCTGTCTGCTTTCTTTCCCTGTGGTGCTGCTTGAACAGGTCAGCAGGGGCTTTTTTTATTATTATTATTTGTCTGTACAAAGCTTCCCCCATAGGTCCTATGTTCCTTCCTTTGGAATTTATGATGTTTTGAAAACAACCCTAACTCTCCCATCAAAATAAAATGTTTTTACTTTTGGAAAAAAAAAAAAAAAAAAAGGAGAACTATCTTTTGTTTCCTTGAGAATAGAAAGACTTGGACACATTTTATGCATGCAGGCTGTTATTTTCCAGTGGCAACTTGGAAGGGATCCCTCTTTTTTTGGGGGGGGGTATGTGTGTCAGACCTTTCATTAATTTAAGAATGTACCCTGGGGAGTTGGTAGGCACTATACAACAATAAGAGTGGGGTCCAGTTCAGGCGTAAGAATCAGCAGAACCCTCACACTCTGTGGTAGCACAGGGCCCCTACGCAGAGGCCCAAAAGCGTGGAGGGTGAGGTGTTTGGCTGTTTGGCTCCTATTAGGTTGTTGACCATCTTCAGCACGAACCACCTCTTACCAAACCTCTTTTCTGAGCGCTGTCTAGCAAACCACCGTAGGCCAAGAGAGTCAGTGTATTAACATGGTCATAAGTGAAACCTCTGGAACTACCTGGATGGCTGGGGGTCAGGCCCTGCCTTGCCACTTACTAGCTGTAGAAGCCTGAGCAAGCCACACAGCCTCTCTCTGCTTCAGTTCTTCTTTGAATCAGGCCTTAGAGGGTCAGGGGAATTAACATGTAAAGACCCTGGCATGGATGGAATGGTCTACAGTGGGGATATTGGTCACAGCCTTTGCTACTGCCAGTGATGTCCCCCAGTGTCCCCAAGCTCTCCCATCTCTGAGCTGTCAGAAGTCAGACATCTTCTAAAGCACTGAGCATTTTGAGCTGCCTTCAAGCCAGTAGCCTTGGCAGAGGAGAGAAGGCTGGGTAGCCTTCAACTGATGGCCTTCCGGGAGCCCTCGCTGGGCCATTCGGACCTAATGGGAAATGAGAAGCCGCCCCCTGGCCCTTTCATGCCATGGTCCTGTGCCCAGTTTGAAAGAAAGCTTATTCATACCTCAGTTCTACAAGAAAGGCAGCCATTTGTAACATCCTGACAGTCCCCCAAGCAGTTGGCTCATGTATGTATAATCACAGTGATCATAGTGACAAATAGCTGTAAAAGGGATGACAGTGGCCCCGGTCTGGGTCTGTCTTCAAAGACAAAGTTCAACCTCCCATGTGCTGCAGGGAAACCCGCCAACTCTAGACCTTCTTGCCAAGCCGGCCTCCTTTTGTGAGCCGTCCCATTATGGGAAGCCAAATTGCCATGGCAGCCCCTGGCCCTGGGCCTCAACGTATCAGTCAGCCCAAGCTTGGCTGTAAGCCTCCCTTGGCCCACAAGCACCAAAGGCACCTGCATCTGTCCCCACTGGTGACAGACCCAAGAGATCCTCATATCTATTTTGTGCTCTCTGAACCTGGTCTTCAGCTCAGGGCTGGACCCCCAAAGCCAGTACAAACCAGAGAACCTAAGCAGGTTGTAGAAAGTGACTGGGTCCGAGGGCCCAGACCATCACCGCCCAGTGAAAATGTAACACAAATGGCAGGCGTGTTCAGCAGGCACGTTTTTAATAGTCACAAAAGAAACAGATAAAATTAATTTTGCTCTGTCTTATGTAACCCAATATGCCCAAAGTTAAAAATTGCAAATGAGCTTTCTTTTTCCATTTTTTAAAAATGAAATTATCAAAATCTTATAACTATTTTACACCCAGAGACATCTCAATTTAGACTGGCTGCATTTCATAAGCTCAGTAAACACATGGCCACTGGACAGCATGGCTCTGGGAAGCTCCAGGCAACAGTATCCCAGATCTGGAGATTTGATCACTTGTCTTCAAAAAGGCCTCCCTAGTAACTGTTTCCCTTTCACCCTGGGGGTTTGGTCCCATTAGAGATGCTTCTTCGTAGCAGCAGATCCCTGAGGGAAATCTGCTTTTCCGTGGAAAGGAAGGTTTGGTGGTGAGCTCGCACAGTGTACCCTGGAACTGAGATCTTCTGGCGTGCCAGCCGAGGGTGGCACTGATGAACTTCTCCAAAAAGGAATGCTTGGGCTGCCTTCCAAAGGCCACCTTTGTATTTCACCCCACAGCACAACCCTGCTCAAAGCAACTGCAATCTCAGCCTGGTGGCCAACCAGGTGGCTCAGCAGAGCCAGCGACGCAGTGGGTGAAAGAAAGGCCATTGGCAGTTGACATTCTGTTCTTGTATGCTTTGGAGGGGGGGAGAGGGCATTTTCAGCAGGGGTCATGGAAGGTTAATGCTGCAGAAATAGAAAGTGAAGTGTGAGCTGGGGCCGAGTGGTGAGGAAAAGAAAAACAAAAAAACTTCATAGGTGGCTGTGACCTTTAGGAGAACAGAAACAGGGCTCTCCCACCCTCTGACAGCTTTCTAGAGCCAAACATGACTTAGCACCGTGTGAATACAGGAATCTGGCAGGGAGGGTGGGGGCACAGGCATACATGGCGTATAGAATATGAAATAAATGGTTGCCATGCATGGTATCCTAGCACTCAGGATGCTGCGAGTTGGGCCAGCCTGGGCCTCATAGTAGCAAGACCCCGAAAAAGAAATAAAGTCTAAATTCCTCATTTATGTAGCTACCTTGTGGGTTCAACATCAGCTTCCTGGGACAGGGAGGAGCACCAATGAGATGAACGGGCTTTGTGTGCTGAGGAGGGCAGGACATCATTATATCACCGTAATTTAAACCCCACAAGTTACCTCAGACCCCTTTAGGCTGATCTTCAGTGCTCCATGATAATATTTTGTCAAGCCCAGCATAGATATATTTGAAAGCCATGAAATTCTCTTAAAAACAAATGAACCACCATTCAGAAACCACTTAACCACTGAGTAGGTTTGGACAAGTCTTTCACCTTTCTGAGCCTGTTTTCTCGTCCATAAAATGGGAATAGTCGTGCCTCTCTCCATCGGGTGGCATGAGAAGATGCAAGATGCATGTAAAATGTCCCATGTGTCCTGGTTCAGCGAGTGGACTTTCACTCCCTGAAGAGGTTTTTTATTGCTTTCTCTTTGGCCCTGACAGGTTTTGAAGAAAAGGTGTGAGGCATAGCAATTTGTTATTAGTGGAATAACTGACTCTAGTCCCTAATGTCACAGTCGCTTGCCTGCCACTCTGAGTGTCTGCTTGATGCTAGCAAGCAGAGGTCAAGCAGCCCTCCTCCATCTTGCATCTAAGTCATCCGGGACCATGAAGTCTCCAGAAACACCATGGCAGGGGCACATGAGCCTGTAACTGCCTCAGTCAGGAAGTAAAATATCACTTCCTCTTTCCATCAGAAGTTTTTCTATTTAAACACTTAAGCTTTAACGATCAAAGGGTATACCACACAAAACACAAGAAGGGTCTACTAAGCAAAACAAACAACACATTGTGAGGCACTCTTTACAGCTGGGAAGAGCATTTATAAAAATTAAAGCAGATTCATAACCTTAACATGTGAAGAACTCTCATTAATCAATAAAAATAATAAACGTCCCTGTAGTCTGTGCGAGGGTACGGATCTTGTCCTTTCTGCAGTGAATCCCTAGCATTTCCCATGGTCTCCAAAAGAATGAATGAATGGGCCTGTCTATCAGGATTGCCAGGCAGTTTACTAAAAAGAGAAACACAGGTGTCTAATTCCCATGTGAATAAAATGCAAATAAAAAGAGCATTGAAATATCGCTTCACTCATCAAATCAGCACTTTGGGAAACAATGGCATCAGTGCTGTTGGTGAGAATTCAAGGACACACACTCAGCTCTTTCACCGCTGATAAGGATGAGCTGTCCTGCCCCAAAAACAACCTGCCAGGGCTCAGAGCAGAAAGAACTATTCTGAACCAACAATTCTACTCACAGGAATTTGTCCTGCAGAAATAAAGGCTTTTGAAGAAATGTTCATGACCTACTGTAGTCTAAAATGTTATATGTATAAATGGTTTGCCTGCAACCATGTCTGCGTGCCACTCATATTCCTGGTGCCGTCGAAGAACAGAAAAGAAGGTCAGAGCCCCTGGAACCACAATTACAGATACTTGAGAGGACCGTGCAGGTGCTGGGAATCAAGCCTGGGTCCTCCCTAAGAGCAGCAAGTGCTCTTAACCACCATCTCTCCAGGTCTTCGTGGTCCGATGCTGAATAACATCACTGTAGGCTAGCGGGCTGGCATAATTCTGTTTGTAAGTTTTCTCATTAGTTAATTCTTACTGAGAATAACTGACATCAGGAGTAAATCAGTAGAAATTAACTAAGGCCCTAGCCCTAAATGAAACCTTGCAGCCATTCAAGAGTACACGGTTTCTCTTGGTATTATTTGTTAAGACTTATTTATTTAATGTATGTGTGCCCCTGATTGTCTATATATGCATGCTGTACATGCCGGCACCTGCAGAGGCCTGAAGAAGGCGTCACATTTCCTGGAGCTAGAGTTTCAGGCAATTCTAACCGCCTGGTGTGGGTTCTGAGAGCCAGTCCTCAGTCCTAGGCAAGAGTAGCAAGTGCTCATAAGCACTGAGCCGTCCTTCTAGCCCCCTTTTGTGTTTTAACCGTTAAATCCAACTCGCCCTCTAAGTAGTTTTCAGCAGTGAAGATAAGAAGATCTGCCTTAAGACAGGGACATCGCCAGGTAAGTCCACAAGAGGAACCCTGAAACAGGACTTGGGTGGTGTATCCCGGAATAGCAGTTCTCGGCGTACGTTTTGGAGGGCCTTTTTCTCGTGCCCCTGTGAGACACAGAGGCAGAATCTGCCACCCCCTCGTTAGCAAGCTCTGTGCTTACAAGCCTGGCTGCTTGCCTTAGCCTCTCCCGGCAGGGACTGTTGGGGGCACTGCTACAAGTAACCGATGCGTTTGTTTTCACACAGATCATCGCTTACCAGCCGTACGGAAAGTCTGTGGACTGGTGGGCGTACGGCGTGCTGCTGTATGAGATGCTCGCCGGGCAGGTAATGGTTCGCGGCGTGTC
The DNA here is from genome assembly GCF_907164565.1 of Psammomys obesus. Classification (NCBI taxonomy): domain Eukaryota; kingdom Metazoa; phylum Chordata; class Mammalia; order Rodentia; family Muridae; genus Psammomys; species Psammomys obesus. The sequence continues at coordinate 3,964,643 of NW_026596131.1, read as the reverse complement.
CGTGTGTGTTTGTTTGTTGCAAGTGGTGGTGACTTCCGCTCAGCAGAGGCAGCGATGCCAGGAGAATAGCGCAGGGCGGTAAGTGTCAGGGAGGGAGGGAGAAAAGCTCCGAAGAGCAGACGGTAATCCTCCCAATCATAAAAACTCCGGACGGGAAATAGCAGTCTGGAGTGTGGACGCAGTAGCCACCCTGTTGTGTCCCCTGCAAACTGATGACAGCGACGTTTTTCAGGATCTCAGAACTGTGTTTGGGTTATAGTTCCCTACAGCTTGGTCGACAAAGGTCATCCCAGCCACTGATTATGACTTCTTCTCTGGGAAGAAGCCAGAGAAACTCATTGGTAGTCCCTTTCTCTCCCCCTACCCCACCACCCATCTCACCATTGGCCGTGCAGGATCATTTTCACCAAAGGCCAGCGAGGCCAGACATCCCATTATGAAAAGGCAAATTAGGTTTCGCTTCGGATGAGACTTTTGTCAGAGAACCAAGGGCATTGCCTAACATGGCACCTCCCCGTGCAGCGGCTTCAACGTGTGAGCCACCGCAACACACCCTGACTGCTCTGATCAGCAGCCTCCAGGTCTCGGTGGCTGCCTCACGCTCTCCATACGCTCCTCTGCAGCTGGCCCAGGGGGCAGGCAGGGAGGGTGAATGCAGTCCACAGTCACTCAAGGTCTAGGGACAGCTAACTCATGCCTGGCTTTCTCCTTTCCATCCAGTCCTGAACCTCGGCCCATGGAGTGTTGACTCCCACATTTAGGGAGAGCCTTCTCAAATCAAGTAACCAAGTGTAGAAACTCCACACAGGCACGCCCAAGCATTGTTTCCACAGTGATTCTGAATGTCATCAGCCTGGTAGCTTAAACCATCCACACCTGTTCCCACTACTGGGGATTCCCTATACCTTCTGGCCTATTTCCCATGCTGCTCCCCAGTCACTTAGCCCGCCTTGCAGGCATTCCCTAAAGTCTCTATTTCGTGTTGAAAGGTGTGATAGTCCTCAAAAATGATGCCTGCAAGGTTTCTAACATGATGGTGCTTTGCTGGGCACAGGCCACAGCCTCTGTTCCATACGACTTCCCCCGGCTGCCTACCAACAGCAAACAGTTCCAGTCAGAGCCTTGAAAAGTGAAGTGAATTCCTGGTGCATCTGTGACTCAGCCACGGGTGTCACCCACTCAAATACCCACAGCCCTTCACGGCCAGAGGGACTCAGAAACAGGGGTAGACAGATACAGGCACTGAGAAGGAAGACTAATTATGAGCTTGTCTGTGGGACTAGGCACTAAATCTGTCTTCCTTAACTATAGAAGGCTAGAGATAAGTAAGAAAAGGTGGCTGGCAGCAATTGTATGTGCCTTTGGCTTATCAGCTGTCAGCAGCCAAGAGAGGACATTAAGTCTGAATAGCCTAGGTCTGTACCCAGTTTCTGAATGGCTTGACAAACATAATTGCTTGGGGGTGGGGCATTAATAGTGCTCACGTGGCCCTCCGGTGAGCTCATTGCAGCTCCGAGTGTTCACAGTATTTGTCATAAGGGGGCTGGCCCTCTCACCTCTGCGTTGTTGCTTTCCATAGCTGTTTATCGGTACTGGAAGCTTTATCTCAGCAATTGGAGCTTCAGCACAAACAGTTTTTGTGTGTCCCTCCCTCCCCCTCCTCAGCAATCTGCAAATCAACATGTCAGGGCCCTTACCCACTGCCCGTTAGGAAGTGATATCGGAATCATTTTATACTGTGGGAACCATCACCTGATTTGTCTGATTAAAGCATAGAGCTCTCAAGTGGGATGCGCGGTACAACACGTTCAGAAAAATCTTTACACAAGCCCGAGACTTGTTAATGGGGAACTGAGCTCGGAACACCGTGTCCAGATTTGTAGATGTTTAAAAATAGCCATAGGAATAGGGTAGGAGGGGAGAGGAGCAGTCTGGACCAGTCATAGGCTAAGTACCTAGGCAGCAGATCTCCCGACACTGTGGCAGCTGGCAGTACTAGAAAGGAAGATGGATGTGATTATAGCCCGTTACCAGTGACCTGCCTTCAGCACCAAGGCCTGAGCGTCGGTAATTATCTGTAAAGAGGCCCCTGGGGTGAGCTGGAGAGTCCTAGCAAGAACATAACCATCCTCACATCCGTTGGTGTGTAAGCCCACACCTAGGACATCGTTTCTCAGAAGCAGTTCGGAGGGAAAAAGAGCTGGCATTCAGAGACGTTCCTATCCAGAATTTGCTATTACAACGTGATGCTGGAAGCAACTGTGAATGCACCCAAGGACCCGTGAGCTCATCTGAAGAGTGGCTCTCGGGCTTTGAAGGGAAACACTGCTGGCTAGTCAGGAAAGCAGAGAATTCGGATAGCGTCTCATTTGAAAATAACATAAGAAAGCCTGAGAATCCATGAAAAAAAAAAATAGATATAACAGGGAAACTATACCCATGAAATATCTACAACATGGCTACTTAAATACTGGACAATGGAGCTGGCATGGTGGTGCACACCTTTAATCCCAGCACTCAGGAGGTAGAGGCAAGAGGATCTCTGAGTTCAAGGCCAGCAGGGTCTACAGAGCAAGTTCCAGGACAATGAGGAAACCCCATCTCAAACAAACAAACAAACAAACAGAAACCTCATCATTCTGGCTGTCACTAGCAAAAACTGAACAGTGACAATACCAGTTGCCATGCCATTGTTCACAGGGAAGTCACATGGGACCCCCAGATGAAGTTGTGGGTGATTAAAAAGTGCTGAGAGAGGGGAAATTAGTCTTTTCTAGAGATGAACACTTTAAATGGTCAGCTAATCCCAGATGGTCAGCGTCTTGAATGTCTATTTATTCACATACATACATATAAAGTTTCTGGCATTATCCTAAAATCTGCAGTAGTGATGTGCTCATACCCATGTGTGCATACATGCGTGTGCCTATGTAAGTGTGCATGTGAGCGTTGCATAGGCATGCGTTTATATGTATGTATGAAGGCCAGAGGTTACCGTAGGTTTCTTTCTCAGCTGCCTTTCACCTCATCTTTTGAGACCGGGTTTCCCATGGAACCTGAAGCTCACTGACTAGACTAACAAGCCAATCAGGGGACTCTCCTGTTTCTACTTCCCAGTGCTGAAATCCAGGCATGTGCCACCATGTATTCTAGGGTCTAAATTCAAGTCTCCTGGCATGCACCTTACCAACTGAGCCATCTCCCTCCCCAGGCTCACAAAAGTGTTGCCTAAGAAGTCAAAGCTCTACAAAGAATATAGCCTATCTTGACTCAACACCCTAGAATGCTCTCCTGGGTGGTGACCAGCTCATAACTGGGAACAAAGCCTCTGCCCTGACCACCTCCATTTACCCTTCGAAGAACATGCCCACCTTAGATTCAGACCGCACAGTGCTCCCGGAGGATGCGGCTCACAGCCCAGAAGAACTCAGCATGTTTGTCTTAGTTGTGAAGACTACCTGGCCAAAGCTCAGACACTCTGTGGGTTCCTCGTTACGGAAGATGAGACGTTGTGTGGGTGACAAATAAGGTGTATGGAGAGGATGGCCTGTTATGGGGCCAGGAAGATGGTTCGTTGGGCCGCAGGCCAGGCACCGCTGTAGCTCTTGGCCAGCACAGGCCATCAGCAGCTGCAGTCCTCCAGTGACCTGCCTTGTGGGGTCTTTCTGACGCCATGTTTCATCTATACGCCATGGCAGGCTCTGCCCCTCCTGCCCTGACTAATCCACAGCCAGACTCATCTTAGCTCTTCTCATCCACCTACACACTGCCACCAAATCATGGGTGCTTTTCAAAGCCAGGCGTTTGCAACCGGAAAGGAGTCTCACTGTTTATATTTAGAGAGTAAGAGAGGAAAAAAAATCACCAGTCATCGAAATCTCCATTCCCCTATGCCTACCCCAAGCAGAGGGCTCTTTATAGATTTGGCATCTTTCCCTCACTGTATGCGGCTCTCCTGTCCTGGCCCCATGCCCAGCTCCCTTTCAAAGCTCTCTACCAGGGATGCCCCTTCCGTCTTTATGTTAAGCTCAAGGTTTGTTGTACCAAAGGGGATATTCAGGAATTTCCCATAAGTCCACTCCTCCTGGGTACATCGCATTAGGGTAAGAATGATAGAACAGTGCCCTCAGGGTAAAAGGGGATGATGCTTGAAGGGCACGTTGGGCACAGACAGGTTCCCGGGTCTCCCTATAACCCCTCACCCAGGAGCTTCCCCTACCTCAGTAGCAACTGTAAGCACCCTTCCTTGAGCTCTGTCTGGGTACCATCCACTGAGCTCTGAACTACTATGTAAGGGCCATTTGAGCGTGGGCACCTGGCCGGGAAGTAGAGCTAGAGTTCTGGCCTGCAGTCATGTGACCTCAAAGCCATGCTGTCCCACAGTACTACCAGTCCTCCATGGTGATTGTATGCCCACTAGAAGGGGCAAAGGATATATCCAAACGGGATATACCCTTGTCACTGCCACCAAGCAGGCTACATGTCTTGTCAGGTCAGAAGGGCTCCAGTTCCTCTCTGCCCCCTCCCCCGACCTCACATAAAGACAGAAAGCATTCTCTGCATCCTCCTACACACACATACCCTCCAAACACAAAATCGTCTGCAACCTGGCTTGGTTCATAATTAGACTTTTAGCACATAATTACAAGATTAATGGATTAATTATAATTTATTTGCAAATCTCTAAATGCATCACTCCAAAACATTTTCCCTAGAGATTATTTTGGGTTGCCCAGGGCAAGAAAATGAAAGGGACAGTTTTAAAAAAGGGGGGAACTCACAACCAGCAGCCTAATTGAGCTAACCTTGCAGCCTGCGGTACGTGGTCCAATTCTTCTCACAAATCTTAAAGCGCTGTGGTAATACATTACTCCTGTTTTCCCTCCTTTGTCCGGAACAGCCGCCATTTGATGGTGAAGATGAGGATGAACTGTTTCAGTCTATAATGGAGCACAATGTATCCTACCCCAAATCCTTGTCCAAGGAAGCTGTCTCCATCTGCAAAGGAGTGAGTACATCCGCTTTCCTCTCTGGCCATCAACCCTTTCCACATATTGCTTTTGAGACAGGGTCCTGCTCCTTGACTCAGTCAGCCCTGAACTCCCTATGTAGCTCAGGTGGGCCTTGAACTTGTATTCCTTTTGCCTAAACCTCCCAAGTGCTGAGATTACAGCTATGTACCACCATGCCCAGCTTCCTTTTCCAGCCTTCTGAGAAAGACACTAGGACTATCACAAATGCATGCTGCTGCAAAGTTTGGTGGCATGCAGGGCATAGGGGGACAGAAGAGACTCAAATTCCAGTACTGTCCCAATGCCTTGACCTATTCTCTTATTCTACTGCACTTCAGTTCTAATGCACTTCAGTGCATTTCTTAGCATTGCAGTGGGAGTCCAGGGGATCACCAGACATAATTATAACTCAGCCAGGTACCCATGGAGACCTGAGTTCACAACCCAGGTAAAATAGCCCTCCTGTACCTATAGGGCACATACTATTGAAGCAAAGGCAGGTGGACCCTGAGGCTCACTGGCCAGCCAGCCGAGCTCCAATCAGTGCGTCCAAGGAGGAACACCACCCAAGGCTGGCCTCCATCCACATACACACACTCATACACCCCCCACCCCACCCCAGTCTTCCACACAGGTCCATGGACATGCATACACCCACAGTCCCACAAATAAAGAAATAATCGCAGGCCCTTGGGGGGTGCTAATTCTCACATCTAGCTTTCCAATTCAGTCTCCTAGCTAAGTCTCATATCTGTGACATAGTTTAGTCTTTCTCTCTCTTAAGATTTTATACACACACACACACACACACACACACACACACACACACAGATAAACATACATATAATGGGTATAGACCATCCATGGACATATCAATGAATTTTCACAAAATGGAGGCATGCACATAACTGTACCCTGGTCAAAAGACAGAGGCCAGATGCCCCTTCCTCTCTCCCTTTATAGTTGCTATCACCAACCACCCCAAGATAATCAATACTAACTACACAGACTCGTCTTGCCTACCCTGGCCTTTGCACAGACGGGATTCCTAGCGTGTGCCCCAGACCTGGTCCTTTAGCTCAGCACCGCAGCAGTCAGTGCGACCACTTCCCTGTGTGTTGCCCTGTTTCCTTCCTCCGAGTCGCTGCATGGTTTTTTGCTGTGTGGACCTTGGAGAGTCTCTCCCTGCCTTCCACAAAGTGGGCGAGGGCACGGGCATTGTTTCCGCCTTGGCTGGAGGCTGCTGTAAGTGGAACTGTTTTGAACCTTCTGGATCCTTGGCCAACACTCCCTTCAGGGAGATGCTAGCAATTGAACTGGTGGCGGGTGACTTAATTGGCGTGGAGCGGCCATGTTTTAAGTCACAAAATCCCTTTTTTAATTGCATCAAAAGAGAGCGTGCCGCACTCCATGTTTCCCGTTTAGTGTGTTTGATGGTTGAGGCCAAGGTGCCTGGGGCGGCTGAGGAGCTCATTATTCGAAAGAGCCAAGGGTTAGCCACTTCCTCTGCACCCTGCATCAGATACTTGAAATAAACCACTTGCTGTCTTTGATGCAACATGTGTTTTCCTATCCCGTGAGCTCAATAATATTTTGATCCTGGCGATGAGGAGGAACATGACGCTTGCTGCAGCACCCCACGTGAGGCTGGCCAGCAGGACTTTCAGCACACATGATTTCCAGTGATCGCATGCCTTTTTTTTTAAAGTGTGTGATATAAATAACATGAACTTCCCCTATTCCCCCTTCCCTCCCACTTCCTCCTCTTCCTCTCTTCCCCTTTGGCCGTGCTAAGGATTGAACCTAGGGCTTTAATACCCTGTAAAGGAATCGCTCCACAGCTGTGCCACATCCCCCATCCCCACTTCCCCGTCTACATACAGCATGCCAGGTTCCAAGCACGTGACACATGCAGATGCCTGTTTTAAGTTTTTATTCCATTTGGTCATGGGCTCCAACTGTGAAAATCTACACAGAGGCCACCCTCGCCACAGCACATGTGTGTTTCTTGGTGGACTTCCGGAGTCCTCAGGCAACATCGCCATCTATGTGGAGGCAGAGCTGGCCGGGGAAGGTGCTGGCTCTGGGAGGCTGCTGTCACCCATCTGTGTCTTTGTCTTCATCTCTCTCTCTCTAGCTTATGACCAAACACCCCGCCAAGCGGCTGGGCTGCGGGCCCGAGGGAGAGAGGGATGTCAGAGAACATGCCTTCTTCAGGAGGATCGACTGGGAGAAACTGGAGAACAGGGAGATCCAACCGCCATTCAAGCCCAAAGTGGTGAGTCCAGAAAAGCAGGCCAGGATCCTGAGCTCTGTGTCCCTGGCCCTGGGAAGTAGGAGGCTAGCAACCCTGGTCTTGGTAGAGAGAGAGATGACTCTTAGCACTCCTCACCCTCTTAAGGATGGTCACAGGACAGCCATTGGCCACCAGATTCTGCTCCGGATTCTGGGGACACTGTGCCCTGAAGAGCTTTCCTTGCCTTGTCTTTGACGGGACTCGGGCCTCCTAGATCTGCCTGCTCCCCTAGCCTCCCCCACACCCTGCCCCCCACCATGGGGGCCTGAAGCACACTTAAATCTCCACCAGCTCACGGGCAGGGTCTGAACACAGTTTCCACAGTGGCTTCTGCGTCCACTGTGAGGAGCAGGTGGCCACCGTCAGTTCCGCCAATGCTGCCTTTATTCAGCTTCTGCGATGTGATTCCCACCTTTAAAATTCTATTTCCCCCATCACATGACAGCCCCTGTTCCCGGCACTTTTCAAACATTGGTTCACATTATCCTCCCAACACCCGTGTGAGACAGACATGATTGTCCCCGCTTTGCATTTGAGGAAACCAATATGTGGAGAGGCTGAATAGAAGACATAGCTGGCAGGGCCTCGAAAGATGTGCAGGGTCCTTTCCCACTATGCTGTCTCGCTACATGTTGGTGACAGCTCTACAGCTAGCTTCTTCTGAGAGTGAGTGGCAGCCAGTATCCCCTCTCTCTAGGTTTCTGTCCTTAGAACCCGGTTTAGAACTAAACCGGGTGTCTTTAAAACACCAACTCCTCACACACCCACTCCACAGTACCAGAACATCTGCCCGCAGTGCCACGCCTTCCAAGTCCTAGCCTCCTCTGCCCCAGAGACTGTAAGGTAAGCTGCCATAGTCAGAAGTCCCCACCCCACCTGGGATAAGCCTGGATCTGTCTCCACCCGGCCTGCCTGAGCAGGCCAAGGGAACCCCTGTGGTGGCAGAGTTGCTGAGTAGGAGCAGCAAATCTTTCCTCAGATATGCCCTTGTGTCCGCTGCGCCAAGAATAACACGGTGGCGAGCCCTCGGGACTTTATTCTCCTCAGACATTTTTAGCACAGACTAAAGACAAACTAAAATTAATCAGTCAGTTCACGTTCCCTGAATCATCCTTTCAAACAGGCGACTGGGTAGTCTGCTCCCTCCAGATCCCCTCCACCAGGCCCTGGATTTGGGTGCTCTTAGGAACACAGCTTCTTCAGGCCTGGTTGGAAGGCTTGGGGACAGATGAGGTGGGCAGAGAGGATCTGCTGCAAAGGTTTCTGCAGGTTATTCACAGCAGCCTTCATCCTTGTCTTCCTAAATTAAAAGGTGAAAGGTCAGCAGTAGCATCGAAAGCAGGACTGGTTTCTCCACCTAGCCACAGAGCCCCTATGGACTCTGCCTGAAGGACCAAGCAGAGCAGAGTTGCTAGTCTGTCACATTCAGAAAGGCAGAAGTCTCAAAGCTACCATAAAACACCGATGTCTCTGGTTATTCTCACCTTGACTTCAAAACAAAACAAAACAAAAAACAATTTCAGCCTTCCACGTTTGTCAGTAGTTGGCCTTGCATTCATGAGTAGAGAAAACTGGGGCGCGGGGGATGTATCTCAGCTGAGAATTCATGCTCTTCCCTTAGGTCATAGAAAGATCTAGAAGCATAGTGATTCCTGATGTGTGAGTAGTGGTTTTTGTTTGCTTGTTTGTTTGCTTTTTTTAAATTTTCAACAAGCTGCAGTTTGTTTGTTTGTTTGTTTGTTTGTTTGTTTGTTTGTTTAGACTGGGTACCAGTTTTTAAAAAGAATAAATTGCATTTGGCTGAGGAGAAACAACATCCAGCATCATAGATAGAGGCGGAAGCCTCTAAAAACATGCAGCTTTTGTGAAGGCGGCCAGAGGCGGGAACGAGGCCGCCTGCTCAGAATGAGCATCTCTGGCCCTAGATCCTCTATGTGGGGAGCCAGAAAGAACTCAGGGACAGAAGCCAGGCTGTAGAGAACAGACACCTGTTAAAGGAGGCATGAGAAGCAAGCGGGATTGCGTGTTTTGTTCTTCGAAAAGCTGAAGAGTCCAGGCTAAGAGGGATGTAGGGGAATTCCTGGTCACAAGAAGGCCAGCGAAGAGCCACCCCTGAGCTCAGTCTCCACCCTGCCCCCATGCCACAGTCAGAGAGAAATTACCTCCTGATTTCAGGTGAGGAGCATCATGCAAGGGTCCCTAGGGTGTCACTCTGCCTGCATGACACTGTGCTGGTACGGAAACATCACACCAAGACGAGCCTCTGACTTCGATCCGTGTCCCCCCAAAGAGCCCGGCTCTGAGAGCCCACTGCCACCCCAACGTCTGAGCAGCGCTCGTAGGCCTAGCTAACAACCTTATCTTCCTGGTGGGTTTCAGACAAGCACTGGAGACTCCATTTTCCTGAGATTTGCAGGATTAAGGACCATTAGCTACTCTCCCGGCTGTGCCGCTCCGGCATCCGTGGGATTAAACCCTTGCTTACTGTCAAGTACCAGCTGTGGGACTCCAACTGCTCACAATTCAGCTGCTTCTCGGCATCTCATCTGTGCTTGTAGATTCAGGAGTCTATCATGTTTGGGTTTCGTTTGCTTCTTGCTGTTTTTCTATTTCTTAATTCTTAATTCTGTGAAGAAAAATGATTCCAGCACCATTGGCGCCACGTCCTGGAGCGACATTACCTCGCAGGGCAGACATGGAACTTCCCCTGGTGTATACTCTGTTTTGTTTTCTCACTTAAGTATCACTTAAGTAACACTTACGTTAACCTTTAGACCGAAGTGTCATGCAAAATGTGAGGTGTCACAGCTAAAGACTCTTTATGGGATGCTCCATCAGGAAGTTCAATACAGGCCCCTCCTTCTCCCACTTACATCAAAGTCAAGACCTGCAGTGCTTCTGTGGCCTGTCTCCTGTGTGCGGTCACTTGTACAAGAAAGCAACAAGTCAAGAGCGGTGGGGACCAGAGTGTCAGCGGTGAGAGAGCTATCTGTCCTACAGTGACCCATGGTGAGAAGGCCCAGTCCTCTGCAGAACCATGTCTGTCCCCAGAAAGCCACCATGTGTTACTGTAAGGCCCACATTGTCCCTGGGCAGGGGAGGCTTTCCTGTGCTAATTTGTTTCAAAGCTAAGTCAAACCAGGCAGGTAAGCTGTGCCAACACACAGGTGAAGCCTCTAGACAACTGTCTCCTCGTCCTTATGAGAAAAAACACCATCCTGCTCAATCCAGCCTTGCTGAGCCCCATGCATCCCACAGCCAACCCTAATCCTTAGAAGAAGCTCTGTCCATATTCAGAAGACTTCGAGGAAGAAAATGCTGTTTTCAGAAGACACGTCATCTCTGAAAAGGTCTATCTTCAGCCACAGAAGAAATGAATGGGCTGTCCCTCCTGCGGCATAAAGCAGGCAAGAGCACACAAGACAAGGAACAGGTCAGCCAGCCTGCTTGGCCACCCAGCTCTCACCAAGGGAAGGACAGTCCCCTTTCTGCTTGGCCCAGAAAGTGAAAGCTCCTGCGGGCCAATCAGCCACTCTGGCCACCACAGGGTCATCTCTCCCTGCGTGTTAGTCATGCAAATGAAGTGGCCAGGAGTGGTCCTCATTTCCCCCAGCTGAGAGCAGGGGTGCTACAGACCCAGCAAGCACAGAGTCCATTGATTTCTTTTTTTTTTTTCTGTTTTTTTGAATTCTATCCATTGGCACAAAGAAGTACAATCATTCCTTCTGAGACAAGGTGGAAATAGCCACTGTACCAAATGGGATATTAGAGGGGGAATGCTAATCTGTAAAGTCAACACCAACAACTAAGTATTCCTGAATCCACAGGTAGGCGATGCTTCTTGTTAAATGGGCCAGTTTCTTAGAGACAGCCTTTCCTGGGAAATTACGGTAGTTACTTTATCAAAAGGAGGTAGGAAAAAGTAGAGTAACTTTCACCGGGGCATTGTCATCCTTCTAGCAAGAGCCAAGGACGGTAAGACCAGCAGGCGTAAGTGTCACTGTGATGAACAGTCACAATCAGACCTCCTTCCCCTCCCCATCACCATGAAGAGAGGCCTCAACGGGGATGCTTACAGGAGGAAGCCCACCCTTCCCAGTTCATGACGTCATTTGCTGTTTTAGAGAATGTGGTGGTGGTTTGGGGTTGGCAGTTATTTTTTAGATTATTTTGAAGGAATTTCTCCGACCTGTGAAAGAGTTGGTGATAGCGCCGCCGCTATACCAGTACTCAAGAGGTAGTGGTAGAGGGATCATGAATGAAAAGACACCCTGAACCACACAGTGAGATCCTGCCTCAAAAAGCCAAAGCCTAGGGGTGTAGCGCAGAGCTGCAGCACTTGCCTGACAGGCATAAGGCCCTGGTTTCAGCCCCAGCACTGCAAAAAAAAGCGGGAGGGGGGAGGGGATTGGGGAGATCATGTAAGAAGGTCAACATTCCCACTGCTTAGGTTACCTAGGTGTTGACATTTTACCCTGCTTGTTCCATTTGTCCTCTGAACACACACACACACACACACACACACACACACACACACACACACACAAGTTTTCCTGACCCACTTGAGATTAAGTTGCTGATATAATGCTTCTTTAAACATAGATAATTCTGTGCATATTTTCTAAACTTGAGGACATCTTGCTGCTCAGTGTTCTTTTAATAAGGAGTCTGCAAAGTTACTTGTACGGAGCAGCAGCTACCCAAGTGAAGGAAGAGGTCTGTAGAGACTGTCTAACTGAGATTATGCCTCTGGCACATCTAATCAGTCCTCTTGAGTGGCAGGGAGATTCATCTTCCTGGTCTTTCCATTAAGCCAGTAACAGGGATGCTAATTAAAACTGAGATTCTCAAGACTCAAGGAGCTTTGCTGACAATTTAAAAACACTAAGCATCCTTGGAGACAGAAGAAATCACATCATGGTGTGTTGGGGTTTGATTTAAGCCTTTAAATCACTCTCCATCAGCATCTTCCACTGGTGAATTAGAAGCAAACAGTTCCTCCTGTTCTTTACAACTTACTCTCCCAAATCTTTTTCTGCCTGTAAGAAATGAAACATTTTAAATAATAAATATAATTAAATTGTAAGCTTTAGCATTTCGGTGGTTAAGGGCATTGTCTATACAGGCCCTGTCTGCCCTCAGGTTGATGTGCTCACATTGCCCAAAGGCCAAGCCCCAACAATGATGGTCACTGTACTATTCTTGAAAAGAGATCTTTAAACCCTCTAGACCTGGCCGTTAATACAAAGAAAGGCCAAAAGGAGTGCACATTTTTATCCCATAGAAAATAACATTTGGTGGGCCGGAACCGTCACCCTCACACACGCATGGGCTTTTATAGCTTCAAGAATATGCTCACTGAAAAAGCCAGGTGTGCGGCTCACAACCGTTATCCCGGCCAAGCAGATCTCTGGGGCTCACTCGCCAGCCAGCCTAGCCGACATGGAACGCTCCAGACTAGTGATAGCAGACGTTGCGAGGCATGGCAGCTGAGGCTGTCCTCTGGCCTAGATGAGCACACACTTACAATGCTCATTCTCCTGCAAATCCAAGTGCAGCTGTACGCGTGCGTACACACACACACACACACACACACACACACACAAATGCACTCACTTTTTTGTTCTGATTTTTGATCAAGTGTTTCTCTGTGTAGCCCTGGCTGTTCTGGAACCTGCTATGCAGACTAGGCTGGCCTCCCTGAACTCAGAGATCTAGCTGCCTCTGTCTCCTGAGTGCTGGAATAAAGGTATAGGGCCATCATGACTAAGAAGGTACTCACCTATACGTCCTCTATCTACCAGCAAACTCATCCATGAAACTAGACTCCCTCCAAACAGCATTTGTCCCTCCCAAGATAGTGTCCTAAGGTAATAGGTGAGCCGAGCATGTCTAATGATGTCCAAAAGACCAACGCCCTTCTCTAGTCCCTCACCCCAGAGAATGTTGGCCAGGAGTAGTGGAAGTCTCAGTCTCTTTCAGGCAATTATTTCCATTAAAATGCTATCCCTTTGCAGTCATCAGCCAAATAGTAAGAATAGAAAGGGAAAGATGGTCTCTCCCCGTCCCTAACTTTTATAGTCCCACAAGTCATGATCTTTTCTGTAACCTTCCAGAAAGCTGTATGCTTGCATAAACGCATACACAAAGGAGACAGTACAGCCTTGCGCACCTCGCATCTTTCACATAGCAATGCACCGCAGAGGTTCGTGGGTTCATGGCAATTTTCACATGGCTGTTCCTGGTTCTCGACATCTCCAATTCCTCTCCTCTGTCCGTTCTTATTCTCCAGACTTTCTGTACCAAAATGCACTGGCTTCAGTGGGCATCCAGGCCTTCGGTGAGCACATTTTCAGACCCTGAGTGACTACGCAAACTAACCTCACTTTTTCACCATTAACCTCGTGCTGCTGCTTGCCCTCACCCTGCATCGAGACCTTCCCTGAGCATGCTGGTCTTCATGGAAAGGGCAGAGCAGTAGCCAAAGGCCCTCCTCCAGGGGCTTCTGTGCAGTTGACCTGACCTCCTGGGAAGCACAATGCAGATTCCAGCAGCTTTTGTCTGCCACTGACTAGTTAACTCACACAGGGAGATACAAGGAACTGTGCAGAGACGGGGCGACATGCTCACAAATGCTCACACTGCACAGTGCAGTGCTTCACTGTGGGTAAGCATTCTCCTGATGCCAAGGATGCCCTGCCATACCCAGCAACTGTAAGAGGCCCTCCCCGGATTCCAATGTCTCTTCTTCTTTCTGTGCTTCTGCAGCTAACCTTTAAGCTTCGTTTGTTCTGAGCTCTGCCTACCCTTCTGGGAGTTGTGTGGTTCTGCTTCCTAACAGTCATTGTTCTGTAAGCACTCACATTCCCGTGCCAGTGACCATGCAGTTACATCTAACGTTGCTGAGACACCATGCGTTTAGACCGACGCATGCGCCACACATACTCAGTGCCTCAAAGGAGTGAAAAATCACAGGCAAGAAGCCACGCCCTGCAGCACAGCTCAGTCTCCTCCCTCTGCTCTTCCTCAGAACAAAGTGTTTTGGAGGGGTGCTTGCCACACAGGACATGGGTACATCTAGAGTCTGCGTCATTCCATGCTTTGTCACACCTTTACTGCACCTGACTTCCCTTGGGTTCGCTTTATTGATTGGTGAATTTACTAAATGGGTGGTGTCTTACTCTTCTGTCATTGGGATGAAATACCCTGACAAAACAAACTTATGGGAGAACGGGTACATTTTAGCCCACAGTCCCTTATTTTTGGCAAATCGAGGTGGCAATAACTCGGACTATCTGATTATACCCATGTTGAAGAGAAGAGAAAGAATGAATACACACGTTTGCACTCACCTTGCTTCTCCCGCTCATGCGTAGTCCAGGATCCCTGGTTTAGGGAATGGTGTCACCCTCAGTAGGCAGGGCTTCCTTAGCGTAAACAAGACAATCCTTCACAGACCTAGCCAATATGATCTAGACAATCCCTCATTGAGCCTGCCTTCCCGGGTGGTTCTAGATTGTGTCCAGTGGACGATTAAAACTAATCATCTGCGTAGAGACATCAAAAATGACAAAGATGTTAATTCCTTAATGAGGAGATCAAAGAGAGGGCAGATTGTTAATAGCACTCATACATTCATTGATTCAAATATCAATTGCTTGCATTCAGGACCACTGCTACGTGCTGTGTCTTCTAGCTGTCTACTGTCTCATCATTTAGAAAGGCCTCACATACGCTCTGTCCTTCAGCCCTCACCACAGCCTTGGAAGGTGGTTGGTCACATCCCATTTTACCTTTAAAGGGACATGCAATGCGACTCCTAAAGCTATAGCTGGGCCTTTTGATCTTTGGCCTGGTCCTTCACTCTGCTGACCTTCCTCAAGAGTCAGTAAGCACCAGACAGCAACTGTTTCCCAGGAGATCAGTGGCACCTGCCTGGGTTCACACACCAGCCTACTCTGGTCTGGACTGCTTCTTGATGCCTATTTCTCTTCTGAGTTCGTCCCATGCCACTTTGCTGGCAAAAGTTTCTGCCTGTAAAAACTGCTGTTGGCCTGTGGAGGTGGAGGCCATGATTATTCACCCCAGAGGGATTGTTCATAAGCTGACTGAGCTTCTGTGAAGGCTAGTGGACTAGAACTCGGGGGTCCCAAACAACCCAGACCTGCCTGTTGTTGTAGCTGCCGAGGAGGGTGTTTTTCAAATGGCTGTGATAATGTTTCAGCTTCACCTCTGAGGAATATTGGGAGAACATCTGCGACCAAGCTAGCTTCTTATGCCCCTCATTCACTTGCTTGCCCACAGATCTCACTGGGTGCCCCCCCCCTTTGTCTTTTACTCTCTGTTCAGCTCCGAGGTGGAACCATCAAGCTGATGATCTCAAAGTTGGGTCATAGGCAATGGACGATAGATTCTTAAAACACATCATCTTCTGCCCCAGCATCCACCCCAGCATCCAAAGAGCTCGGGTTGTTGTAATCTTTGTCTGTATTTGCTGGTGGTATGTAAGATCGCTGCATAACGTCTTTAAAGACAAGTAGTTCAAAATCTTCTCTGGTTTCCCCAAAACAGATCCTCTGTTTCTGGACCTGGTTTTGCTTAGAAGTGTGGAAGGTTCTTTTTTGAGACACTTGCCCTAGTATAAGATCAACTTATATTTTTCACAACATTCAATTTGTGAGTAAAACCTTCATGCTGCCTTTTGAGGCTGTCATTCACTCTGATATGACCACCCTCAGGGTAAAGCATCTACCAAGTCTTGGGTCTCCTCACACCCTCAGACTCAATCCCCAGTTTCCCAGAGTCTGTCTATCGTCCCCATTCTTGCTGAGACATACTCACTCCCTAGTTGCTTTTGTTTGTTTGCTGGCTTTGGTTTGGGTTTTTTGTTTGTTTGTTTGTTTTTGTTTTTGTTTTTTTGTCTCATGGTTGATATGTCTGAACTTCAGTGATTTAATTTTTATTCTTTGTCCTCAGCCTGCCCTAGCCTCTCCACCTAAACCGAGCCAGTTTAACAAAAGCTTTCATTTATCGGAATGTGGTTTCTTTTCCTCTTCTTTTTTTTAATTTTTATTTTTAACATTAATTTTTATTTTTAAAATTTATTTAATTTTTATTTTATGTGTGCATTAGTGTGAAGGTGTCAGATCCCTTGGAGTTGGCATTACAGACAGTTGTGAGCTGCCATGTGGGTACTCGGAATTGAACCCAGGTCCTTGGAAGAACAGACAGCGCTCTTAACCATGGAGCCATCTCTCCAGGCCCTCTCTCCCTCTCTTCCCTTGAGCCAGGGAAAATTCTTTTTTTTTTTTAATTTTATTTTTAAATTGTACATGTACCTGTTCTGCCTCCATGTGTTTGTGTGTGCCTGGTTCCAAGGGAGGTCAGAAGAGGGGGCTGGATACCCTGGGACTGGAGTTAGGTTGTGAGCCACCATGTGGTTGCTGGGACTTTGCATCTGAAAGAGCAAACAGTACTGCTAACCACTGAGCCATCTTTCCAGGCCCAACCCAGAGAAACTTCTAAGAAGAGTTAGAGTGAGAAAGGAGAAAGGTGTCTCTGGTGGGGAACAATGTTGAGACAAACGGTCACATGGCCATTCAGAGTGATACAGGGCAGAGATTTAACTGATTGGGGCTCCACGTTTTCCCCTTAGTCCACAGTCTTCAGCACAGACAGCGCGAGGCCTTGACAGAATTTTTCCATCTTGTTTATTACAATACACTGCTTTATAAGCACTAGACAGCTTAGCTATAACTCTTCTCAGAACACTGGCTGTAGAATCTGATGTCCTCTTTCCTTCTTGCCTCTCTCAGTGTTCGTGTTTGTAGATTTTGAGGACTCTTCTTTTAGTTTTATTTTTTTTTAACCCCCTCCTTTGGCGATAAAGCCATGGCACTAAGAAACTTCTCACTGGAACTAATTTGTGAGCATCATAAAGACAGCATTCAAATAAAGGACTACACTCACACAATCTTTTCAAAGAACAAATCCATAAACGCAATGCTAGACAGGCAGGCAAAAAGAACATTTACCTTGGCTAGCCTTGTTCTGCTTTATAGGGACACACATTCTCTCTCTCTCTCTCTCTCTCTCTCTCTCTCTCTCTTTCTCTCTCTCTCCTTGTGTTTCTCAGAATCTCCTTCTTGCCCTTCTTTGCATGGTCAGTATCAGAAAAAAGCACAAATGCTATCTTCTTAGGGGTTCTTGTAGCCATACTCTGAAAGCATCAACAGTAAATGCACTTGAATTCGTCCAGGCTTCAGGTACTCATCCATCACCAAAAGGGAGTTTTCCTCAAAACCAACACACATAGGGTTGTAACACTTGCTTATAATGCTTTTTCCTCGGCCTTCTGCAACTTCTCCATGCTCTGCTCCCACACATTACTGCTTCTGCCTAATTTCCTTGCCTGGCCCCTTCGCACCAACCACAGGACCTCTCATTACAGTCTAGATATATGGAGTCCAGTATCACAGCAGCTGCTGTTGATACTTTGAGCCAATAAGTCTCTGAGAGGAACGGGGAGGCCTTCATTTTTAGGGCATTTAGCAGTATCCCTCTCTAACCACTAGATGACAATGGCATCCTTTGTCCAAGTTATGACAATTAGAGAAAAATGCATTCCCTGGAGGAAAACTCTTACCTGGCTGAAAAGCCAAGTCTTATCAAAAAGGCAACTGTTTCTTTAGCTGTTTACATAATTGCAAGGAGTTGAATGTGTTACCTCAATGGAAGCTGGTTTACATTGTTTATCTGATTTATGAATTAAATGGTAGATTCCAGATCAGTTCCTGAGAAGAAACAGTATCCCCTTATTTGCTTCCTAAAGAGCCCTTTTCAGTGGTTCAGGATATCCTCTGCATGTGGGGTGGTGTGATTGCAGCCTCTGCCTCTGCTGACCTTTGCCCTGAAGTGCTGTGGGTTCTTGCAAAAAAAAAAAAAAAAAAACGTCCTGTGAATATGCTGTTTGAAAGCCAAAGCTTTGTTGCTCCATATGTAGGAGGCAGACTGATACAATGAGTCTGCCTCATCACCTGAATGGACTCCAGAGTGGCTTGAGGACCCCACCCCCAACACACATTGCTACCCCCATTGCTGCAGCGTGAAATGTCCTTGAGTTCAGAGTATGTGACTGCTTATTAAATGAAAATAATATTGGGAAGGGACACTGTCATTTTTGAAGACCTTACTTTGAATTTAGGACATGTTTTCTGCCTCCATAGACTCTTAGAACTGTGTCTTAGTTGCTGCAATGAAAGTGGGAAGTTATAATGAATTGGAATTCTCTAGAAAGCCCATTTAGAAGATAAGTGAGAAAATATAGCCCATGAGACAGACTAACACATCTCTGTTTTTAAACAAATAAATATCGTGCACTGAACTCTGATCAGCTGCCGTGTTCTGTATGGAACTTCATAGTTAACCTTTATAATAGCATGAGGAGGGAAATATAGTTCCTCTCCCGGCTCTTCAAATGAGAGAATGGGGTAGGTTCCACCTCACAGATTACCTAGAACTGCCCTCTGTTAGAGATCCAAGAATGCCTCCTTAGATTAAAATGTATGCTTACTCAAAGCGAATTCACGTTGCTCTAATTGAGCTGCCAGCAGATAGAAGAACCACGGTTGCAGCATGTTCAGAACCATCCCTAGGAGCATCGGTGAAGCTCTCAGCTCTTTACTGGAAATCCCAGACACTTTGGCATGCCACAACCCTTCTAGGTGTTTGGAAAAGTAAGACTATTCCTTCCCTTCCTTCCTAGAAGGAATGTAACGTTTTGCAAGTGCATCGTGCAATGGGTTTTGCGTAACTCTTAGTCATATAGTTGACTCTGAGTTGAGTAAGACTCTCCTACACTACTGCTTAAGCAGCTGTCTGGCTAGATAACCACAGGGAATCTATACCAAAGGCCTCCATTTGCAAAGAATGCCTTGGGGGGGTGATATTCAAGACAGAGCATAGACTTTACTGTACCTGTGCATACCTTCTCCTGTCTTGAGCCCATGCTGTGAATGAGCTCCATGTTGACCTGCCTGCCACTTGACCAGCCGTGTCCAGATGTACAGAGTTCTTGCTGGGCTCAAAAACCTCATCTCCTACTATTGCCAATGTACCTACCCCATTTGCTTTAAAGTTACTCTGAGGGCTGGAGTTTCTAAAACATACACAGCTTCTGTCTGATTACAAATATTATTACAAAGAGCCAGATATGGGACAAAAACCTCACCCTATCAATGAAAGGTTACCTACAGGCACAACCAATATCATGGCCTTTTCAACATGGAGCTATGACTGTGTGTGCACATTCATGCTCATAGCTCTGCTTGCACAACAAGGTGATACTGTAGTGGAGAGGCTGTCTTTTTTGCTATGTTGTAACACAACAGTACATCTCTATCTAGAGTTTTCATTCTGAGTACATATGAAGAATTACACTCAGGTAACTCTCTGTTGTTTGCTGTGCCTGGCTTCTGATTCCAGTAGGCCTGGAAGTCCTGCAAGATTCTTGCTGCCCAGCCAGGCCCAGTTTCCCTGTTGGCACTTCCATTACATCGAAACGCTCTCAGAAAACCACTCCTGTGATTTGTATCTTCTAACCTCTTCTTTTTCTCTTTTTTTCCCCCCCACAGTGCGGCAAAGGAGCAGAAAACTTTGACAAGTTCTTCACACGAGGGCAGCCCGTCTTAACACCTCCAGACCAGCTGGTCATCGCTAACATAGACCAGTCTGATTTTGAAGGGTTCTCGTATGTCAACCCCCAGTTTGTGCATCCGACCTTACAAAGTGCCGTGTGAAACAAACAAACAAACAAAAATGAGAGATAAAATGCCTCCCCAGCCCCCAGCCTCCTCCCGCCCCACCCCCACCCCCGCATTGGGAAATGATCCTTAACCTTAAAATTTTAAGGCTATGGCCTTGTATTTTGTTCCACACAGAGACCTGAAAAGTCTAGGGACATTAGTCCATAAGTGATTAACTTTTCAGGGTCTCTCTCTCTCTCTCTCTCTCTCTCTCTCTCTCTCTCCCAAGAACATTATCTTAGTGGATGATGACATAATGTACAGAGTACAGTTTAATTATTTAGAAGTCACATTTGACTGCAAGTTAATTCTTCCTAGAAAAAAAAAAAGATACTTATCTTCCCCCCCCCTCCCCTTTTTGGTACGATTTGATATAATCTGCATACCCTCCACTCTGGATTTTTACTATCAGGATCCCTCAACCAAAGATAGTAAAGTGATTCCAACTCCAACTCAAGGGACAGAAACATTTCCACCCAAGATGTCTTTGGAACACACACACACACACACACACAAAAAAAAAAAAGGAAGCCCAAAGAGTAAGCAAAGACAGGTTGGGGGCTAGTATCTTCAAGCCCCCATTACTTCTATTCTCTATTTCGATGGAAACAGTCCCTGGAATTTGAGAGGGCAGGATGAACCACCGTTCCCAAATGTCATAGCACAACCATAGTGCAGCAGTTTGAGAGTGAAAGAAAACTTCAGACAGTTATTCAGTTGAAAACTTCAGATGATTGAATCTATCATCTGTGTTTCCCTACTTGGTTGATAACTATCTTGATAACTCATTCTTTTTAAGAGGCCAAATCATCTAAGGACTTTGCTGAACAAGCGTGTGAAATCATTTCAGATCAAGGATAAACCATGTGTATGTTCATTTTAATCTCTGGGAGATGACTCTTCAGTCCAGGGTGCCATCAGTAACCATGCCACTACTCACCAGTGTTGTTAGCCAACCCCTCCACGCACACAAGAATGTTTTGCTACCTTTGTGGGTACCCTTTCTAAGAAGCTGAAGTGTATGCCCCAACCCCTTTTGTACTATTTATTTAATAAGCTGCAGTGTCGTTTATGAAAGTACAATGTATAGTAACTTAATCAAAGTACCGACTAGCATCAGTTCCTATTGATTGATTTTCCCTCTTTCTCTAGCCCTAACATCTACGTAGAGATGAAAAATGGTATAGTTTGGGTTCCCCTTTCCAGTTCTTACTGAATGACACACCTGGAGCTGTAGGATCAAGATACTTTCTGCTTATATCAGCTCAAAGATGTTTTCTTGCTAGAAGGATTTTAATATGTTTTGCGAGTGCATCATGCAATGGATTTTGCATGTTTATAATAAAACTTAATAACAAGTTAATCTATATTATTGATATGATTGTATCAAGTATAAAGAGTATTATGATAATTTTTATAAGACAAAATTGTGCTATATTTGTGAAGGCTCACGTTTCCAGTCTGCTTTAAGATTAAGTGTTAGCTTTATTCATTGCTGCTGTGCTCTCTCTTACCCACTACCCCACACACTGGCACTTATCAGATATATTAATTTTTTAATGTAGATGTAATTTTAAAAATGGATGGCTACTTTACATGTTTAACTAGACTTTTACTATATATGTGTATATATGTATATATCTATATATATATTTGATTCTACCTGAAAACCCCGGTTTTGTTTGTGGGGATTATTTTTGAGATGAGACTCTCTTAATTTCTTCATGTTATCTTCTGTTCAGGTTCCTCTACCACTCCTCCTCTTGGGGACAGCTGGAAATGTTTAATTCCAATGTTCCTGATATGTATACATGTGGCATTGTTACAGCACCCAGGCTGAACTGTGTGTGTGTGTGTGTGTGTCTGTCTCTCTGTCTGAGTCTTTTCAGCCTATGTCTTTTGGGAACTCTAGGGACAAAAGGGTGGAAGGATTCCTTTCTGTAATGTGCACATGGACACACCACAAGTATGTTGTCTGTCTTCCTGCCACAGAATAATTCACTGTGTACCCCAAAACACACCAACTCCTTGAAACAAACTTTACCCCATGCCTGTGTGTAGCCTGAAGCTGTTACCAACAGACTCTTTTCAGAGGCACATACTGTCTTAAAGCTGTGGCTAGAACATTCTAGCCTTTGAAGAGCACATCTTTGGCAAAACAGCTCCCGGTACAAGGTGTTCAGAAGAGGCGGGCTTCTGCAGCATGATGATTGTGAAAATAAAGAGTGAAGATGGAAGCTCCCAGCAGTCCCTGCGGAAGGCATCTCTCCCGGAAGTGTCACCCAGCTAAACTCTTCTCCTCTCTCCGCCTGTCTGTTCGACAGTCGAGCAGTATGCAGCCCACCAAGGGTCTTTGAGATAAGGATCATAGGCTGTTCTTAAACCCCCTAATCGGAAGGAGATGTGGAGTGGAGGATGGGCCAGACCAGAAAAAAAGCAGTTTCTTCTGCAGCGTTTCATGAATTCTGGATTTTAGAACTCAAAAAAAGGGGGAGGGGAGCCAGGGGATTTCAGGTGTTGATCTTAGAAGCCCAGCTCATCATCCTGGTGATCCAGCCTTATCAAAAACACTATCCTTGGTCCAACAGTAGAGGAGCTGGCTTCTAAGTGAGCCTTGGAAATGAAAGCATTGTTCTTTCCCAGCCGGAACAGCAACAGGTCTGACCCCCAGCTAGACCTCTCAAGGTTCAGGAAATCACAGAGAAGGAACGCAAGGGTCATGGACAATCTGTCCGAAGGTGCCAAGCTGCCTGATTGTTTGAAGCAAGTCGAAGGCTTGGGTTCTCCCTTAAGCCACCAACAGCCAGCTCCAAATGCCTCAGCTTCTCCAGAAACCATGTGCAGTCCCTTGGATGGCTTGTTGTCATAAAGAATGTTAAAACAACAATCTCAAAAGGGGGGTGGGTGGGAATTACGGAGGCACAGAGCTAGCATTTGCCTAAGGAACAGAACGCTGGAGGACAAACTTAGGAGAAAAGATAAAAATTTAAGAAAGTATCCATGATGCAGCCTATTTTATACACTGCTGAGTGTTAAATTTAGATAAAGGCTAATACTCTAAAGATCGGGGCAGCCCAAGACAGTTACTGCTGCAAAACTAACTCATGTGGATAACCATTACCAGCTTCTAGGCAGGATCAGTTGATAACAGTCTACACCATCGCCCCCCTTCATAGGCCCTGTGTGGATGGAGGCTACAGGGAAATGGCTGGTTTTTGAACTGAAGTGTCTGTGTAGGAGGTAAGAATCAGGAGCATGGCTTGAAAGGTTTAGTCCCTGGGTTGGAGGGTCAGGAAGCACTGCTCTCAGACGCTGCCTGCATTGGCAAGATCTGTGGAGGAGAACCTAGCTCAATCCGAGTCTCCACAGGACCCATCAGGCTGTGTGACCCAGAAAAGCCATTGAAATTGTCTTGTATTATATTCCCCTGGAAGGTGGCCTTTGCTCAGCGGCTGCTCTCCCCTCTTCCACCACAGGCCAGCGGGCTGCTGGCTCTGCCTTTGGCATGGCATCTAAAGTTACCCGGTGCTTGGGTTGAATGGAAAGAGCTGGAATAGGCTGCCAGGTGCAGCCCCGGGAGTTAATGGGCAGGAGCTAATTCAGGCGCTGGACAAGAAGCCCCAGGAACTAAAATGACTGCCCTTCACCACCTCGCATCCCCCCCCCCAACCTCTGCGGCCTAGTTTGAGCTAGTAGCCTTTTCTTTAATTAGTCTTTCTATCAGTAATTTGAGAAACTCAGGAGGCCAGGAGTTTTCTGGACGCTTGGCCTGAGATGGTCCTGTGAAAGATTACCAGGCCAGTATTAACCCTCAAGTGTTGCCGCTCGCGAGCTACAGTTCTTAAAAGCGTGGTGGCTTGCCAAGCCCCAAAGAGCCACCCATTGATGTATCACACAGAGGAGGAAGCTGAAATGAACGCCATGTGAGAAGAGCAGAGTTCTAGTGTACCCAGAAAGACATGGAAGGTTGGCGGAGAGATTGGTGGTACCCGCAGGGGTCATTGGTGCAAATGAAAGTTGCCGTCTGTCAGTCTTCAAATGTGTGTCTTTCGTCAGGGACACGGGCTGTTGTTTCTCTTCCAACCCTCCCAACTGTAAGAAGTCCTTTGCCCTGAACACAGCCTGGCCAGCCAGCAGACCCTGGAAGCCACTAAGTTCCATCTTTTTCCTTCTGATAATAATGACTGCTGAGACTAGGTGCAGAAGTCGCAAAAACAGCCAACAGTGTCCCTCCAGCTTCTGCTTAGCAGGAAAAATAAGGAGGGTTTGTGCGGGGCTTTGTTTTCGCAAAACAGGGGGGGGGGGGGGAGGGAAGTGAGAGTCACATGCTTTTAAAAGCCTCCGCAAGGCAACACCACCTGACAGTCATTTTCTCACCTTGGTCTTATGAAATCACCTATTTCCTGTGTGTACGGGTCACACTGTTTCCTGTTTGTTTACAGCCCCAGAAGGGCAGGTGTGCCCGTCCACACCCCACAGCTGAGCACCCCACACAGCCATGCTCAAGAGATGCATGCTGAGCCAGGGGCCTGAAAGGATGCTGACCATGACAGATACAGGACAATGGTAATGAAAGTAGCGGGTCCTCTGGTTAGCAGCGGCTCCACATTAATGTGACAGAGTGTTAGAAAACAGGCTTGGAAATTTGTCTTGAACTGCTGTTAACAACATGTGATGGGCAAGCAACACCCCTGCCCTGTCTCATTGAGCCAGTGCAGCAAATCTAAAGAAAGCTGTTACTTTCCGCTGTTAGAATAACCCAGGAAATCAGGAAAGGGTGCTGGAGACATGCGCAGATGCGGCGTTCTAGAGATGGTGTCTCCTGCTGTCCCCGGGATACTACAGTACCAAGACTCCATGGTCAAAAGCCTGTATGGCTCAGCTTCCTGCACCCCTCATTCGTGTGGTCAGGTGTCAGTCAACAAACACAGAGGACATACTAAGTGATTAAACAGCCTTACTGTGACCCTCCCCGGAAGCCCACAAGTTCCAAAGACTTTTTTTTTTTAACCTAAAACAAGAAATTAACTTATTTACTCCAATAGAAGACAAGAATATCCTGGGCTATTTGTACTTTTTTATAGAGAACTTTAATAACTCGATTCTTTAAAAAAAAAAACATGAGTTTTTAAAATTAAAACTAATACAAATTTCATAAAAAATCCAATTCCATGAAGCCTATAGGAAGATTTCATCCAGGTTGGATAGAGTACCCATGGCCTGTATTCCCACTGCAGGATTTCCCCACGCCAGTGAGGTCCACCGGTGTCCACACTGGAGTGGCTGCCGGAGGGTGTTCTCTCTCTTTTTCAGTAGACACTAAGGACAGCTGCCTGAGGTTTAGCCATCTTCCAACTGCAGGGAAGATGGCTGTATAGCCCCCGCCTTCCCGATGCAGTCCGAGGAGAGCACTCTTGGGGACCTCTGGGACTCCACTCTGCTCTAAGGGTCTGTGAGCAGGATGGGGCACTTCTTCCTTCTCCAACTCCATCCACAGTCACTTAGTCTCTCATACCTAGTTTAAAAAAAAATGAGAGAGGCCCTAGAAGGATTTTGCTCATTGAACAATCCAAAACCTACTACCCCAAGAAGAGGCAGCATCAAGTGTGCTGGAGGCGTCTGCCTCCATGCCCGTGAGTGCGAGTAGACAGAGCCTTCCCTTTCAGACAGCAGCTATCCAGCCCATTTTGTAAGGACCCCTTTTTTTCTAGATGACAACAAAAGGCGGCTTTGCACTTTCTGATTAAACAACTTGTGTCTTTTGTCTCCTGCTTAGTTTTAAGACTATTCTGTGATCAAAGTTTGTAGATTTTTGTTAATATTTTGCCTGGAAAAATGTGACTCTCTCCTTGGGAGGTTTAGTAGACTATCGAAAATTATAGGTGAAGGTGATTACTATTTTGAGCCTAAAGGTTTTCTAAGAATCTAAGACCTCGGATCCTGACTATGAAGGTTTTTCAGAATGTCTTTTATAGATGATCAGAGAAGCATTTGAAGTTGTGTTTCCTACACGGTTTCTGTCTTGTTTTATGAAGGACACGCCACGTTCTAATCTCTCATTGAAAAACACCATGCAAAACCCCAAATTGGTTTGGAGGAAGGAGTGAAGGTTGAGGTTTTCCGCCTGATGAGCCGTAGCGGGCTGTCCACGGCTTGTTCGGTTACCTAGCGGGTGAGGCGGATATGTAAATTACTGCATAGTTTTCTTGGATTTGTGTAACCTCTAATCTCCGTTTGCATGATTCGCTTTGTTAGATGCATTCATTGTAGTTCCGGAAGCAAGTGTGTCTGAATAAAGATACTGATCACCGCTGAGCCAGCGGCTGTCATTTGCGTCCCGCAGTGGCCTAGCTCTTCTTTCCCATCCAGTGTTCACTGAATGGTGTCAACTCCAGACACGCTCTGGAGAACAGTTTCATCTTTTCACCTAGTTCAAGCATGGCTCCCTATTAGAGTCACTTTAAAAAAAAAATCATAAATTAGCCTTGGGGACTGGAGAGATGGCCCAGCAGGGTAGAGCACTCACTGTGCAGTCACGAAGAATACAGTTCAGACCCCCAGCTCACACACAGCAAGCAGGGTGTCCCACAAAGCCAGCACGGCTGGACCTGACACCTTCTGGCCTCTGGTAAGCCTGTGTGAGAGCACTCCCATTTGCACATACACTCGCATACAAATCAACAAATGAATAAGGAAACGTATTAAAAAGAAATCAAAATCCTGTGTGCTGGACCAGGGAGACGGTTCGATAGGTAAAGGCGCTTGCCACCAAACCTGAGGACCTGAGATCAGTCCTCACGACTGACGTACTGGAAGGAGAGAACTGACTCCTGGGAGGTGTCTTCTGACCTCCGCAGGCGTGCTGTGCCTGGCTGGCTGGCTTACTCGCTGCCCTCCCTCTCGACAGGATCTCACAAAGTCCAGCCTGGCCTCAAACCCTGATGGTCAGAGTTGCACTCTTGATTAAGTTATATTCTTGATAATCCTTAAGTTCTTGATCCTCCGGCCTCTTCGCCTTCGCCTGTAGTGCTAGGGCACAGGCAAACCATCACAGCTAACTGTAGTGCTGGGGACTGACCCAGGGCTTTGTGCATACCAGGCAAAAAGCCTGTCAACTAAGCTATGTCCCCAGCCCTCAAAACCCAGTTTCTAAAAGCCAAGGACTGACGTCGGCAGCGCATCTTGGTCACTCTCTTCTGACATCCTCCTTTGAGAGGCCTCTCTCCTCAGGCACATAGCTTTGTTTCCCTGTACCCCACCTCCCATCCCCAGTCCTGCAATGCCCAGCCCAGGCCTGCCCATTTTAATGCAAACATATGTGCGTCCAACCAGGTCAATGTTCTATCCCTAAGATGCTGAACTCACACCTAACCTCCCGAAGTCCAGGGCCCTGCAGCTGCCTTGGCCAGAAGGGCTTGAGTCAGTCTGCCAAGATTTCTCTGGTGCCTTCTGAGGCACAGGCAAGATTAAATGTGGCTTGTCCAGCCAGCCCTACAGAGGTGGAGGAGACAGTCTGAGGTCATAAGCAAAACCCTTCCAGGGGTACCAGATATCACCAAAATAGAAGCTCAGAAACTAGATCTTCTGTCCAATAATGGCCTTTATCACCACCTTTATCCATCGACACCCAGTCTATCAGAGCAGGCACTGCTGAGGCCACTCAGTCAGAAGTCTCAGCTGGGGGCTATTTTGCCCCTGGGGCATCCAGAGATTTTTTTTTTTTCTGACACAGCCAGGAGGCACGCTGCTGACCCGGCTGGGTAGAAGGCAGGGTTGCTGCCAAGCGCCTCGAAATATACGGGACAGTTTCCGATTCAAAGCCTTGCCACACCCAAAATGTTAGTGGTCCTTCTTTTGAGGGGCCTAACCTAAAATAGTTCCCAAATCCTTCTACTTCACTCCACCTTCAGTTCTCCGTACCCTGTTCACCCACCCTGAGATCACCCTTGATCTCTCACAGCCACCCCTGCTAGCAGCCAACAGTGGTTTAAAGCTCTCCCGCTGCCTCCCATCTCCCATCATCCACAGCCAGCCAGCACAACCCACTCTCAGGATACTGAGTCAATGGTTGGGAAGGTAAGTTCAGAAATGCTGACATGAGGGCTGGGGAAATAACTCAGTAAAGCGCATGTTCCATCTGCATTAAAGATCTATATTCAACCCCTGGAACCCACATCTTAAAAGCTGGGCATGGTGGTGTGTGCTTGTAATTCTCTCCCTGGGGAGGCAGAGACAGGTCTGTGGCCACCCAGCCTAGCTGAATAGCCACACCTCAGGCCAAAAAAAGAGCTTGTCTCTAAAAACAAGGCAGACAGCTCCTGAGGTTGTTCCCAGGCCTCAGACAGGCCTGAGGTTGTTCCCAGGCCTCCACGAGTGTACACACACACACACACACACACACACAATGCCAACTTCCTGTATGCATATGTGTCAGGCTCTTTCCTATCAGAATATGCTAGGTGAGGGGCCCGGATACTTGTCATATTCACTAATGGGCCCCAGCAGCTAAAGCAGTGTTCTCACATAGCAGAGACCCAGATGAACATTTTGTCTAGTGAGTAAATGCATAAAAGGACCCCCCCCCAGGCCATGCCACCTCGAGGTACTACAAGAACCGTGGCAAGGCCTTGTCCCTTGCTCTGGAGGCGTTCAAGCGCTGAGGAGGCAAGACAGACACACAGACATGGCTTAAAAATGAAAGCACCAGCTTAGAAACCCAAATTGCCAGATTCTATCCTCCAGCCTTGAGTCTAGAGAGGCAGTGGCTGCCTGTGGTTTCACTTGAGTGAGCATTGAATGCCCTGGGGCTTTTCTCTAGCTTGTTGTGTGCTCTGGGGGGGGGGGGGGGGGCAGTGGTGTAGAAAGCATGGTTCAGCTAAAATGGCACCACAAACCCAGCGAAGGCTATGTGTATTTTCACACCCTGCCCCAAGAGTGGTTACGGCAGGGATCCGGGGGCTGCTTGCAGAGTGTGTGCAGGAAACGCTTTGGGCTCTAAGGAAGCAAAGCTGAATATCCCAAGATTCTTCTCTTGTAAGCTAACTCATTAAATATATTCCAGGCAACCTTGTTCTAATCACAAAAAGAGAAAATGGAATCCAGCGAAATCAAAGGGCTAGAGGCAGGCCCGAGGACTCAACAGACACAGACAGGTGAGCGTGTCGGAGAAACAGGAGTCTGAAGCAGATGACAGACACAAGCGTGTGGACACATTCCCCCACAGCTGCAGGCACAGAGGCGATCTGTCAGAAAGGTGCAAGACACACCTTTTTACAGTTCCTCTGTTTGCCTTTACTTAAAGCCCACAGTGACAGCCACCTCAGGTAGAACCCAGTGACCTTGTTCATGTTACGTAAGAGCAAGGGTCAGTTCAGAGAGGTTGAATACCAATACCCAGAGGAGCAGATACCAGATGCCCCGAGCCCACTATAAGTGCAGAGATGTGAGCCGTGCCTGGCTGGTGCTTCCTGGAGGGGAAGACCAAGAGGCTGTGATCTGAGGAAGGAGGGGCTAGGAAGAGGAGGTCTGTGCAAGCAGAAACTAATCAATGGGAGGGAGAAGAAGGGCTGATGTCCATCTAGCGCCTGCTATAGAACCTGGACATACAGACCTTACTAACTCCTGTGGCCCTGTTGGGATAGAGATCATGTAAAGACTGACACATGAGGAAACCTTGTACTACGTCCATATAGTAAGGGCCATGGCTCACACCTTAATAATGGGAAAATAAAGGCTCAGGTACTAAGAGGCACCACTGGGCTGGGTGCAAGTTGGGTACCACGTATGTATGCTCTTCCCAACCTTGGCCTACTCAGAGGTCAGAGATGCAGGACCTCCTGAGGGTTTTCTTCCCCTTCACTTCCTTTCAAGCTTACACCACCAAGGGGAAGTTCTCCTTGTCTGCGAGACGAGATACCCTTCTGCAGCTGTTTCCACAAGCTTACCCCCTCCACTGCCTTCACCCTCTTTCTCCTGATTTTATTTCCCCCTTTTTAGCACTGCCTGTGCCAGGGAGGAGGGAGAAAAATAGCATCACAGTTCTTAGAACCCAGCAGGTACTTCGAAGCCACCCACACCTGCCTGCCTCTTGCCCAGAGAGACCCAGGAGAAAGAAAACAAGCTATGGGGATATCTGGCCTGGGGCTCAGCCTCCACCACAGCCTTGAATTGAGGCCCCTCTCGTAGGAGTCAAAAGCCATCAGAGGGGAGCATGTTCTAGTAGGTAGGGGACTTAGCAGAACAGGCTACTCAGTGTCTACGGCAGTGAGCAGCTTAGGGAGGAACCTCGGGACTTAGCTGGGACAGAACACTGCAGGAATGCTGCTCCTATTTTAGGATTCGACAGAAATAACACCTTGATTCCTAGAGCTAATACAAAGAAGGAAAATGAAAACCCGTCCCCCTTGAAGACATACTGTCGTACTTAACAACCAGGTAACATGCCCATCATATTTGTCATCTTCCTGTGCTGGCAGAAAAGTCCTGTATTAAATGCCAGTGGAGCTCACAGCATCGATGCGTGGTGTGTGTGTGTGTGTGTGGGGGGGGTATATGTGGGTACTGGCACAAGTGTAAGAGCATGTATAGATGTATAGAACTCAGTGCCAGGTGTCTTCCTCAATTGCTTTCTGCCTTGTTTGTTTGTTTGTTTGTTTGTTTGTTTTGAGACAGCATCTCACGATGAACCTGGAGCCCATCGATTCTTTTCGAGTAGCTGGCCAGGGGGCCCCAGGGATCCTCCTGCTTCTGCCTGTCTAGTTCTGGTGTGCTGGCACCTGTGCCCCTGTGCCCAGCCCTTTCACGTGAACTCTGGGGATATGAACTCAGGGCCTCGTGCATGACAGGCACTGTACCAACTAAGCCGTCTCTCCAGCCACCCCATTAAACATCTTGCACATCCAGAAACACATGAACAAGAGCAAGGAGGCCAGAGAGTCTATTAAAAATTCCAACTTAGGCTTCTCGGAAGAACAGCACCATGGGAAGCAAAATAGACACGGCCCTTCTTGACTTTTACAATATTCCCTGGTCTTTCTTCGCTAGATCCAATGAGCTTTGTGGCTTCTGTTTTCAATCTTTGGCGGATCTACGGGGTATTGTCTCACCAGAAGTCAAGAGCATTGGTATGGTGGGCTCTAAAAGCTTGGGAAGCAGGGGTTGGAAAGACGGCTCAGCAGTGAAGAGCACTCAACATATTTATGTTAATTATATAGAATTTAAAATGTATTCCGGACTTAAGAGAACAACGAATTCTGCTTCTTAACAGATGAGTCATTTCAAGATTCACTTCTGCATATACACACACAGAACGCATACACCCTATGTTCTAGCACACTCCAAGTTACTAGTTTCCACACATTTTAGCTGTGAGTTGTGGTGTAACTAATTATCCAGAAACTTGCCAACTGAAATACTTGCTGTCTCACAGGTTTTGGTTATTTGGGCGTGGGGGGGGGAAGACAGCTTAGCAAACAGGACTGTTCCCAGCTCTTCAGAAAATGTCAGTGATGGCAATCTTGTCCTCAGATATATATATCTCTGTGAGCCTTCCGGTTGGCCTATATGGTTTCCCTTGTTACATTTAATTAAGGATGCCCTTTCGCTATAGTACATGGTGACAGTTTCAAATCTTGAAAAGGGGGCTAGAGAGATGGCCCAGTGGTTAGGAGTGCTGGCTGCTCTTGCAGAGGACCCAGGTTCAATTCCCAACATCCACGTGGGTCTCTGTAACCATCTGTAACTCCAGTCACAGGGGATGTGATGCCCTGTTCTGGCCTCTTGGGCCCCCTGCGTGTGTGTGGTACAGACATACATGTAGGTAAACATGCTCAGACACATAAAATAAAAATCTAATCAATCTTGTTTTGAAATCTTGAAAACTACAAAACAATCAAGACAAAAATAAATAAGTTCCACTCATCCTCACATAAAGATACCACTGAAGGCATCTGAGTTTCTTCCTGCATATCAGCTTACCCTGTTGGGCACACAGTGGGCACCCGCATGCCCACCCTGCTTTTCCACGTATATCTGTTTCCATGAACGCACAATATCACACACCTCACTCGAGTCATTAAGAACCCTTCATACTGGTTTTGTTTGTTTGGTGAAACAAAGTCTTGCTTGCATACCCCAGGCTGGTCACAGGTCACTCCGGAGCCGGGGCTGGCTGTGGTAGTTTGAATGAGAAAGTGTCCCCCCCACCCCAAGCTCAGTCATTTGAATGCTTGGCATCCAGTCAGTGGTTCTGTCCAGGCTCTGTGGAGGTGAGCCTTGCTGGAGGAAGTACGTCAGTGGGGGTGGGCTCTGAGAGATTGTAGCTGCACCCACTTCCAGTTCTCATTCTGCTTAGTGCTTTCATTAAAGGTGTGAATTCCCCTGCCGCCATGCCTGGCCCCTGCCGCCATGCCTCCACTCCAGCACCATGCACTCTCATCCCATCCCTTCCAAACAACAAGCCAAAATAAAATTCCTCTTCCTTAAGTTGCCTTTCATCATGGTGTTTTATCACAGCATCAGAACGGTAACTAATACATTCGCTTTGCATTCCAAAATCCTCCCACCATAGGCTGCCAGGTCCTGGGATCCCAGGCATAGGCCATCACATCTAAATCCCCACTGACCAGCTACAGTGACTACTGGTTTGTAGTCTATTGCCGTCTATCGTAGACTATTTGGTTGTGCAAACTGACATTTGTTACTAAGTCAGCTATCATTACATTTTTAGAGTTTTCATCTTTTACATTATTTTGAGCAATTCAGTGGTAAACACCTTCGATCCAAAATCTTCTAATGCAGTTGTCTCACTTCTTCAGCTGGATCCCAGAAGCATAATTGGATGGTTTTTTGTTTGTTTGTTTGTTTGTTTGTTTGTTTTGAAAACTCTTGGTATTTGCTTATTGTGTGTTGTGGTTTGTTTGATTGTAGCAGGGTCTCACGTAGCCCTGGCTGCTCTCGAACTTGTAGCTGAAGCTGACCTTGAACTCCCAAGTACTGGGATCACAGGCTGCACCACTGTGCCTGCTTGAAACCTTGCTTTCAGTAGTGACATTGTCTTGCCCCGGATCAACTAAAAACTAATGGGAATTTTTTTTTTTTAACACCATACTGTGTCTAGATTGTTTGCCACCTAGCCAACATCAGAAGTCAACTCATTCATTTCTTCATTCAACAAACATTTCCGTACACCCTGAACAGTGAGTGCAGGAGGACCAGGCCACATACTGTGTGTGTGCAACAGCTGTCACGGCTTTTAATCAGAAGAATGTTTGTTCTCAGCCTCTTCCTGCAGGGTCTGAAGCAGCTTGAGGTCCTTTGAAACAGTTTGAAATACTTCAAACAAATAATTAAATAGAAATAGGCCATCAGGCTCAAAGAGAATAAAAACATATATTTTCCACAAGAATCAATAAAATCCCTGTCACCGACCTTAAAGTCATCTGTGCATTTCCTAGAAGCTCTGCATAAAGTGGGAGCTGTGACAGTCAGTCATGTGACTCTCTTTCCTGGAACCGTATGTCTCTGGGAAAGAAAAGCCTTTCCCAGCACTGAATTCCAGAAGAAATTCCTCAGGAACGATCTTTACTGCATTAAAGAGACATTTTGTCAACACAAAACATTGTCTTTAGTGGCATTTTGGAGTGTTTTATTTTTCTTTTTGAGATAGGGTCTTGTGTAGCAAAAGCTGGCCTCAAACTCTGTAGCCAAGACTGGCTTTCAACTCCTGATCCTCCTGCCTCCACCTCCGTAACACTGGGATGACAGGCTTGCACCACATTGGAGTTGTTTCTTCCTTCCTTCCTTCCCTCCCTCCTTCCTTCCTTCCTTCCTTCCTTCCTTCCTTCCTTCCTTCCTTCCTTCCCTCCTTCCTTCCTTTCTTCCTTCCTTCTTTCTGACAATCAGTTCAGTGGTGTATCTCCCCTGGCCTGACCTTAGTGATCTGCTTCAACTACTGGGCATGATATAAAAATGAAATTTCATGAAGGTGACCGATGTGGATGTCCAGGCCAGTGTCTGGAAAAGTAGCCAATGACAGGATCCAGCCCAGTCCAAGAAAAGAATTTAGAATTCCTGGAGGAAAAGAAACAGTGAGATGCCGTGTTTTATCTATCGGCTTGGCAAAAGTTAAAGAACCTGCTTTAAAGATTAAAGCCCAATTTTGGCAGGAGTCAGGGAAACCAGCCCTCGCCTGCCCTGTGGGTGGGAACAGAAATTGGTGCAATAATTTTGGAGGACAATTTGGCGTTTGTAACAATAGTCTCAAAAATGTGCTTACACGCAGCTATTCTACTTTAGAAGAAATTTTTCAAAGGAAAAAAGGAGGAGGAGAAGCACACAAAGCCTTAGGTGTTGGACTTCCTTCTCCCGAGCTGTTAGGATTGAGGTCAGCACAGCTAGGTACAGAACTGGACATCCAGCTGGTCCTTTGCAGTCATTTGCTTAAGCATATTGGTTCTCTCATACAGTCCTCTATCCATTTACTAACTCATTAACTTATTTTGTGTGTATGTGGGTGTGTGGGTGGAGCTTGGGTGGGGCTTCATGTATGCAGGTACACAGGCGCGTGCATGTCTGTGGAAGCCAGAGAATCACCTCAGATGCCCTTCCTCAGGGTTTTCCACATTGCTTCTTTTTGAGACAGGATCTCTCACTAAGACCCAAATCTTATCAGTTGGGCTAGTCTGGCTAGCCCAGCCTGCCCTGGGCATCTGCCTGTCTCTGTTTCCCCCGTGTTCGGTTTGCCAGGGCAGGCCACCAGGAGCGGGTGGTTACTCAGGCGCTGGAGATCAACCTAAGGCCACATGTTTACATGGCAAACTCTTCACTGACAGCCATCTCAGCCCACCCCTTGCCACTCTCTCCGTTCAAAACGTGTTGTTTGGAAAGGACTTCAGACTCCTCAGAACAGTGCGGACTCTGCCCATCTGTTCTCCAGCCAGTTCCCCCTTCCGTTCCATCTACACAGGCAAGTGTAGGAACAGTGTTAACGGGCGGCTGCCCTGCTGGGGACCTCCTACAGAGTTCACTAATGTTTCCTCACACACCGTGTGGTAGACCAAGCTGCTGTGAAATTCTGCCACGCGGGCAGGCTCACCACCATCGGGATCTTCAGCGTGTCCTATTTTGTGAGAAACGCACTCCTGCTGGCCCTTTCCAGCCAGCCCCCTGCCTCACCAGAGCCCCTAGCAACCACCACTGCGTCCTGCCCCATGATCATCTGTCATTTTTCGTGTTGTGGAATAGAAAGCACGCAGGTCTGGAGAGATGGCTCAGTCAGTGAAGTGTTTGATGTGCAAGCACGAGGAGCTGAATTCGAGTCCCCGGCACACCTGGAAACAGCTGGGCTGTGGTGACGTGGGCCTGCAGTCTCAGCTTTTCTGGAGAAAAGACAGGAGGATCCCCGGTGCTTTCTAGCCAGCCAGTCAAGCAGAGGAAGCAAGGTCCAGGTTCAGTGAGAGGGCCCCTGTCTCCAAACTAAGGTGGTAAGCTTTAAAGAAGCCAGCCAGCATTGACCCTGGCCTCCACGAGCCTGGGCTCAGAGCTGCGTGTGCAGGTACAAAGAAGAAATGGCAACAAACGGGACATGACCTTGGCTTTATCTCCCTTGGCTTCTCTCTTTCTTCCCCAAAGCCTCAGCCAGCCACACCTTTCCCTCACCCCTCCTTAGCTTCTGGCAGTGCTTTCAGGATTCCACAAACCAATCCTGAGAGACAGAAAGGTGGCCCGGTTAGCTTTCGAATGGAGCCATGTCTTTGCACACCAATAAACCCATAAAAATATTGTGTGCTGTCCATGTCAGATTCCCACTTGTCCACATGTCCAAAAATATCTACATCAGATTTCCAACTCAGAGCCATTCCCCTGTGGCCGAGGAGTGCCGGCTGCTTAGCACAGAACATGGCCGGGGGCACCGCACCCCACCTTTGAGAAAGGCAGAGGCAAGTTCAGCTGAGAAGGGCAGGGTTGCACGCACCATGCCCTGCTCGTTGGAAACGGCCTCTTGTCTGTGGCTGTGAGCTAGCCATTCCTCATAGATCCTACGGCTGCTGCAAGGTAACCACGTGCTCCTTAGACTCTCCTGGGCCCCGGGAGATGCTCATTTGCTGGAATAATACAGTCTCTGGGCATTTCCTGTGCTTTGCCTAAGGGGACTTAGCTGAGAGTCTGTGACTCGATACCCCAGTAAAGGCTCCTGTGGGCTGCTTTTGGTCCATGAGAATTTTCTAGTTTGGGGCGGGGTCCAGAGACGGCAGATTAACGTAGAAGAGCTTCTGAAGGCTTCTTCGGTATGGAAAAGTGGCTTCCTGCGCAGTTTCCTTCTTTTCAAAAACGTATATGAGTGTGTGAGGTGCCCAAGTGTGTGAGGGCTCATCTGTCTACAGGGACATCCACGCTAGTGCCTATGGAGGCCAAAGGTTGACCTTAGGTAATGTCACCAATCCTTCTCTTTATAGAGGCCCGGTTTCTCACTGAACGTAGAGCTCACTGATTTGGCTCATTTAGCTAACCAGCTTGCCCCAAGGAATCCTCCTGTCCTCACTTCTGGGGTGCATAGGAAACACCTGCCCAGCTGTTATGTGCGTGCTGGGGATCTGAACCCCTGTCCCCACACTTGGGCAGAGTCACCCCTCTAGCCCCCAGCAGCTTCTCCAAACATCCTTACTTGGGGAGCATTGCCCAAAAGACTGTAGCTGCAGCAAGAACAATTTATAGCCAAACAAAACAGATCCCAAAACAATAAACTAAGGGTGGAAAAAAGATTAAAGGCCGGAGAGGAGACGCTGGAAATTTTATCAGACTGAAAAATTGCAGCGTAATGATTTTTGTGAGCTAGGCGGATTCTTCCACCCTCGTCCCCGGTGACTGGGTAAGTTCTTGTCCTCTTCCCCAGCCACCTCACACCACCTGTCTCCTGTGGAGCAGAACTGGAAGGCTAGCTGAGGTCAGAGAGTCCCCCACACCCCTCCACCAGCATGTAAAGCAGGACACATGCAGGAGACTATGTAACTAAACACCCAAACCAGGACACGCTATGTCAAAAACGTTACCCTAAGTATAGTAAGCTGTCCCTTGGTGTCTGTACTGTTAAGGTTTTTTTTTTTTTTTTTTTTTTTTTTTTTTTTTTTTTTTTTTTTTTGTCTGTTGGACCTAAATTGGAGTCACCTGGGAAAGAGGAACTCTGACTGAGGGATTGCCCCCGTCAGATTGGCCTGTGGACATGTCTGTGGGACGTTTTATTGATTGATGGTTGATTCAGGGGTGCTCAGCCCTCCTCAGAGGTGTAGGTCTTGCCCCCTCTGAGCAGGTGGCCCTGGGTTGCAGTAAGAAAGCAAGCTGTGCCAAGCCACAGAAGAGCAAACCAGGAAACAATTGTCCTCCATGGTCTCTGCCTCGGTTCCTGCCTGGGTGTCCCTCGGTGACGGACTGTGACCTGTAAACCCTCTCCTCTCCAGATTGGCTTTGCTCATGATTTCTGTCACAGCAACAGAAACCAAACTAGGACAACATCCTTGGGGTATCCGAGCATATCAAGATCCATACTGGTGCTAAAACACCTTATATCAAATAGATGAGGCGGTGCATGACCCAGCCTGCAATGGAGGCTGGCAGGTCCCATAAACAGACCTAGGAAGGCTGCCATGGCCAGAAGGGACTCATCCGGCTCCTCTGCACCTCTTCCAGCAAGCTCTTTCACTCATTTATTTCAAGGCTTTTTTCATTAACCTCAAAGCTAGGAAATGGCTATTTAAGATACTATTTCCTGTCATCCTGAGAGCCAGGTAATTGGGGGAGGCGACATGAGCCCAGCCCTGCTTTCTTTGCTCTGAAATAAATGGAAATGCTCTCCTTTTCTGGGCCCCCTTTTTCTCTGCACTCCCATGCCATCCTTGGGTGGCAGAGTTCTTGCCTTTGCCTTGGGAGTCCAGCCTCTCCCCAGGCTGATGATGTCTGCCCTGCACGGCGGACCTGGTGGGAGGTGACTGGTGTGTGATCCCATATTAGGTGAGCTGAGCTGAGCTGAGCTGAGCTGTCTTCCCTGCATGGAGCCTGGAGCCCTGGACAAGCTTTCAGAGCTTGTGACCATGAAGTCACTCTTCTTGTGGAACATTCTCTAAGACCCTGCACTGTTAACCCCTTATAGTTGGTAGACACCGGTCCATGCTGATGTCTGATTTGTTTTGATGGTTTTTTTTTTTTTTTTGTCTGTCTGTCTGTCTGTCTGTTTGTTTGTTTGAGACAGGGTTTCTCAGTATAGCCCTAGATATTCTGGAACTTGCTTTGTAGGCCAGGCTGGCCTTGAACTCACAGAGATCCACCTGCCTCTGCCTCCTGAGTGCTGAGACTAAAGCACATGCTGCACGCAATGCCTAGCTATGAAATCTTCATCTGTGTAAGTGTGTGTGTGTGTGTGTGTGTGTGTGTGTGTAGGTGTGTGTATGTGGGGGGTGCATAAGCATATACATGCTCTTGTGTATGCAGGTGTGTGTAGCTGTATGTGCATTAGTGGAAAAGAGAGGTGGATGTCAGGCATCTTCTATTGACTTCCACTTTTGGTGGTGGTGGTGAGACACAGCCTCTCACCGAGCCTGGAGCTCCCACTATCAACTCTGCTGGCTGGCAAGAAGCCCCAGGGACTGCCCAGGAGAGGGTGAGGGAGATGGAGTCCCCAACCCGGGAAACACTCTGGAGACCAGCAGATCTGTGTTACTGCACAGCAGCAAGCATTTTTGTATAGCCTTTGGACCAACGGGGGGGTTGACACGAGCTCCAGGGCTGCCAATCATCCCACTGTCACTATGGAGAGGTGCCTGCCAGCACTCCAGGGAACTTCCATGCAGACAGGGAAAGCATGGATACTCTCCCTGTTTCGGGCCCATTCCGAAGCTCTACCAGCTTCGGGCTGTCATACTATAGAGCTGCCCACCGGGCCCCACTCAGGGGCCGAGGCACCCACACCCCGTCTCCCCGGTTCTGGGATTCCATGCACCCCCATCACACCAGCACTGTGGGGGGTACAGGAGAGGAGAGCCGAGCTCAGGCCCTGTGCTTGCAGGCCAAGTGCTTTACTGACGGAGCCATCTCTCCAGCTCAGTTGTCTTCACCTTCTCAGATGAGGTTGGTGTCTCATACCCAAGGTATGAGCCAACAGAGAAGTTTTAGCGGGCTCAGTTGGGGACAAGACACTGTCTAAGCAGTGGTTCTCAACCTGTGGGTCGTGACCCCTTAGGGCTGCTGCCTATCAGCTATCTACATTATGATCCATAACGGTAGCAAAATTGCAGTTATGAAGCAGCAAGGCAACAATTTTATGGTTGTGGGGGTCACCATGAGGTGAGGAACTGTGTTGAAGGGTGGCAGCGTTAGGAAGGTTGAGAGCCACTGGTGTGGAGTTACTGAGTTCCAGCAGACATCTGTACCAGCGGCTGCCTGGCTCCTGAAGCCGGCCAGGAGCTGTCCAGGTGCTGACTGGACCGCTCTCCTTCCTACCCTCCTGCTGACGTTCCTTTCTTCCTGCTCCCCACCAACACCACCCCCAGGGCCTGTATTCGAAGCTACTCCTTGTAACTTTCTCCATAATCAAAACCGAGAGACATCTTCATTCTGTGGTTGGGCTCCCCTGACCTTGAAACTGTCTTAGAAATCTAGTTACCAAGGGGACGACGCAGGAGAGCAGACGCCGAACAGCTGGCCTTTGAGTGAGCACAGCACGGAGAACATGGAGA
Organism: Psammomys obesus; assembly: GCF_907164565.1. Taxonomy (NCBI): domain Eukaryota; kingdom Metazoa; phylum Chordata; class Mammalia; order Rodentia; family Muridae; genus Psammomys; species Psammomys obesus. The sequence goes on along the minus strand of NW_026596131.1, from coordinate 3,924,808 downwards.
ACAGCCATGCTGGGAACAGGAGCTGCTGTGGCAGTCACCGGGTGGGAATGCAGGCAGCAATGTCATCGCCCGGGTTCCACGGGACGCTGCCTGGAGAATAAGGGAGAGCGTGTTCCCGGGCAAGAAAGGAAATGACTTCTTTTCCTGCTGGGCCTGGAGCCTCAACAAGGCACTCACTGGGCTGTGGGAAGGAGAAGGGTGGGTAGCTGGGAGGCAGCGTGGAAAACAGCTCAGGCTGGCTGATTGAAGATGGAGGATGTGTGGCTGGGTCTGACAGAGCAGGAAGAGGGAAGATTATGCTGATGTCTCTAAAGGACATATTTCATACCTGGCCCAGCAAAATTAAGTGCAGGAGGGAAGGGTAGCTGTGTGCAGAGCAGATCCCACAGGCAAAAAAAGAACTGGTGAACAACACAGCACAGCCTTGCCTTCTAGGTCCCCATCGACCAGGCTGCCCCTCCTCTTTCCCATCTCCTCTTTCTCTACCTCTTCCTCCTCCTCTGCTCCTCCTCCTCCTTCTCTCCTCCTCCTCTTCTTCATCTCCATGGGTTTCCTGTACTTCAGGATGGCCTCAAATTTACCGTGACCTCAAACCTCTGAACTGACCTTCCTGCCTCCACATCCTAAGTGGTTGGATGATTGATATTTGCCACCATACCTGATTCATGTGGTGTTAGGAATCAAACTCAGGACTATGCATGGCAGTCTACCAATTGGGCCACATCACCAGCCCTGGCTTTTGGCTTCTTGAAGCCTACTATTCCTTAAGCTCCATGGCCAGTCATCCTGTCCTCTGGGCCTTCCCTGCTTGCCCATTTTGAGTTGTGTGCTTCAGAACAGCTTCCCAACTCTCCTGTAAGGATCAGCTCCTGAGACCGGGGACCTCATCTCTGAGAGCAGCCTGAAGACCGTGGCTTTTGCTCTCACCTTCAGCAAGGGTGATACCCCCCGTAAGCCGAGCATGGAGTCGCCATTTTCCTTTGGGCATCAGAATCTGGCTGTCTCTGGGGGAAAATTTACCCCTTTAAGTCTCCAGTTCCCCACAGGCAGTGATGACATCTGAGCTGGTAGCCTTGTTTTAAGAACCAACTATGCTAACACAGAGAACACACTTAGTGTGATAGGGATTAATGGTGTTATCAATCGTCCCTCCAAGGGATTACACCCAACTCCTACCTGTCCTCCTGCTCTTACTTCCCCTGGGCCATCTTTCCTCTCCCCATCTCCACAGAGATAGACACACCTACATGTCCTCAAGTCACACATACACAAGCCTGGCAGAGAAGTGTTGATCCCCTCTGTCTTTGATACCAAAAAGGGGCGTCATCACCTGTCCATCACTGACAGGTTCACATCTCCACTGACTGCCACTGTGACCTGGTGTTTGGGTTCCCAGCCATCCCTTCTTTGTGCACTCTGCAGCCATCAGCTCACAGGGCCTGGCGGAAGCACCAGGAAACACTGTGGAGGTAACAATTGGCTTGCCTTTTCTTGCCCGTGGCATGTGCCCATCAAAAGTCATCCAGGAACATACAAGAACTCAGGTGACAGAAGACAGCATGTCACCTGTCTCCATGATCCCAAAGGCAGACAGAAGTGGCTGACAAAGCAGACACCTGAAAGTGACACTTATCACCACCTCTCCCTCCCTAGGGCCAGGAGGAGGGCTGCCAGGAAGCCCCACCCCCACCCAGATGTGCAGGCAAAGCCAGCACGCACGTGTGGAGTGTGGCAGTGTGTTCCTAATTAAGACCTAACGAACGCGTGGAGCCTCAGACTCGCTCGACTCAGCTGTGGATTCAGAGAAAGCCTGTTTCATGAAACTCCTCACCCAACAGGGAACGCATGAATTATTGAAAGGACTGAAAAAAGAGAGCCAGGGAGGGAGCTCTGCTCCATTATTCATCAGGCCCGGAGTCCCCAAGTCCCCAAGCACAGCTGCTGGCGCTCACACCTACAGCATTTTCCCATTCTGTCGACAGGAGCGTTTCCAGCCCGCTGTATTGGCAGCCTCTGAGCAGGCTTCCTCTCCCGCTATTCAAGCCTGTCCTCATCTGCAGCCCGCCCTGCAGGGCTGTAGCTAGGGATGGAAGCTCTGCGTAGAGCTGAGTGCCTTCCTTTCCCTTCCCTGCCCCAGCTCAGGGGTCTTCTGGCCTGAGGGTAAGACTCCTTCAAAATCCAGAAGGGCTTTTCTCTACGGCCCCCTCTGGATCTGCAGCCTTAGCCAACATGCAGGCCACGCCCACCAGACCCCAGCTCATTTGCATGTCAAACCCTGAGTGAAATTTCCTCAGATCTTGGTCCGCGTTGACCACTCCATCTGCTCCAAACTCCCTCTCAGCCCTCTGCCTTACCATGGAAATGCTCTTCCTCCTACATGTCCAGATCTCCGACCCAGGAAGTAATTTTCATACAGACCATGGCAGGTGTCACACCTCTTCACTAGCAAAGTCTCAGAGGCGTCCCAGGAAGTCCAAGATTCTTACCAGCTTTGGCTGCAGAGTGAGGAAAAAGCCTGTGTGGAACTTAACAGGGCCCCTCAATCAAAATGATTAAAGAATCGCAAGGTGGGCAAGTTTATCAGGAAATACACCCGACACTGACCTTCCTAAGAAAGGGCTCTACAAGCCCAAGCAGTACCCGGGTTACACAGAAGTGAAGAAGCTCAGGGAAAAACAGTTTGTCTAAGGTCGCATAGCTTGCTGGGTGAAAGAGACAGGTTGAAAATGGGCAGAAAGACTGGGAAGGGAGCCATGAGCATCCCTGGAAATGCCCCCATCAGGAGTTTCATAGGAAAGAGAAAAGGTTGGGCAGGGGGCGCACACCTTTAATTCCAGCACAGAGGCAGAGGCAGGTGGATCTCTGTGAGTCTGAGGTCAGTCTGCTCTCACTATGTAGCCCTGGCCATCCTGGCACTCACTGTGTAAACCAGGCTGGCCTCAAACTCAGATCCTTTTTGCCCTTTCATGGCACAGATCCACCACACCTGTAGTGTAGTTTGTTTGGTAGTTATCTCCTTGGCAGCTTTAGCCTCTGGAAAGTTTATCCAACTTTTAGTCATTCGTTCAACAAACACCTCCATCACACCTGCTATACACCAAGCCTTCTGTGTGAGCTCACAGCATAATCAAGGAGACCGCCAGTCAACTTATCATTGCCACGCTGATGACTCCGGGGCCCAGAGAAATGGCTCCTTAGACCATAGAGAGCACCCTCAGGATGTGGTGTAGTTTATACATGGCAGTGTCCAACCGTGGTGTCTGGATTGGGCGACATCAGCCACACAGGGCGTCTGTATGGGGCTCATGTGTTGACTCTGACAAGTCAGTGTCTGATACCTACCTATACATTTAGGCCAAGGAGACAGCTGAGCCGGTAAAATGACAGCACACGACTGCAGTCCTGAGCCTGGGGACACAGCAACAGGAGAATCCCTGGGGCTTGCTGGCCAGCCAGCCAGGTCTAATCAGAGTCCCTGTATGAGACTCCAACTGCACCCCCCCCCAACACTCCGCATCTCGTCCCACTTCACCTGTAGGAACTTGACAGAGCTGCTGCTGCTGGAAGCTCCCTGTGGCCTGGCTGGCCAAGCCTACATCCCTGCAGACATCCTTCCAGCTTGCAGCAAAAGCCGCTGTGTGCAAAGTTCACCCACGTGGGGAATCAAGGTGCCAGCTGCCATTTCAGAGACGGGAAGATGGATGGGTAGATGATCCGGCCAGAAATTCTGAACGCTTGTGTGTGTATGTTCCCAGCCAACATGGCTGGGTAGCCTTTCACCACACCCTGGCTCCAGCTGCAAACTGTCCAGGGCCCCACAAGCCTGTGAAATTAAGTTTGATGGTCCTAGGCGTAACCATGGAAGCTCTGCATTCCGCTTAACAATTCAGAGAAGAGGAAAAAAAATGCCTAACACCGGAGCCAGGCAGCTGTAAACAGCAGACACGGTTACACCCCTGGGGCTCAGTCTCTGTGAAATGGGACTGTTGTGAGGCTCAAATGACTGGAGGCCTGAAAAGCGCCTTGACCAGCGCCTGGCCCTCAGGACTTAATAAACAACTGGCTGATGCTGGCGTGTTCTCGCCATCAGCAGCGACAGCAGCCGGCACCGGAAGGTGGGTCTGACTCGTCAGGTGTTCTTGGGTTGGACAGCCTCCCCTGTCCCACGACAGCCCCCAAACTCTTCACCTACAGCCTCCGCAAGGGCGCTTCCCCACTGCGAGGGTTTTCCTCTCGGCGGCGGAAGGCATCCTTCAGTCCCAAAGCCCACCCGCAAAGGGCAGCCAGGCCCCGCCCAGGCCCCGCCCCAGACCCCGCCCTCTCCCCGCCCGGAGCTCCGGCGGCGGCCACCGGCACAGTCGCTGGCGCAGAGCGGCTCCGGCGGATCGGACGGGGCGGGCGCCCCGCAGGCGGCGCAGTACCTTCCACCGCGCGCTCCCCGCACGAGTCTGGGGTCGTAGCCGCGAGGTAAGAGCCCAGATGAGTGGGAGGGATAGACACTCGCCTCGTCGAGGGTCGGGGAAGCGATGATCTCTGCGGGTGCCACTGCGTCGGGCTGGCCTCTTTACTGAGTAGTCAGGGGCAGGGTGGGGCGTGCGAGCTCTCTCTCTCTCTCTCTCTCTCTCTTTCTCTCTTTCTCTCTCTCTCTCTCTCTCTCTCTCTGTGTGTGTGTGTGTGTGTGTGTGTGTTGCGCGCGCAGGGGTTGGGGAATCATGATTTCTCCCTCTTTGCGGATGCTTCCAAGCAATCTGCCTACTCCAAAGCCAAAGCCACACTTTCCCACCACAGACCTGGGTGGGACTGAAAGAAACGACCCGGGTGCGGTACAGCGAAGCCCTCCGCCACCTGTTGAGCTGGACTGCGGGTCTCTGAGGGCCAAACTCCCCGGGCTGTCAGAGTCTGACGGGACTCACTTCCCAGGGGTCCCACCCATCTGCAGGTACCTGCCCAGCTTAGGACATCCGGTCTGCTTACATTGCCCTCATCCTGCCTGCCCGAGGTGACAGGAGGGTGCCTGGGGAGGGCTGATAGGAGAAAGGGGCTTTGCCGAAAGCCCCGGGGCTGATGATGACCTAAGGTGGAAGAGCATGAGACATAGGGACCCCGTCCATGCCTTCTGTGAGATACCGACCCCCAGGAAAACCCCATCTCCCCCTATCGCTTCAAAGCGCCCCGCTTAACGACTTCATCGCGTTCCTGGAATCCTAACTCGGCAATGGACAGAGATGCAGCATGTTAACAGTTTTAAAGTGAAATCAAATCCTGGGGCTGAAAGGGGGATTTGGAAACCAGGGTGCCCTGCTGAGAAGCCCCGCGGCTGTTGAGGGATGCCAGCTCCCAGGGTGCTTAGAAACCGTTAGCTTTGTGTTTTGTCTTGCCTCACAGAAGGCAAGAACCCCAGTCACCCCCAGGCTGGAGGCATCAAGGGTTCGCGACCTGAGGCTCCGCTTCCCCCTCTTGCAAAGCCAGGCTACCAATTGTGAGGACTAAGAAAGCTCACAAATGACAGCGTCCATTCACAGTCGTGTCCAGGGCTGCCTCTGCCTCCTCAGACGCTGGACTTGAGGGTGGTGACCACCTGTGAGGAAGCCCAATCAGTTCTCTGAGAGGGAGAGGACCGTGTGGGTGTGAGAGCTTGAGAGAGCTCAAGTTGAGCTTAAGTGAAGATGGAGGAGTTGTAAGTACGGAGCCCTGCCTCTAGGGGGAGCTATCACTACCTCCCCAGGCTTCTGGTCCATTCTTGGCAGACTCCTGGGTCATGGCCAGCTGGTCCTTCACCATGTGCCTGTCTATCATTCCATCCTCAGACTTACATGCTGGCAGAACAGGGGAAAGCTGCATGTGATTTTAGAGGCAGCAGCAAAGCCCCCTCCTCACCAAATGTCATTTCTCCCCGAGTATAGACGCCCGGTGTCTAACATTCCACCGTGAGAGATTCATTCCTTCGGTCCCCTGCCTTGTATCCTATGTCCGCTACTAAGCTGTCACAGCAATGGCTTGTTTAGAGACTTCTGGGGCCTTTGAGAAAAGAGCGAGGACGGAAGGAAAAAGGGATGGGGGTACAGGAGGAAAAGGATGGGACTTCGCCAAACTTAGGGTTCCCAGGAACCCACCCAGTAGTAGCCTGGGAGGAAGAAGGGCTGGGAAGGCAGGAGGCGGGTGATGGGCAAGGAAGGGCTGAGCCTCGGTTGTGATTCTCTGTGGAAACAGGAGGCGGGCACCAGCTGAGGAAGCCTGCGCTAGATGGTGTTGACTAGAGTGGGCTGCAGGGCCCTGTGGAAGGCAAGGAAGCCCCAAAGCAAAGCAGCACCCAGCCACTCAGCACGTTTCTCCTCTCAGCACACAGCCCCAGCCCCATGGGCAGCCGCGCGCAGTCTCTATATTTGGAGCCTAGGCTGTGGCTCTGGCTCTTAGTTAATCACGACAGCAGAAGGACACCAGTGCCTGCCTGACAGGCACACGCCCTCTGCCCCTCATGTCACCTTTCTGGAGGGAAGCAGAAACGGAGTTGTTCACCCACACTCAATGTGACTCCGGGGGTGATGGAGGCTGGAGGAAGAGGGGGGCTTTCGGAATAATTTGTGGGGTCCTGAGTGTCCCAGTGTGGGGCGTGCTGGAGAACTGGAGGGAGGTCCCAACTGATAGAGCCCACTGGGGGAGAGGCAGAGGAGCATCACTTAGATCCGTGGACTTCGTGTCCTGCCACTGTTGACCACCCTGGTTCTCCAGAAGGCAGGGTCGCAATCAGAATGGAGACAGGACGGGCCACCGACATGTCTTTATGGCCTTGCATCCCCAATGGCCATCTTTTTGGTTTGTTTTATTGGTGTTGTTCTCTAATAAAACCCAGGTCTCATGTACCTCAGGCTGGCCTCAAAGTCTCCATGTAGCTGAGGATGACTTCGAACTCCTTATCCTGTCTCTGTCTCTCAAGTGCTGGGATCAGAGCCGTGTCCCACCATGCCTGGGTTATGCACTGCTGTGGTTCAAGCTCGGGGCTTCATGCCTGGTAGGCAAGCACGTTACCAACTGAGCTGAGCTACAAGCCCAAGCCGAGGGACAGCCATTCTTACCTATAACTCTGATGGTGGCAGCGCATCTCTGTTCCTCCATAGGAAATGCCTCTTACCGAGCACCTAGGGTGCTTATGCCAACCACTGAGCTAAGGGACAGGGGTGCTGTGGGATCCTTGGCTTTGGGGGATGGGTCTTCTGGTGTTTGGTGGCAAGCAGGCTGACCTCCGTATTGCAGGGTGCCCCCAGTCTCCACCAACTAGCTACCAGTAGCAACCACCCAGCTACACACCTGGCTGTCCTCAGATATTGCCTGATATCCCCAGGGAGCCAGACAGCCTGATGTTGAGAATCCCCGGGGGAAAGCTAACTAAGAATAAACCAGGAGAAAAAAAAAAAAAAACAGTCCTGTTCCCTCAGGAGCAGCGTTATGCGAAAGCAGCAAAAAGCAGTCAGCTGCGTGGTGAAAATGCTGGCAAGACAGTGCGGGTGAGAGGCTGGAGAGTGGGGCTGAGGTGGGCTGCCATTTCAGTAGGAGACTCGGGAAAGGCCTGCCTGCCTGAGTAGGTGACATTTCAGCAGAGAGAGCAAGATGTGCAGAAATCTGGGGACCCACCTGTCAAGTTGCAGCAGTGGGGGCGGGGGAAGCTTAAGGAGGAGGTGGCTGAGGCTGGACGGAGGGGATGGGGTAAGTGGCTGGAGTCTGACGCTTTTACCCCCCGAGGACTTTTCGATTTATGAGCACTCACAGCCTGCTGGGTGCCGACGCCATCTTGACTGCCTTTAGCTATCATTGACAGAGGTAAGTACTATTTCTTTACTCGGGTCTTTTGATTGTGAAGAATGAGGTCCAGGAGGGTGGAGGAACTTGGTCGGTGCTCCTTGGAGAAAGTCCTCATCCTTAGTGCTCTTATGCCCCGTGCCCATCACCATGCAACAGCCAGGAACTAGGAGGTAAGTGTCACCTCCTGCTCCTAGGCAAATCTCTTCTTGAGTTTGACTTTGCATGTATTCACTGAACCAGACCAGGCTATCTGCTGAGGTTGGAACCAGTATCCCAGGAGGTGAAGGGGCATGAACTCAAGACTGGGAGAAGCAAGAGGAAGCTGAGATTCGTGAGCCAGTGTCTCCCCAGGCCATCAGGGCTGGCTTGCCATCGCCATCTGCTGAGGCTGGCCTGAGGCTGGACTCAAAGTAGAATTTCCCACAGTTGAGCAGAATTGCTGAGACCTTCTCCCTCCCTCTTGCCCCATGCAGCAGTCAGAATCTCAGTTAGGCCCCTGCAGGCCCTTATTTATCGATCCAGCAGTGTATACGGGAAGTAGGGTACTTCTTAAAAACAGAGGCTTAAAAACTAGCTCTGAGCTGAAAAAAGGGAAGCAGCTCCCAGGGGCTACAAAAGAATGACCTCTCTGGTCGATGCTGCTCTGAAGTCCTGATGCCTTCCCCTGACCACAGACCCCAGGATGAGGAAACAAGTAGAGGGGTGCGGCTGGTACCTGGAAGAAAGCCACCTGCCAGCCTGCTTGAGGGGCATCCAACCTAATGAGGGACCCTTGTACTAGGAATTCACCTCCCACGGACGTGATAATTCTCTTTGCCCTGGGTGGAAAAGTCCAGGTTATGGAGTTGCCCGCACAAATGCATTGTCCCTTCCAGGCATGGACTGTGTGGGAGCGTGGGTCCCTAGTGGTTTCATTAGGAGGAGGGACTATAGAATGGAGCTAACAACAGACACGAAATCTGGCAAGTGTCTTGTCTGTTCAGCCTCTGGCACTGCGCCTCACTACCATGCTAGTGGAGCAGTCCCTTTTGAATGACAACCTAGGCAGTTCATTGTGGTCCCCTCCCCCGCCGTCTATGCAGTGGACACATGGGCATGTGCTCTGCAGCTTAACCCCTTCTCGCACCTTGAAAGAGTCGCTTGACCTCCTCGAGCCCCAGCTTCTCTGACTCTGAAATGAAGTGGTGATCGGTTCAAAGTGACCAGAGGTCACTGATACGCCCGGACCCTCTCACCTTCTCACGGCTGTAGCTGTGGATCTCTGCCAGCCCTCTGCGTGATGTACAGACCCAGCTTGGCTGAGGTTTGTCTGGAAAGACTGACACCAGCGTATTCTTAGAAACCACCATGTTGGTGACCCCGGGTCCCAAAGCCACCGTCTGCCAAGAAACGGGCACAATAGTAATGGTGATGTTGTATTCCCTACTCTGAGTTCCCACAGTGTTCTTGCCAACCTTGTCCAATTATGCAGTGAACTTGAGGGGCTGTTACCGTGAGCAGTGTGTGCATGTGTGTGTCAGCTCTCCATATGTGTGCAGATTCAGTATACAGTTGTACACAGGCGTGGGGAGGCCAGAAGTCAAAGCCTCAGGTATTGTTCTTTAGGGGCGAGCTGCCTTTACTATTTTAATTTTGATTTTGTTAAGCACAGTCTCCCACTGGCCTAGAGTTCACCAAATAGACTAGGCTGATGGCCAGCAAGCCCCAGAGAGCTGCCAGAACCTACCTCTGAGCCTGAGGGTTACAAGAGTAACAGCCACGCCTGACTCTTTAAATGTGGGTCCCAGGGGTTGACCTCATGTCCCCACTTTTGCAAGGCAAGGGCTTTCCAAACTGAGCGATCTCCCACGCCCCCTATAAAACGAGCCACATTTTACAGATGCAGAAACCAGGGCACCAAGAGGGAGGACCATTAGCTGATCTGAAGTCACCTGGCTGAAAAACAGTGGAGCCGGGACCTGAGCCCGAAGGATTTCCTGTGCTTTATGAACCAGTGAAATTTGTCAAAGAAAAAATAATAATAATAATAATGTAACCAAAACATCTAAGCTAAGAGTGGACTCTTGTAGAATTGTCTCAGACGGAAACATGATACGAGAGACTCAGTCAGGTGTCACCTCCTCAAGGAAGCCTTCCTAGATGCTCCTATCTGGGGCCTTGTGTACCCTGGGGGCACCCTTGGTGCCTGGCAGCAGCCAGCTTCCCCCTGTGCTGCCCCTTGAGACCAAGAACACCAGGCAGAGTTTCCAGACTTCTTGCCAAATAGCAGCAGAAATCCATGCACACTGTAGCTCTGACAATGTCCAGGGCGCATGCAATCATGGGCCTCCAGAGGTCAATGCCCGGAGCCTGTTCCCAGAGATGGTAGGTCTCTTGGTGTGCAGGAGGCCTGACACTCCTGCCCACGTGGCTGTCAGGGGCAGAGTTCTCAGCACGGGCAATGCTATGAAGGGGCTAAGACCGCTGAGGGACTGCCTTGTGCCTCAACCAACACTTGGCTTCTAGTCTCTCAGCCCAAGCTCCTGCGTCCCTCTCCATTGGTTATACACACACACTTGTAGTATGCACACCTAAACTCATAGGAATTGTGCCCTTTCAAAGTGTGTGTGTGTGTGTGTGTGTGTGTGTGTGTGTGTGTGTGAACACTGTAACTTTTGGCTGAACAGAGCTAGTGCCCCAAGAAAGGACACAGACAACAGACCAAAGAACTGAATCCAGCCCATGTAGCCCAGTGAACCAGTGAGCTCACTGAGATTCCTCACAGGAGCATGACTCTAAGGCAGTGGCCTCCACCCTAGTGCAAGCCATGACTCCAGAGAGCTACGCCAAGTCCCAGGCAGCTCCCCTGAAGCCCCTCCCACCTGCAACGGTCTACCGCTTCTGTCCCCTTAAGGAGCCTGGGCTTGTAACTTTTTGAGGTTCCTAAGCTTCGTAATTTTCATGAGTTTTCTAGGTCTTTTCAATTTTGTTAGCTTCACCCAGACTTATGGGCCTCCCTCCTCTCTCCCGGAGGGAATGTGGCAAAACGGCTATACAACACCTACCAAGTCTACCATTGTAGCTAGCGCTGTCTCTGTCTGTCTATCTCTCTCTTTCTCTGTCTCTCTCTCTCTGTCCATCTCTCTGTCTCTGCCTGTTTCTCTCTCTCCCTCTCTCTCTGCATGTGTGTTTTACATTTATTTATGCTCATGTGTGTGGAAGGAAGTACATTCAGAGGCATCCCTCAGTCCCTGTGCTTCTTAGTCATTGAAGCCGGGTCTCTGAACCCAGAGCCTGCGAATCAGGCTGCTCTAGCACACCAGCTCTCTGTCTCTATGGCCTGAGCACTGGAATTACAGGAAGCCACGCTTCCTGGCTTTTATGTGGGTTCTGGGGATCCAACGCATGTCCTCACATTGGCACGGCAGGTGCTTCACCTGAAAACCAGCCTTTGCCATCTTAAACGTCTACTTCAGTGACATCTCATAATCCAACATAATGGAGCCAGCCCTGCTCCCTAGAACAGCATCGCCCTAAGTGGAGATGTACCCCATAACCATCCTCCTTGTACCCCCCCTTTCCCTGAGATCCCAGCAACCGTCAGTCTTCTTCCTATCGCTGTGACCTCACCTTCAGGCTATTTTATGTAAAACATGTGGCATGGGACTGTGTCCGGTTTCTTTCATTCCACACATGGTCAAGCTGAAACATGTATGGAGATTCCTTGCGTGTGCGGGGCGGTGGGGGGGGGGGGCATATGAGTACAGGTGTGCTCAGTACGCACACCGTGCGGTGTGTAGGCCATGTTCACTGGGTGTGCTGCGCTGCCTCACTCTGCCTTAGTCCCTTGAGACAGGGTCTCTCAAGAAACCTGGAGCTAAGCCGGAGGCGGGCAATCTCCAACAAGCCTCCTGTTCCACCCACCGTTCTCCACCCCCCCAACCCCTAGCACTGAAGTTATAGTCTTACCCACAGAGCAAGTTCATCAGTCCAAGAGATTCCCTCCCTTTAATGGCTGAACCATACCTCACTGTGCTGATGGACCACACTGCTTATCCAGCCATTAGCTGTGGACGTCTGGGTATCCCCAGCTCTGGACATCTGTAAGCAGGAAGAAGCAATTCTTTGGGTTCCCACTTGGGTTCCTGCCCTGGTTTCCCTTGACGATGGACGTATGGAGAGCAACAGGAGTTGCCCTCTCAGTCACAGTAAAGGATGGCTGGGAACCTGCTAGGGAAACAACCTAGATCTCTGGCTAAGGGGACAGGTTCACAGCCACAGCCTCTTCCCCACTTCCCTCCTCACCAGGGTCAACTGTCGGGTCCCAGATCCCTGCAGGATGGCAGCCGGGCATGAGGGCCCCGTCCCTGGTTGCATACTTGCTCTTGCCACACCTGCCAGGTCCAGTTATGAGTTCCAGGCCAAGGTCAAGGTCCTGAGTTCTAGGAAGATCCATTCTAAACTACCACAGTTATTGAGGGGCAATGGCTAGAGCCCCCTTTTCAGCTTCAGCGGATAAGGGTGTTTGGAACAGGAGGAGCCCTGCCCTTCGGCAGATGTGACTGTCACCTGATGTTCAACCTGGTCCCAACACAGGTGCACGCTGGTAGAAGGCCTGCAGTCATAATCAGAGCGTGCCCAACAGGGGTGTCTGTGCTGGGCCCCGTCCTGTGTGCTTTTGATCCACCTGCACACAACTCCACGAAAGCAGTTCTATTTTTATCACCCTTGTATAGATGCAGAATGTAAGAGAGAGCATCTTACCCAAGGTCACTCCACTGGTAAGGGCTGGAGCCAGGTCAGAGCTGACAGAGCACTTGAATAGGCAACTCGTGGCTTTCGTAGTTTCTTGGGAGACAGCCCTAGAAATAAACTTAAGCTGGGCACAGCCCACCTCAGTTTTCCAGTAAAAGTTCCTGCTGGAGGAAATGGAGTTCCTAAGAGGCTAGTTCTAGCCGGAGCACCCAGCTGGGAACCCACCTGGGAACTGGAGGGCCAAGGCCGGGGCAGCTGATGAAAGTGCCAGATGTAGCCTGGGCCCAAGCTTGAATCACCTCACACACCCCTTGCCATGTCTCGGGGGCGGGCTCTGTGACTCTCCTCGTGAGGAGAAGGCTGTGAACATTCTGACTAGAGCATTGGTGGCTTAGTCATACTGTCTGCACCACTCTGATTTCAGCTTAGCTGTGGAGGCATCTGAACCTCGGGCAGAGAGGAATTTTATGTGGCGGTGGGCTGGCTGGGTTGGAAGTGACGGCAGTGGAGCTGTGTCCATCCTGGAGACCCTCCTCCGCCACCCTCAGACCCCTGCAGTTAGACAGCAGCGCTGGGTCAGGGAGAAGCAGGAGAGAGTCAGACAGGGGCGCTTGTGCGCATTGATTGAGAACTCACTGTCAACCCAAGTGCCAGCAGGTGGTGGCCAGCTATTAAAGGGGCACTGCTAGGTTCGCCCGGCTTCAAGATCAATTAATATCAGAATTCTTTTACCTGCCGCCTCTGCGGAGGGCCTGGGGTGGGGAGGCGCAGAACAGACCCATCATTCTCTGATTGATTTCCTCCACTCGCTCTCTCTTCCCTCCGGATAGGAGCGCCTGTCTCCCTCCTGATAAACGTGTCGTTATGGGCCGGATGAAGCCACTCATCACTTGGAGAACTGCGCTGTGCACAGGCAGGCGGGGGCGGGGCTGCGAGCCAGCCCAGGAGAAGGGCGGGGAAGGGAAGCAGCAGCTGCCCCGTCTTACCTTCTCCCCAGCCTAAAGAGGGCAGACCCAGCATGGGGTGATGGCTAGGAGCCTCTCCACTTGGGGTGCCCCAAGCTCTGCCTGAAAAGGGCACTCACTGCTGAGTGGCCTCCTAGACCTGTGTTCTGGGGTCAGCCTGGGAAAACGCCTGCCTCTTCAGAGGGCTACACCCAAGTTCGAATCCTGCCCTAGCTGTCCCAGAGCAGGGCACCTCCATTGGCTTTTCTCTTACACTTCATCAGATGAATCATATCATCTATCATGTCATCTCTGTGGGCTTGGTCGAAGGAGTCAGTGAGGTGACGAGTGTCAAAGGAACGGTCAGCACAGTCAATCAACAAACACTGCTCTTGGTCGACAGCCCTTCCAGGCTGTGTAAACTCTGGGGTGTCAGATGGTCAGAACATACAGTTTAGGTTACAGTGGAAGTGAAGAAATGAAAATTTAAACACCAGGCTGAGGACACAGCTTAGTTAGTTGCTAGAGTACTTGCCCGAAATGCAAAAAGCCCTGGGTTCGATCCCTAGCACTGTAGAAAGCTGAACATGATGGTACATACCTCTAATGTCAGTGACTTGGGTGGAGGCAGGAGGATCCAGTCCAAGGTCATCATAGTTCTTTGTCCAGTTTGAGGCAGGTTGGGCTACATGAGACCATGTCTCAATTACATTAATTAATTAATCATTAATTATTAATTTATTAACTAATTATGTGGGGACGTGACTAATGGCAGAGTTCTTGCTTTAGCATGCTCAACACCCAGAGCATGAGAGAACAGGACAACGATTTAAAAAACCCATTCCTGCCTGGAGGAGGCTCAGCAGGGTTCTCAGCCCGCAGCTTAGTTAGTTGGTCAGAAGAAACGAGGCAGGGGAAGTGAGAAAACGCAGTGACAGCACTCAGGGCGCCTCACTCCTGCAGGGCTGGCTGCAAGCAGGCCCTGACCACTGGCTTCCCCTCCTGCAGCCAGCTCCCCACCCCCACTCCCCCCCACTCCTCCTCTGATTCCTTGGCAGATTGTCCCCACCCCTGCTGTCCCAGTCTTGTGCTGAGGTTTAAGAGGGGGGAGGGGACGCTGACAACCCTGTTCATGGCCTGCAGAGTCTCCATGTGGTCTGGGCATCTGAGGTCAGTGGTCCATAAACGCCGGGGATGAGCACTCTGCTTCCAGAGTCTATGGGCTGCTGTTAGGGCTGCTGTTAACTGGGCAAACAAAAGTAGAACACAGCAAAGCCTGGGGCAGGCCGGCTGGAGCCCCAGGAGAGAAGCTGTCCCAGGGAGAAGGGAGGACGTTGATGGCTGGCCTTGATGCTGAGGTCACGGGCTGCTATGGTTTGGCATATATATCCAGCTGTCCCTTACTGTGGGGATGGGGCGTTCTTCCAGAGTCCTCAGAGACACCCAAGTCCCAGAAGGCCCAAGCCCTTAAATGGTGGTGTGTTCACAGCTCATATACCACCCTTCTGAGTATTTAAAATCCTTTCTACATCATGGATGTCAGCTCTTACGGGGCAAACACCATAAAACTACTGTTTGCTCCAGACACAGTTTAAAACACATTTTCAGGTCAGGTCATGGTGGTTCAAATTCATGGCCATGAGGTCCTTATTCATTTCCATCATTTAAAAATTGTTTAAATTAAGTTTAAAATGAATACAAATTAAACATTTGTTAATTTTTCTTTTCTTTTTGAGACAGAGCCTCACTATGTAACCCTGGCTGGCCTGAAAATTACCGTGTAGGCCAGCTGGTGTTGAACTCACACAGATCTGCTCACTTCTGCCTCTGTAGTGCTGGGATTAAAGGTGTGTCCCACCACACCTGGCAACATTTGTTAATTTTAAATTACACTACACACACACACACACACACACACATATACACAAGTATTTAGTCACACACTTAAATATACACAAAAATCCGTGTGTAGGCACAGCACACTGGAGAAATCATCTGTGCTCCTAGCAGCACATTAGAAGATGCAGAAGGCTAGATAGAAGAGCCTTCCTCCTCTTCTCCATCCCATAACTCGGGGCGAATGTGATAGAGAAGCCTGGTACACCCCTAGGAACGAGAAAGGAATGTGGAGACTAAGTTTGAGCAGAGAATGAGCTCAGCTAGACACACCCATCCAACTACCAGCTGCCTGAGAGATTCTCAGTGGATTTATAAGAATCGCCTGTGAGCTCAGCCTCAGAGCCCTGAAGCTGACATTTAAACTGACACCAGGAAGGGTCCCCGTGTGAGTGTAGATACCTGTATTGGATCCAGATATGGAAGAGAGGAACACACAGTCACATAGTGGCTCATGCGTTCCCCCACACACCACCATACATGCATCCGTGCAAAGGTAAGTGATTCAAAATTCAAAGGTTAAGTAAAATAACTAATCTGTGGCCATATTAGAAAATTAACAAGAAAGATTTAAAAAACAAACAAACAATATTAGAAATGAGATTAAGGGTGAAGCTACACACCAGCCGGAAATGTTTAACGTATAAGGGAATATCACACACTTACATGAAAATGGGCGACTTTCCCAAAAGTAATGTGAAAAGAGACAGAAACAGAATAGGTGGTAGTCATTAAAGAAACTGAGATGAGAGGAGTTCAAATGCAGCCACACTCAAAAATGGGCCAGTGAAAGGGGTGTGTGTGTGTGTGTGTGTGTGTGTGTAAGCCAGAGGTTTGCAATGGTGTTCCCCAGTGAGATCTACTCTCTTTTTTTGAGACGAAGCCTCCCACTGGCCTGGAATTCACTGGCTGGCTGGCCAGTGAGCCCCCTGTCTCCATATCCCCACTGTTCGAATTATGAGCTTGCACTACAATGCCTGTTTTTGTTTTGGTTCGGTTTGGTTTTTGTTTGTGTATATGTGTGTATTCTGGGAATTGAATCATATTCCTCATATTACCTACTGAGCTATCCTCCCTCCATGAGGCTTTCCTGGCATGTTTTACCAAACCTCTAAGGAGCTGGTCATTGCTGTAGAAACCTCTTTCGGGAGCTCACATTCCATATAAGGAAGGTGCAGTCCATGCATAACGAAAATTATCAATTACTCATGTTCAGTCAATGATTAGACAAAGTTCCCTTGTGCCTCTTGGCAATCATTCCTCTGTCCTCTCCACTAGTGATCTTTCTACCCCCTCTCCCCCTCCCCACTCCTCACTCCCATTCACTTGTCTGCTCTCTCCTGAGGCTTTGCCTCTTCTGCAAAGGGCATGGTATGTAAAGGGGAATCAGACAGAACATGGTCCATTGTATCTCAAAGCTAATTTTGTATAATGCCTTGTGTTTTAGACAGGGTCTCACTGTGTAGCCCTGGCTGGCCTGGAGCTTGCTATTTAGACCAGAATGACCTTGAACTCACAGAGATCCTCCTTCCCCTGCCTTTGCCTCTTTTTAAGTGCTAGGACTAAAGGCCTGTGCCATCTTACCTACTTTTAAATTTTTTTCTGTTGTTTACCCATTTACCAATAAGACATATTTATGCTGGTTGTAATTAGGACTTTTTTGAATTTATATGTACTTGGGATGAGTTTCGTGAGATGGTATATTTATCCCACAGTCTCATCCTGAAACAGAATTGGTGAGCTGTATGGTAAAGGAGCTACCAAACGGCTTTCTGAAACAGTCACACCACTCGACATTCTCTCCTGCAAAGTGCAGCGACCCCTAGTTGTCCCAGGTCTTTACCAACACTGAATATTGCCAGTCTTTTTCAAGTTTAGCCACATCTGTGTATCATGGTATCTCTTTGTGGTTCTCCTATGACTTCTATGGTGATACCAGCAGTTATAGCTCAATCTTGCTTATCAATATAAATACAAATGCTGCTAAAATTAATTATGTCCTATGTGTGTGTAAGTATAAAATAAGAACAGAAAGGCAGGCCCAAAGTGTAAGGATGGCTTAATGCTAGAAAATAGAACATGTTCTCTCAAGAAATGCAGAAATTTATTTAAGATATCAACATATTATAAATTTAATTAGCTAACCAGCAATAATCAAGTAAGTTTTTGCCCTCCATGAGCCATATTTTAAACAAATATTATACTCAATGACAATACTAGAGACATCTTTTCCAAACCAAACAAGCATCGTTGCTTATATGTCTCAGAGATGCTACATAATTCACCAAGATAAGGGAAAGAAATGAGAAGTATAAGAATTGGAATCAAAACTTCAAAGCATTCTGGTCCACAGATGCTGTGATCCACACAGAAAATCCAAGAGGGCCCGGTGCAGCAAAGTTGTTCAATACAAGATCAACACACAAAAATCACTGATAGTGTAGGGCCTTGGCACCTAAAAAGCTCCAAGATAATACACACGCACACAGGAGATCAACACTAAATGCACCCAAGAAGTTAGAGAGGTCACGTATTTGAGAGGGAGTGGGGATCTGTAAATACAGTACTTACGTACAATGTTCTAAAAGAAAATAAATAAAATCGGGAAAATAAACAAATGAAGTCGTTTCACAAAAGGGGAAACAGTAATGACCGTAAATGAGAAGATGCCTTGTGTAATTGGTAACCATGGAAACAACAGATGAGAAACCAAGTGCCATGTTATTCTCAACATCGCTGAGAAGAGTGAAGTGTGACAATCCCAAAGGCTGGAGTGAATTGCATGTGCTACAAGCTCCAAGATGCAGGTGCTGCCGCTGCTCTGGAAGACAACGGGACACCTCCAGAGTCACTGTGACACCCCCCCCCCCGCACACAAAGGTTATGTTGTCTCTTCTTTCTATCTTTACCGAAGGAGGCTGAGAAAACTTAAACACCTTGCCAGAGTTCCCATATGCTACAGCACAGTCCGGTGCTTCGCATTTGACTGTTAATTATTTTGTTCCCCGAGGGCTGCTTGCTGTCTTTGGTGAGCAGACCATCACGTTCCCGAAATGACGTTTGTGAACCTCGCCTCCAAATAATCACTGTTTGACCAATAGAATGCCTACGCCCGGGGAAGGGCGGAAGTGAAGAAGGCTGGGCTAGGGTTCACATGTGGAGGGAAGAAGGAAGAGAGAGCTGCAGCGGGTTTGTGTGAGCGAATAACACCTGGCTGGGAGGAGCCTGCTCTGAGACTCGGTGATGGAGGAAGCAGCTCAGATGAGAAACACATGCAAGTATTATGAGCTATTGGATGAGAAAGAGCCCGGCTAGAATTTATTAGAACAACTGGTATGGGATGTGGGGCTGAGAAGCAAAAGAGAGCATAGGGTGTTAGTTTCTGCCCAGGCCAGTGAATAGGCAGATTAAAAATCTAGCAGACATCTGCGTCTTTTACTGATATAATAGCAGGTTTAATAAACAACCGCCACAATAATTATGTGGATTAACAGTACATATTAATAACCAATTTTCACAACCCTCCTAAGCGATGAAGGTTCAGATTCTCCTTTCTACCTCCTAATAGTCAACAACTTGCCAAATGGCACTGAGGTAGGATCAGGCTCCCAGATCTGCCCATAATAAACCTGATCCTGGTCTGTCCAATCTGTGCTTCTGGGCAACTCAGAATGTCAAATGGCACCACCAGGACAAGCCCGCAGGGGGCAAGTCAGCTGTCTGCCCTCTTCCTGGGTAAGGCATTGTCTCCTAGCAATAGAGGGCCACCTTGTTTCACAGGGTCTAAAAAAGTGAACATTCATTCAACAAAAGCAGAAAACTAAAATTCACAGTAACAGTATCAAAATAACCACCGTTCATAGTTCTATACCCATTATTTCACGCTAAAAGATAGTCTTAAGACTTAGCAAGCAAACTGTTGACACAGATTATTACCTTTTTTGTAGGTGATGGGTTTTGTTTTTGTTTTTCTTTCCAGTTATTTGTTTGGGACAGAGTTTCACTATGTAGCCCTGGCTGTCCTGGAACTCATTAGACCAGGCTGGCCTCAAATTCACAGACATGCGTTAGCCCCCTCCATGCCGGGGTTTAAGGCCTGCCCAGCCCGTTGCTTAACACTGTCTCTCCAGCACTAGCTGTGGCTACCTAATAGCCTGCTCGTTGGCCACATCATATGTCATGTAACTTCCCTGATTAAAAGGTACGTTGCGGGGCTTGGGCTCTGGCTATGAGAAAGGAAAGTGAGTCAACATCTCTGTGTGCTTTGTACTTACATTTATTTCCCTGGCAGCAGTTCCCAGGGGCAGCACTGTGGAACCAAGAGAAAGGAAGATGCTTAATGCTTGACCAAACTGCTTTCCTAATGAGGCCTACTGTTTTACATTCCTGTCTGTGTCAAAGTTATTGTATGGAAGGTGACTTTTTCAGGGTTAAACCTTTCACTTTTTTTTTTTTTCTTTTCCACGTGTGTGTGTGTGTGTGTGTGCTGTTTGCATATTTACATGTGTGTGGCCGTGTGTGTGTGTACCGTTTGCGTATTTACATGTGTGTGGGCATGTGTGTGTGTACTGTTTGCACATTTACATGTTTGTGTGTGTGTGAGAAAGAGAGAGAGCCCAAGAGAGAGCAAGAGAGCACTTATGAAGAGCTGAAGTGGATGTTACAGATCCTCAATTGTCCTCATAGCTCTTCCACAGTATTCATTGAAGCAGTGTCTTTCAATCAAACCCAGAGTTCTCTCAAGTGACTATTCTCCCTAGTCAGCTTGCTCTGGGATCTTCTATCTCTGCCTTCTGAGATAGCCATGCCTGGGCTCTGTGGATCCAAACGCTGCTCCCTACTCTAACCCAGCAAGTGCTTAACCACTGAGCCACCTTCTTTGCGCCTGACCCTTTTGTTTTGAGGTCACTATGGATCACATACAACTGTAGGAAACATGTAGAGATTCTGTTTGCTTTGTTTCTGTGTCCACCCTCACCCTCATCTTGCACAATAATTACAGTATATTACTACCAAGATTTCAGCATCAATCCAGTCAAGATACAGACTGTTGCCTCTCCAGAAAGGTGTTGCTCTTCTCTGCCCACAGCCTGCCTTTTGGTCCTTGCTTTCCACCTCGTTTGAGACAGAGTCTTTTGTTTGCTGCCATGTAAGCAAAACTAGCCGGCCAGCAGGCTGACTCCACTTCCCATCTTGCAGTAGGAGTGCTGGGATTAGAGATGCAAGCAGCTATGTCCAGCTTTATATGTAGGTGTTCTGAGGATCACAATTCAGGTCCCCACGCTTGGGTGGCAAGCACTTTGCCCACTGAGCCATCTTCTTGAGACTCCTGTTGTGAAGGTCTTGTCCTGTCCCATCCTGCTGGGCCACGGGCTCTGGGGAAGGCCCAGGACACCATGACCCCTTTCCTCCCGGTTCCTCCGCTGCCCTGTTGGAAAGCATACCTTTCATTCTGGCGATTTCTGTGCTGCTCCATTCTGCAAAGTCTTGAGCAGCCCTGTCTTACTCTAGTTTCTGACCTGCTCCATGCTGATTCAGGTGTCGGGTTGCTGTACACGCCCTCCGTGTGCCGTTACCTTCTGGGCTTAGCGACCTCAAGGGTCAACACCTACATCCTTTCCCCACACAGGAGTGAAGGATGCCATTTGCCGGGAGCATCTCATACAGACTCTGTGCAGAAAATCATTCCTGAATTATCGATGAGATGGAGAGGCTGAGCAAGATGCCTGAGGGGGCTCAGCTAAGGACAGAAGTAGAAGCCAGACGGCCTTCCTGGGGCTGCGGCATGAGGCAGAGCTTCACGCTTGCCTGCCTTCGTGTAGGCTCTTCCAGACCAATTCTCTCAGATGCCCAGCAGCTCTGAGGCCTGTGAGATGGTGTTGTCAGCTGAGGAAGAGGAAGAGAGCAGTCTCCTGCCTTCCCCCGCCTTGTCATCACCCAGGGACCTAGTGAGCTCTGACCTCTGCCCCATCTTGGCTTTGCATTCCCTCCCCTCCCCAAGCCTTTAATTCTGTCACCAGTCAAGAGAGATAAAGATCTCTTTTAAAAGACTCTAAGCAACTGGGCGCATCTCTGCAGAGGTGTAAGGCACCTGCCAAGGGCACAGACTGGGGATGTGGGTCACAGGCAAGGCCTCTCAAGGGCCATGGGGCCACCTTCCAGAGCCATGGGAGCCAATAGACGTGTTTTGCCCCATTATGGCCTTGGGCTTCATCATGGGGACATGCTCCAGATCAGGCCGTCGGAGTCACCAGGTTTACTCAGACATCTTTGTATCTTAAGTTACAGAGATGGGAAATGGGGGGAAAAAATCAAGTCAAGAACTCACTCCTTTAGAGAAAGCCAGCATCTTCCTGAAGCTTTCTCTGTCCTTGTTCATTTATCAAGGCTCTCACCCTGAGGGGCTGGAACATCGGTTTCCTTTTTGCACCAGCCCTCAAGGGGCTGAAAACTGAGGCTTGAGAGTTGTTTCTGGACCCCTAGGAACCTGTCCAGCTTTTCCGTTTGGCAGCTAAACCCAACGGAGCAAAGCTGGGCCACGTTGGAGAAAGGTGGGGACACAGAGTGGTGGGGAGGAAGGGGAGGCGCGGGCATGTGTCCTACATACCGTAGCACGCTGATTTATAGTAAAATAGGCTGGAGGCAGGAAAGCAATGCTGGAGGAGGTATTTTTAGCAGTGTGGTTGTGCTTTGTGGCAGGCGAGGCCGCACTGGATTGTCTGGGAAGTCCTTCAGCGCACATAGCCTCGCTCTCAGGAGGATGGGTTCTCGGCATGGCACCAGGTTGGGCTGGGAGCTTCTCTAAAGCCAGGCTGGTTTCCCTCCTCAGGACCCTCCTCTGTCTCCCCAGAAGGAAGAATTGACACAAATGGGAAGAGAGACAGACAGACGACAGAGACAGACAAACAGAGAAGGAGAGATAGAGAAGAGGAGGGAGGGGAGGGGGGACAGAGAGAGAGAGAGAAATTTCTCTTGGAATCTCTTGGAATATAAATATTGATTCTAACCATCAAGGGAGGCCCAGAAGTAATCATGAATAGCTTCACATTCAGCAGACAGATTCACCAGTCTCCTCTTTTCCCCTCTTCCTTTCCTCTTCCTCCTTTTCCTCTGTCCCCTTCTCCTTCCTTTCTTCCTGTTCTTACCCCATGAGCCTCATTTTTCCTCTTCCTCTCTCTCCTTCTTTCCTCCTCATCTCTCTCCTCTTTTTCTTTCTCCTTCTACCCATGGGCATTTCCCTCTGTCTCTTCCTCTTTCCTTCATCTTCATCCAATTCCTCTCCCTCTCCTCTCTTCCCTCTTTTACAATCACTATTTTATACGGGAAGTATCTGACTTGCCCATCCACCTGAGTGACACGCTGAGGGGGAAGAAAACGAAGCCTTCAGCGCTTTTATGCCGGGCAAGAAGCTGACGGTGTGAGGAAAATTAGGTCAAAGTTTCTGCTTGTCAGTGGGCAATCTCTGCCTTACAGGAGAGTGTCCCCAAGCTCGGGGACTCAGGCAGAGCATGGCACCTGATCCCTGTAGCCCTGCAGGAGGCAGGCTGGTGGTAAACAGAGGTCAGCCCAGCAGAGCCGAATGCTGGTAGGACCACAGGGCTGGTTTCAAAATCCTGGGTCACCCACAATTTTGCTGGGCTGGGGACTTGGTTGTTTCCCAATCTCTGCATCTAAAAGGGGAGTGCGGATAACTATCATGGGCGTAAAGCATGCCGCCACATCATACAAGACACAACACAGGCAAAGACAAAAAGGGCATTGTGATGGGGCTGGAGAGATGGCTCAGGAGCTAGGAGCACTGTTCTCCCAGAGGACCTGGGTTCAATTTCTAGCACCCACACGGAGGCTCACAACTGTCTGTAACTCCAGCTCCAGGGGATCTGATGTCCTCACACAGACAGACACTCAGGCAGAGCACCATAAAATAATAATAATAATAATAATAATAATAATAATAATAATTTTAATAAAATAAATTAAAAAATAAAATCTAAGGGGGGTGCATCATGAAAACAGCAAGAGGAAAAATACACAGAGGAGACACTCTCACCCACCACATATACACAATGAGCTCAAAAATGAATCTCCCTCAAACACCCTGAGGGGAGAAGGCAGACAGGCTGCTTCTTTGAGAGGCTGGAAGTGGGAGAAGTGGGCAGCTAGGGTGGGAGGTGCCGCCCACTGAGGATCTCAGAGCCCGAAAAACCTACCTGTACCTGTGGGAAATAAAGAAGGGAGAAAGGCAAAAACAAACCAGCTGAACAAAGCCAGAGAGTTTATTGTTATAGGAACCACCTGACCCTCTTCTTCCAAGATGCTCAAAGCACGTGAAACTAGGTAAGAATATTAAGTCCCATAAAATATTTTTAAATATACCAGAAGTAATTATGTAGATAATTAGAAAAGAACAGTACCGCTGCCCATTTCCTCTCCTGACAGTAATAAAAAAGATACTAAGCAATACATATATAATCGTATTGCTGAGCCAGAATTGTAATGTTCTGTGTGTGTGTTTGCATGCATGCAGATGCACGTACGTGTCGGGGGGGGGGTGCCCATGTGGAGGTCAGAGGTCAACCCCAGGTATCCTTTCTCAGGCACTGTCCATCTTGTTTTTGAGGCAGGGTCTCTCATTGACTGGGCTGTGCACATTAGCTCCAAACAGCCTGTAAGTGCCACCGTCTTCATCATCCCTTGTGTTGTACCGCAGAGGGTTTTTGGAGGGTCCAGAGAGTTAATACGTGCAAATCACCTGGAACGGTGCTTGGCACGTGTCCTGGTCCAATAAACATCAGCAGAGCTGCACACAGCAGGAGAGGGTTGCAAGCCCACCACTGGGGTTCTGAGGAAGGGTGAAAGGAGGGGGCCTGGTCGTCTCAACAGGCTGTGGCAGCCTGGACCTGACGGATGGCTGCTGTCACCAGAATTAGATCAAGTCTGCGCAGTTTTCTGTCGACATCTATTAAGTCGCAGGGAACAAGAATTGTTTTCCATTTCTCACTGGCTTCTGTCACATCCTGAGGCCTCAGGGGAAGCGGGTGTTGGATGCTGCTCGGAGTTCCTGGAGGTGCGAGCAGGCCAGATCACGGGAGCTGGCTTCTAATTGGCGACAATTAAGACTCCATGTCACTGAATTATGGAGCTTGAAGCCGCCGCCGCCGCCGCCACCGTGTTTAATCTGAAGACGAGAGAAAGCACATGATGCCGCCTCTCCCGAGGGGTGCTGGGCTTTTCTGAAACAGCTATAAGATAGAAGTCCATGTCTTTTGCCTCAGAAGTTTTGGTGGTGGTGCTTCTTGATGCTTGGTGGGTGCTGGGACCCTCAAGCCTGATGTGCCCTGTGGCTAAGCTGAGGCTTCATAGGCCGAAAGGAAGGTCTGTGCCAATACCTCAAGGATGGTGGTGCTGGTGCTCATCCATCAAAACAGGAAACTCCGGGACAGATGTGTCTGCCTAATAACTCACCGTGTGTCACCAAGGACAGGAGACAGCATCAGATCGTGTCAAATGAAAGAGAGACAGAGTTTTCACAGGTCGAGGCCGAAGGGGGCAGAGTCTGAACTCTGAGTCACTGCCCCACCCCCGCCTGCTGGCCATCCTCTCCTTTTCCCTCTCCCTTCCTCCCTCTCATTCCTTCCCTGCCCCTTTTCCTTCCACCTCTCCTTTTCTTTTCTCTTCCCCATCCTCCGTGTCTCTTCCCACCTTTCTGCTTCTTTCCCCCTCTTCTCGCTTCTCCTCTTTTCCCCTCTTTCTCATTCCTTTCTCTTCCCTCTTCCTTTCCTGCTCTTTCCCTCTCCTCTCTCTTCTCTTTCTCCCATCCCTTCTTCTTCCTCCCTCTCCTCTTCTCTCTCTCTCCCTCCTCTCTTCCCTCTTCATTTGCTCTCTCACATCAATCTCTTGTGTTATATTGCACATGATTTTTCTGAAATCACTTTCCACTTTTATTATTTCCTTCCTCCTGCTTTAAGGAAAAATTATTTTAATTGAATATGAAGTCAGATAACTGATTTTTAGTCTTTCCTTTGTCTTTTCAGGTTGTTTTTTTTTTCTTTTTTGCTTTTAAAGAAATGTGAATATACATTAGAGACCAGAGGTCTTTCTCCATCACTTTCTATGCTGTTTTGATTTTTTTTTCTTTTTGTTTGTTTTTAAGATAAGGTTTCTTACTGAACTTGGAGCTCTGATTGGCTAACTCTGGTATGTCTCCATCTTCACCCTCATGCTGGGGTCACAGGCACATGCTACCACACCTGTCTTTTATGTGTGTTCGGGGGACCTGAACTCAGATCCCCATGCCTGCATGGCAGCCATCTTACTGACTGAGACATCCCCACTGGCCTCTCTGATATTTGCTCTTCAGGCAGTGGCTTTCCTAAGTTCCAACTTGTCACTCGACAAGTTCTGACAAGGGATATTTTGATCATCATTTAGCACAACCAATGAAGAGAAAAATCTTTAAACTAGTCGTAGAGAGAAAGACATACTGATTTCAGTTAATTCTCTCTACATCTGAGACCGATAAGGCAGTATTATTTCTTGTTTACACACTTGCCTTTCTTTTCTTTCTTTCTTTCTTTCTTTTCCCATTGGCCTATCTTGATCCTGCATTTCTGTGCTTTAGTACCAGGTAATTCTCCTGAGGAGATGGTTCAATTGATCAAGTGCTTACCACCAGGCATGAGGGCCTGAGTTCAACCCCAGCACAAAACACACAAAATCCCAGGCTCACCTCAGTGCGTCCTCTTTGTATTCATCTCTTGACCTCTGAAATCTTGGTTTTCTCGATTACTATCCAACATCTTCAAACTGATTTTTTTTTTTCTACATTTAATTCAGCTCTTCTGGTTATTTTCAGCAGGAAAATTTGCCTAACATATGCTAGTTATTCATAGCCAGAAATGGGTATTTTTAACAACCTACTTAATCACAGCCAAAAATAGCTTTTGAAATTTCCATTGATGTTCCCCTCCCCCCCCATCAGAATCAAACTGTGTTCATTATTGTAGCTGCAGCGTGAGAATAATTGCCTGGTATTTCCTACTCATTTGTCTTCATCCTTAAAATAAACCCCTGGCTATTTGCAAGTATTTTCCCTCTAGGCTAACCCCGGAGTCATGGCATTTACCTAAAGAACTCATTGTTGGGGCTGGAGAGATGGCTCAGTGTTCTTAAGCCATCTTAAGAACACTGCCATTCTTAAAGAGGACTCAGCTCAGCTTCCTAACACCCAGGGGCAACTCACAACCATCTGTGACTCCAGGAGACCCAACGCCCTCAACTGGCCTCTGCAGACACAGCGTATATGCGGTGTACACACATGCGCTCGTACACTTAAAAGTAAAAAATGCATTTTCAAAATAATAATAGAAACAGCTCATTCCACTGAATTCATAGACTAGTTTAGGGGAGACTTTTTACTGACATTGTATTTTTATCTAAAAATATAAGATATCCTATTTATCAATATTATTTTATATTTGTCAATAAAGTTAGTGTGTGTGTGTGTGTGTGTGTGTGTGTGTGTGTGTGTGTGTGTGTGTGT
>NW_026596131.1:3836381-3897885 GCF_907164565.1 Psammomys obesus | reverse complement strand
TGTGTGTGTGTGTGTGTGTGTGTGTGTGTGTGTGTGTGTGTGTGTGTAAATATGTGTGAGTGTGGGCCTTCACATGACAGAGGGCCTCGGGGATTAGGAGGGTCCTCTCCTCCACCTTGTTTGCTACAGGGTCTCATGTCTGCTGGGTATAACATGTATCTGTCCCGCTAGCTTCTGGGAATTCTCTTGTCTTTGCTTCCTGTCTCACAACAGGAGTGGCTGAGATTACAGATGTGCAAGCACATCTGACTTTATGTGGGGTCTGGAGATCCAGACTCAGATCCTTATGCTCACACACATGCTTTACTCACTGTGCTGGGTCAACGTTTTGTCAGCTCGACGCAAACCCAGACATATCTTAGAAGGGGAGATCTCAGTTGAGGAAATGCCTCCGTAAGACTGTCCTGTGGGCACGTCGGTACGGCGTTTTCTTGATTAATGATTGATGTGGGAGGGCCTAGGGCATTGTGGGTAGTTCAGTCCCGGGCTGATGGGCCTGGGTTCTCTAAGAAAGCAGACTGAGCAAGCCATGAGGAGCAGGCCAGTGAGCAGCACTCATCCATGGCCTCTGCATCAGGTCCAGCCTCCAGGTTCCCGCCTTGAGTTCCGACCCCTGTCTTTCCTCAGTGATAGCGTATGACCTGAGATTTGCAAGTTGAAATAAACTCTTTCCTCTCCGAATTGCTCCTGGTCATAGTTTATCCTGGTAACAGAGAGGCAAATGACTATATGCACTGAGCCATCACTCTGGTCCTGTGTTTCTTCACACAGCACCAGTACATAACTTACTGTTTGGTTCCAACATTTTATCATCTCGTTGCCACACAGACAGTATTTTTCCATGTATTATTATCCTTTCTACTTGGCTGCTATTCGTGTGTAGCTATTTTTGCATCCAACCACTCGTTATTAGCCCTTATATTTTCTCATTTTAAACAGGTTTGGTTTTGAGATAGGGTCTCACACTGTAGCCCAGGCTAGCCTGGAATTCACTGTGTATTTCAGGGTAGTATCAAATCTATGCCAATTCCCCTGCCTCATCTTCTGGACTTCAGACATGAGCCACTGTGTCTAGTTGGGTCATTTTTAGTCCTGCTTTTTCCGGCTGGTTAGCATGGATATCTGTGTCTATATATCACATAGGTGGTGATGTACCTAGAACTTCCAAGTCATTGATTGTGTTTGTCAGGGTTTTTTTTTGTTTTGTTTTGTTTTGTTTTGTCACTGATACAATACCTGAGTTGACCAACCCTTTCTCTTCAGAAAGGCTTGCTTTGGCTCACAATCCTGGAGACTTCAGTCCACAAATGTTTGTCCTCTTTACTCTGGGCCCGTCATGACACAACATATCAGGGTGGAATATGCAGCTCTTCTCAAAGAAATAGAAAGAGAAGACTGGGCTCCTGTACCCTCTTCAGGAGATACCCCCAGTCATCTAAAGATGTCTTTCCAGGTCCTGCCACTTCCTAGCAGCACCGCCCACAGGACTCCCACCCCGACCCCTGGACATTTAGGAGATGTAGTAGCACTGATGGAAGACATGTTGTTTGTTACGTTGGGAAGCCTAGAAACTTCCCAGAGCATCTAGGGTGGTGTGGCATCCTTACCCTGTCACAGACCGTCAGTGAGGCAGACAGTGGTGGCTGTGCAGAGGAGGCCAAGTTCTCAGTGGAGCCAGGGGAGGGCTCTTCACACTGAGGACCTCCGCTGTGCCTCAGCTGAATGGTCCTTTTAGGATTGCCAAGATGCTTTCTTTCCTTCTAAAATCCTATGTCGGAATTTATCCTGAAAAACTACTTACACGTGCCCTCCTGATATTTAGAGGTAAGTAAATTTATTCACTGCTTTTTGTAGTAGGGACATATTTGAAGTCAACTGTTCTGCAGTAGGGAAACGGCTATCTCCACTTGAATACATGCAAATCAGAGAATATGCATTCTGAAGCCATTAAAATAGGCAAGATGTTGATAGTATTAAGTAAAAGAACATCAAGCTACATTGTGTATACATCTGGTGTATGTAATGTCCCATTTTTAATGCATAGAAAATTTTAAGCTGCATAGAAAAGTTTTGCAAAGGTAATAACACAGCGATATGCATCAGTTAAACCTTTCTCGTTGTCCTGACAAAATGCCTGAAAGGACAGGACGGAGGGTTTGTTTTGACTCACAGTGTGGGGTACGGTCTGTTGTGGTAGGGAAGATGTAATAGTGAGTGACTGTCAGGAAGCAGAGAGAGCTCTGCTCCTCCACTTGCTTTCTCCTTTTCCTCTTTTTATTGGGTCTTGGGGCCCAGCCCTCAGGACAGTAATGCCCACATTACTCTTCAGCCAGACACTTCCGGAAACTCCCTCACGGTGCCTAGAAGTGTGCTTCCTAGATAATTCCAACTCCCATCAGGTTATAGTGGAGAGTAACATCACAAGGCATTCTGTTGGACCTTCAGCAAAGGTCAACCCCCAGCTGGACGTTTATTGGCAACAAACATTGGCCCTTGCTCCTTGCCCATGATGCCTCTTGGCCTCTGTGAAAACTCTTCAATCAACCACCCCTTGCCAAACCGAGGATGGGAGGAATTTTAATAAACATTGACCTCCGCTCCAGGAGGTTTGGGAACATAATGTGATGGGGTTTTCCAGGGCTTTCTCTGCTGCGTCACTTCCTAATCAGAACAGTCACAAACATGTCTAGATTCAAGGGAAAGAGAACACAGATCCAGATCCCACTCCTCAGTGCAAAGAATACAAATAATTAGCTCGGCGGTGATGGCACACACCCTTAATCCCAGCACTCAGGAGGCAGAGGCAGAGGTAGGCAGATCTCTGTGAGTTCGAGGCCAGTCTGGTCTACAGAGGAATTCCAGGAAAGCAAGGACTACACAGAGAAACCCTGTCTCAAAAATATATATATATATCTATCAAATAATTCATGGCCATTTAAACAAGATTTTATTTTTATTGTATGTGTAGAGTGTTTTGCTTGCATGCATGCATGTGAATCACACGCATGCCTGATACCTTCAGAGACCATAAGACGTTGATCCCCCTGAACCTGGACTTATAGATGGCTGTGAGCCACCATGTGGGCGCTGGGAACAGAACCCCGGTCTTCTGCAAGAGCAGCAATTGTTCTTAAGTACAATACCAGCTCTCCAGCCCCTGCGGTCAATTTTTAACTCCTCTGGAAGATAATGAGGACATCCTGGTAGGAAGCAAGCAGGGGATCAGGACCCTCTGGGCTGTCCTCAGGTCACCTTCTCCTGCTGGCTGCTAGCCACACACCAGTGCTGAGTCAGTGGATTGGTTCGGAGGAGCAG
This sequence comes from Psammomys obesus, assembly GCF_907164565.1. Classification (NCBI taxonomy): domain Eukaryota; kingdom Metazoa; phylum Chordata; class Mammalia; order Rodentia; family Muridae; genus Psammomys; species Psammomys obesus. Next base: position 3,894,570 of record NW_026596131.1, on the reverse strand, counting down.
CTGTCAGCAGCTCCAAAACCCTAACAACAGCCTCTACTCCCCAAACCCTCCATCAGCGCTCTACTGGGGCGCCCCTGAACCAGTCAGGCATTGCTCCTGGTGTCTTCACTTGACTGTCTCTCCAGTGTTCTCTGGTTGAGTCCCATCCATTTCCCCTTACACCTACTACCTTGTCCGCCCCTGAGTCCCTGTGCACTTTACCCCAGAGCCCCCTCGTGACTGGCTTGGACAGGGAAATGTACCATTAGTGATTTAATCTCCACAAGACATTTCTCTCTAATTGCTAGTCATGGATGATAATTAGCAGCCGTTAATTCCTGATCATTAACAAGCTAATACTTAGAGGCAATGGCACCGGCAATCATCATAAGCCATGCTAAAGCCGCCATGCTCCTGGGCCCCAGTTTTCCCAGGATGGCACGGCAGCATCGTGGGATCCTTAGTGCGGGAGTGAGCGGGCATCCCCTCATTTTTGTTTCTGACAGCAGTAGTCGGAGAACAGACGCCTCTAATCTTTCATTTCGTGTTCTTCTCTGGCTATGAAAATAATGTGTGTTCTTTCAGAAGCTCTGTGGAGCACAGAAAAAAAAGTAGGAAGAATATAGAACATCCATAACCTTATTATCCAGAGCATCTCCCAAGTCTGTGAAAATTTCGCAGTCAGCTTCCGGTTTTACAGTCTGCTTTGTTCATCGAATAGTCTGAGGTAAACATCTCTCACGTGGCAGCAACTTATACAGATTGTCTGTCTCTCCCATCAGGGAAAAAAAAATGCTATAACTGTAGAAGGATGAGAGGCAGGAGACGGAGAAGCAGGCTTCAGAAGCCCAGACCCAGGACGAGGGAGATGGCTGCATGAGCAATATGTTTATGGAGCAAGCCTGGGAAAGTGACTCTGATTTCCCCAAACTCCTGTAGAGGATCTGTCTGTATATTGATATTTGGCACTTTTTGTTCCTTGAAGTTATCAGACTGGATCACCTCAGGCCCTTCTACCTTCTGGAACCTGATTGTCAGCCATGTGGGTTGAGGGAAATAATAGTCTCGTGGCTTACAGTGGGGCTTCCAGAATCAGAAATGCTGAGTCACAGTGACCCACCATGGAAACCACCCCAGAAGCTCTACCCCAGGGGCATGCCATAGGAAGCCCCAAAACATCTGTTACTCTAATCCTGTGTAATACTTGGTCACCTGGAACATTCTCTTCCTTTTTCTTTTTCTTTGTTTGTTTTTCTAGACAGGGTTTCTCTGTGTAGTCCTGGCTGTCCTGAACTCACTTTGTAGACCAAGCTGGCCTCGAACTCACAGAGATCCACCTTGCCCATGGATCCACTTGGAACGTTTTCTACATTTACACATTTCTAGATTCCTGAGCAACTTCTTTTCACATTTCTCCACCACCCCAACACCCCGAGTCAGTTAGTTTCTCCAGTAGAAAACCATATGGTCTAGGCACAGAGTTTGGAGTTACACCCGGTTTCAATCCACTCTGCCACCTATGATATCCTGTAGGCTGATGGAGACCTCTAAGCCTCAGTTTCCCCATCTGTGAAGTGAAGTTCATATTGCTTACTCGTGGGGCTATGGTGAAGGTTTGGAGAGGGCTTTGTGCAGTGATGGAGAGTCGGTCCTTTATAAAAAATACGATGCCACAATAATGCATGAATGTGTTCACAATGAATTACTAAAGCTGTTGCTTTTCCAATTGCCCCATTCTCTGGAAAGCGGAGTGGGGATGGGGGTGGAGGCTCTTGTGGCTTTGCCTGAACACACTCTAGATCTCAGGACCTGTTCTTGTAGAGTTCACAGGCAAGGTCACCTCCAGCCTCCTCTTTGATGCTTTGCCGTACTGATTCAGATCCAATCTCCTCTCTGCTTTCATCTCTCCAAATCTCCTAAGATGCAAATCGTTCTCATCTCTGCCAAGCTTACCATTAAAACTGGCCGCTCAGCTTTGGCCGGGCAACAGCTGTCGTATTTCAGGTGCCCGGATCTGCCTGCTCTGCAGAAAGCAGAGCATTTAGTCCGTTGTTACTGAATAATAATACCCCACACCAGGTCTGGCTTTGGCTTTTGCAAACTGCAGTCCTATCCGCTGTGACAGTTAACGCCCCAGCGATTCTGGAGAGTGGGGCAGAGCAGGGCTTATTCTTCCGAGGAGCAGCATAGATCTTACCATGGGTTTTCCAGATCCCCCATTTTGTGGCCAAATAAGTCTGGGGAAATTTGGAGTGAGTGAAACGAAGAAGCCGGGTAGTCAGCCTTTACCCTGTACAATGCAATTCTTCAAAAGCAAGATATGGTACCTCCTGGTGCCTTCCCCCCCCTTCAGCCCTCACCACATTGTGTAGGAAATGACTCGGCACTTTAGTTTTCCCTTCCTTGTCTAAGTCAATACAGGAAGGGTTGGAGAGCTGGGGTTCCAGTCCCACACTCTCCTGCCTGCTGGACCTGCTGCCTTTACACACCTCCAGAGTGACAGCGTGTGGCCCATCCGCAGCTCTCCCAGCAATCTCTCCCTCTGTCACCTGCTGGGCTAGGGCTGAGCTCAGCTTCACAGACAAACCTGGTCTCTGATGCTTTTCAGCTATCCTGGCATCCATCTATGGTTAGATCTCAGCCAAGGAGTGACATTGTGCCTGGTAGAGGCCCTGTGCCTCGTGGACCCCGCCAAAGCAATGCCGCACCATCTCAAAGTCTCTAATCTTGTGACACTCCAAGTTGCCCACACCATGGGAAGCTTGCAGCAGGGCTGTTACCTGTTCAGCCCTTGTCCTTGTCACGCTAGGCTTACATCTTTCAGGGGTGGCTCTGCCTGCCTTCTTCTGGGCTTAGGTCACATTCTGAACTCTCTCTCTCTTTCTCTCTGTAACTTTTTTTCATTTCTGTGACAAAAGCAACTTAAGGGAGAATTTGTTGTAGCTCGCAGTTTGAGGGTACCCGGTCCATTGCAGTGGTGAAATCGTGGTGTCAGGAGCATGAGACAGCTGTCACGTGTGTCCGCAGGAAGCAGGAAGGTGAAGATGCACGCTTACTTCCTTTTCATTCCTACCCCATAAATGCTGCCGTCCGTGTTCAGGGTGGGACTTCCCCTTTCAGTTAAACCTTTTTGGGAACAAACACCCTCACAGCATACCCAGAGGTGTGTTTTCACAGTGACTCCAAGTCACTGTGGCACCATACTCCCTGGCAGCAGACGCCGCAATGCAGTGCTGTCCCCTGTTGACTTGGCACAGTGCTTTTCAGACCTCAGCAGGCAGACAAACTGGCTCTTCCTAAAATGCAGATTCTGATTTAGCTACGTTTCTCATCGCTGTTACAAAACACCCAACAGAAGCAGTGTGGTGGAGGAAAGATTTATTTGGGTTCATGCTTCTAATCCATCCGTAAAAGGAAGGAAGGCATGGAGTTTGTGGCTGTGGAAGTGGGTGGAAGAGCCTCGTCGTTTCCTGGTGGAGCAAAAACCAGAGGCAGATACAATTTCACGGGCTGTCCCCAGTGCCCTTCTTCTGCCAGCTAGACCATAGCACCAACGGTTTCATAACTCCTCCAAAGCAGCACTACTAGCTAGGACCCAAATATTCAAAACCACAAGTGTGTGTAGGATCATTCCAGACCTAACCCATAACAGAACATTGGAGGGTTTGGAGTCTGCTTCTCAAACCAACTCCCTAGTGATGCCAGCACTGCCGGACCATGGAGAGCTCTTGGAATGGCAAAGATCAATTTGTCTCAACTTCCGCTTCATGTTAGAATTAACTGGGAGTACTTTCTCAACACCATCACCCAGGTCCCAGATGAGCACCCTATCAGAATCCGCAAGGCGCCCATGAATAGGGATTTTTAGACACTCCTGGGTAAGTCTTGGTTGCAGCCACAGGATAGAGGCCCCAAGGCAGGCCATGGTTCTGTGGGGCTAGCATCCATCTGTTCCACTCCCCTCTACTTCCTCACTCTAAGCCCTGAAAGCATCAAGTGGATTCATGACTCACCTTGCAGACTCTCGGCTTTTCTCTGGATGCTTCAGAGCTGTCCCATGACAGTGAAGAGCTCTAGCCATGGAAAGGTCATTCTACATCCATTCAAGTGTATTTGGGAGGCCTGTTGAAACTGATTTTTTGTTTTGGCTGCTTGACAGGTTCTGACTGCCCCACTCCTTCCTGTCTGGTGCCTCAGCCATGGCCCCCAATGGGTTCCACTGGACTGCTCTGGGGCACTATTGTTTTAGATAAGTAGTTCTTCAAGGGCAGAATGTTCATCTATGTATCTATCAGGATGGATGGATGGATGGATGGATGGATGGATGGATGGATGGATGGATGGACAGATGGACAGACAGACGAGTGGATGGATGGATGGATGGATGGATGGATGGATGGATGGATGGATGAGTGGATAATGGTCATGTATAGTAAGGAAAGTTCAGAAGACAAGGGAATAGATACAGTAGCCTTATGAGAAAACTGAGTTCCTGAAAGGCACAGGGAGAAGGTCACCTTTAAGTAGAGACGGTCTGGAAACTAGGAAGTGGCCTAGTTGCTCTTATTCATCCATTGACCCAGGGAAGACTGACTTTAGTTACTGCTCACCACCGCCTGCTCACACTCTCTCCCTGTCCCCACAGCTCATTCTGCCCCAGCGAAACAGCACTGCTGGCTGCCGACCATCCAGGAAGATGAGCGCTTGTGGGAGGAAGGCCCTGACCCTGCTGAGCAGTGTCTTTGCTGTCTGCGGCCTGGGCCTGCTGGGCATCGCGGTCAGCACTGATTACTGGCTGTACCTGGAGGAGGGCATCATCCTTCCCCAGAACCAGAGCATGGAGGTCAAGATGTCCCTGCACTCGGGCCTCTGGCGGGTCTGCTTCCTTGCTGGTAAGGACAGTCCTACCCTGTGGAATACCTGCCCCAAGGGGGTTTCTCCCTACTGGGAGATACCCAGGAGGTGCCCCCAGACAGCTCACCACAGACTCCACTGACTGAGCAGTGCTGCAAGCAGCCACAGACTACAGACCCAAACTCAGACCCTGATTCATAATGTCCTCTTGAGCAAGTTCTCTTAGGTCCCGGGGCTTGCTTCCCTCCTAAAAGCAAGCCTGGCTTTCTCACACTCTGCCCTCCAGCAGTTGCTGAACAGCAACTCACAGATCCAAATCGCCTTTTCAGGCTTCTCATTGCACCCTCAAGTTATTGATCGCCCATAATCTTTGCAATGACACTGCAAGACAGACTTATTACTGCCACTTTACAAACAAGAAAGGGAAGATTCTGGCTGGTTAAGCGCATCTAGATTTCTACTTCATTGACATCCACAAGGTTAAGGAACAGGAAACGCTCAGCAGCTTCTGGTTCCTCTGTCTGTGAACCAGCCGCAGGAAGGAAATGCAAATGTGGGTGGGTCCTTCCGGGTCTGTGGGAGGATGCAGATTTTGACCCTGCTATTCTGGACATCCTTCCAGCTCACTGGGGGTTCTCTGGGACCAAGTGAGTTGCTACACCAACAGCCCTGTCCTTGAGGCCTTTAATCACACCCTATACAAGAGTAGTGTCCCCATGTCCTGCCCGACCTATGTAAGCTGTGCTGGCAAGCATACCACAGTATGGTCTCTGAGCATCTTCTGTGAGATCCTTGAACGTGTGTGTGTGTGTGTGTGTGTGTGTGTGTGTGTGTGTGTTGAGAAGAGACACAGCTTGGTTCCATCTTGATGCTAGGGCTTTGATGGATAGCAGAAAGGACACCTCCAGCTCCAGCTTGGCTACCTTACATCACTTTGTTGAGTCTGTCTCAGGACCAGTATCTAACTGTGACCTCATCTCCCACTCATCCAGATGATGTGGCATCCATCTCTGCTTAACCTGAAGCAGAGTGTGAGACCACCACAATCTGATTGACAAGGCTGGGGATGGGGCAGGGGGTAGTTATTGCACAAAATCTACACTCGTGAATCTGAGACCATCATCAGTCAAAGGCACCAGATGGCACCAGATGCTTGCTGGGCACAGAGTTCATAGTGCTGGCCTCTTCTGTCCTGCTCTGGTCCTCACTCCAGAAAGAAAGTGAGACCAAGACATGTTCCCCACTCCTGCTGTGGGCCACCAGCCAGGGATAGAGACGTCCCTAGAGTTTTTATCCAGCACAGGTACAGAGACACAGGCCCAGAATGTACTAACCTCAAATCCATGGTGAGGCAGGACCGGGAAATAGCTGTCATTTCTTGTCTCCACAGGTGAAGAGCGAGGACGCTGTTTCACCATAGAGTATGTGATGCCCATGAACTCCCAGATGACGTCAGAATCCACAGTCAACGTGCTAAGTAGGTGCCTAGAACATTCTAACCTGGGCCTCTGTTGGGACAGAGAGAGGCAGACACAGGGAAGAGTCAGACGTCCAGAATCTTCTCAAGAGCTAGTGCCCTTGGCCTTAGCTGGTTACACTGGTCTTGCTTATCAGAGCTTGTTCTGCAGATGCTTTTTTTCTGGGGATGAAGATAGATTGCTGGAGCCCCTCCCCGACCTATGACCCCAGGAGGTGAAGGAACACTCACTCCTAGACTGAAGCAGTCTCTCTGGACTGCTCAGCAAGACTGACTTCACCGCCTTGACCTCATCAGAGTCGCTTCTGACCCCCGGCACGAACTTGCCATGTTACAGCACAACCCATGCCCTTGGTCTGTGAGGAGAGTCAGTTCCAGGACCCGCTAGATACAGAAATTCAAGAACACATCTGTTATGCAACATGGTTTAATACATTATCGTGTGTGTAACTAACACAGTTGTCTCTGCAGGCTTCAGGCCATCTCTAAATCACAACAGTGTGAATGACTAAACTCAGCCGCTTCCCTCCTCAGAAGTCAGGCTTATGTCACTTAGGCCCAAACCCCAATTTTTTAATCAATGTGCTTGTTCTTTCCCACCTCCATCCTGAATTACCTGTTAGCATAAACTCGGTGCTCTCAGGAGCCCACGTGAATAACGAAGATACTCTCTGGGAAATTCTGAGAAATTCTCAGGAACCAGGGTCAAAGAGCAAATTCTTTATTGTACAATGGAACTCCCCAAGTGATTAAATGCTGAAGAAGAAAGAGGCCAGTGCCTGTCCCCTCTAACACTCAGACCATGTCCTGTACCCTTGGGAATGGTGGACGTCTCTCAAAAATGTGGCAAGATGACATGACCAGGCACCTCTCGGTGCTCCTACAGACAGGTGGTATAGATTCCTGGGAGGGGAGCTTATGACCGAAGGGTTGAGAAATCTCTGAATATGTTGGCAGTTGGAGTCAGTTCTTCCAGCCTTGCCTTGGGGACAAAAGCTCAGCCAGCACCAGGGCACCCCCGGACCACTCGTGGGGCAGAAGGGCTTTCAGGACCTGTTGGCAGACAGTGCAGAAACATGCTTGTCGGAGTGAGGCAGAGTAAGGAAGGTCACCGGAGCCTGACAGGCTGTCCTTCTGCCCCCTGCGTTAGAAATGATCCGCTCAGCCACCCCGTTCCCACTGGTCAGCCTCTTCTTCATGTTCATCGGCTTCATCCTGAGCAACATCGGGCACATCCGCCCACACAGGACCATTCTGGCCTTTGTCTCCGGCATCTTTTTTATCCTGTCAGGTAAGCTGTGTTGTTTTACCTCCATATACCCTGGACTGCGGATTTCATTTTTAAAACGCCTGAGCAATTCTGCTGCAGGAACTCTCACTCACAGCCGTGAGCCAGCACTGGGCATAGAATAAGTTGAGCCAGTGACCAGGGCAGAACTGAGTCAGGGCGTAAGGACACTTCTGATGTCCTTAGACCTACCCATGAGCTTCCCAAAAAAAAAAAAAAAAAAAAAAGAGTATGAGGCCTCCGAGTTGGAGTGACTTGACGGGTTCGCCCTGGGCATTGCTGGGATGTCCTAGCTACCCTCACAATACTGCCACACTCCCTCTCCCCCTCCCACTGATGAGAATTCACTCCTGTGTGAAAGAGCTTTATCCTTGGGTGGAGCTGTGTTAAGTAAATGCATCAGCCTTCAGAATAATGGTTCCTTCACCCCTGACCCTCAGCTACCCTGAGAGTCCTTATTATGATTATTATCTAATCACACCCCATAGCCAGACCACTTCAACAGACCTATCTTCATGGACTGTCCCCAGGTCATACTTCATTCATTCATGCCTTCTCTCAGCCAGTCACCATATCTACAGACCCTGTTCATTATGCTGGCGTCACCGACTATAGAAAGGTCAAGGCAGTGAGAGATATAAACATGTAGACTGAAAACAGGAACTCAGTGGCCACCAGGCCACCAGGAACTACCGAGGGGACCAAGAATAGTGGCCAAAATTCAGAACAAGTGAAAACTAGAGAAATTGACCTGAGCAGTGAATAGGAATCAGGCAAAGAAATTAGGTTAGAGGTAGGAAAGGGCCTAGAAGAAGGAAGAGCATGGAACTATCATGGAGTCTCTGGGGGCCTGAAGAACTGTGTTGAGAAGTGAGACCACAGAGGCATCTGAATTGTCTTAAGATTTGAAACTTTATGAGGAGCCGTCAGAGGATTTTGAGCCAAGCAGTGACATCACATTTGCATGATAGAACACGTGCTGTTAGGAGTAGTGTGAGGAAAAGACGTGAGCCAGGAGCCAGGGAACCTGGGGCAGATGCAGCTACAGGAGTAACAGGAGACGGGCAGCGGTGGCCCAGGCTAAGATGTGTGCCACAGAAAGAACGGGACGATTCATGCGACATTCAGAAGGCAAACTCAATAGGCCTAGACTAGGTTCTCAAGGGAGGCATCAAAGGTGAGTTCTGTTTCCTTGCTCAGGCCTTGAGTGGATGGCACTCATATCCATGATTTAGGAATACCAGACAGAGAAGAGGTATTCAGAAAGCTGCCAGACATCAGGGCCTGGAGCTCAGAGTCACCTGAGTCAAAGACAAAGATTTAAGAGCTTATCAGCCTAGAGGATGAGAGCAATAAAAATGCCTGGCCGGAGAATCATTTTTCCTTTATTGACATTTATCTGTTCACCAACACACGGGAACGATATGAGAAGGCAAAGGAATGTGATGGCTAAAATGGGCACCTTCCCTGTCACCTCCCAGGGACCTTTTCTCTAGAAGATAATGGATTGGCTTTCAGGGCATGCATTTTAAGTGCCCTGAATTGGTTGACTGGAGAAAAGAGCTCCAGGAATGGATGCTCAGGTAGAAGATGGGTAGGTTTGATCGGGGTGGATAGATTCCATGGATGCATGAATGGACAGACAGATGGATGGAAGGGTGGACGGGTGGGTGGGTGGATAGATGAATGGATGGAGGTGTAGGTGAACAGAAAAATGGCAATAAAGGAAAAATGATTTTCTGGCATAGGCATCCTTATTGCCAACTGGCTCCCCAGACCTTTCGGGTATTTTTCCCATTTCCCTGTGAGTGCAATCTTTGAGCCCAGATGCAGTCAGATTACATGACTCCCAAGAAGCATTCTTCCTTGATCTTCACACACACACACACACACACACACACACACGCACACGCACACACACACGCACACGCACACGCACACACACACCTCTGCCCATCCATTATTTGTCCCACCTCTCTGTCATGCATTCTCTCCTCTAGTCCACCCTTCCCCTCTTTCATCCATGTAATGAACCCAGCAACACCTGCAATATCAACAGCCCTCTGTGGGGTGCTATCCCACCTAGCCAGAGTGGGCCAGATCCATGACCAAGCTGCTCATCTGTTCTTGTGTGAACTCCATAGCAGCCAAGGTGACTGGACATCAGGTTGCCTGAGATCTCAGCAGTGAGTGAATCACAAGATCACAAGTCTAGGATAGAACCGTTATAGGTGGAGTGGCTTCATGATAATAACAAGGGACATTTGGGGACAACAATGACTCACTTGAGTTAAGTACAGAGGAAGGTTTGAATCACACCTATCTCCCTTCAGCGCCCGTCCTTGGAGAGGCTCCACTTTCATAAAATAATGTGAATGGAACAAAACCTGAACGGCTCAATGTAGAGTAATTAATTATGACTTGACTCAATTACACTCACTAATTGATGGAACTGCTGCCTGAGGCAGGCATGCACACAATGGCAGTTGGAGATTGGGGGGGGGGGAGGCAGAAGCTTCCTGATTCAATGCTGAACAAACATTGTTCAGCATCTGAACAAACTTCCCTTCCATCTCCTGGCTGAAGATCCCTGTGTGACCAGGGTGGTCTGCATAGGCCCCAGGCCCACACTGGCAGAGTCCACCCACTGCTGGAGACAGGGATGAGAAGCCCCGCTGAGGAGTCTTCACTTAGTCCCCACCTGAGTTAAAAACCCTCTTGGTGGCTCCGGGCTCACACCTCAGACTCATACTAGTGCTTTCAGGACGATATTGTAACAGGGCCCAGAGCAGGCCCCGTGAACAAGAATACCCAGGAGTACGTGTGAGACGGCTGTGTGTATCAATCCCTAGGCTTGTGTCTTGGTTCAGGAAAGCGATTGGACAGGGAGGTTTGCTGCCTGCGTCTGTTCATTACCTAGAAGATGCTGGTGTAGACAGTCAAGCTCGTGCCCGCTTTTGAACCCCAAACTGAAGGCTTCGTTCTCGGTGGGTACCAAGTTGGCACACTCCCCGGACTTCCAGGCTGAATGTGCCCTTCCCCTGACCCCTTGCCCTCACACAGGCCTCTCTCTTGTGGTGGGCCTGGTGCTGTACATCTCCAGCATCAATGATGAGGTGCTCAACCGAACCAAGGATGCGGAAGCCTATTTCAACTACAAATATGGATGGTCCTTTGCCTTTGCCGCCATCTCCTTCCTCTTAACAGAGGTAAACTGCCCTACGCTGCCCTGTGCCAGGCTGGTACTGCACCGCCCTACCTGGAGGGGAGGAGGGAAACATCCCATCCTAGACCAGCCACTCTACCACTCTTCCCCAGAATGTTCCTCTCCCTGCCTTTCCTGGCTCTCTTTTACCCCGGAGCTTCCCGGGTCCACCCGTGCACTGGCCATCCCACTGGAGAGCTCTATGGCTTGTCCCAGGAAGACAAGACCCACCCCACCCCCCACCCCGTCCGTGAGCTCTCCCCTGCTCCTCTCTTACTGTAGAGTGCTGGGGTGATGTCTGTGTACCTGTTCATGAAGAGGTATACTGCCGAGGACATGTACAGACCTCACCCAGGCTTCTACCGGCCACGGCTGAGCAACTGCTCCGACTACTCTGGCCAGTTTCTACATCCGGACGCCTGGATCCGTGGCCGCAGCCCCTCAGACATCTCCAGCGACGCCTCCCTACAGATGAACAGCAACTACCCAGCCTTGCTCAAGTGCCCAGACTACGACCAGATGTCATCATCGCCCTGCTGAGCCCTGGCCTCCTCCCCGCCTAAACTTTGGATGGCTGGACAGCCTTTCCCTTCCCCCCACCCTGAGCCGAGGCCCAGGCTGTTCCCTGCTTAGCCATTGTTACTTGACCACATCCCCTCCCTGCTCCGAGAGTAGCTGTTCCTCCAGTGGGCATCAGAGCCTGGAGCCAGAGGCAGGCTGATTGGCTGAGAGCATGAGCCTCGAGAGTGCCAATCATAGCCATGGGTGCCAGGAAGCCAGCAACACCCCATGCTGCGCTGTGTTGGAAAATGCCTGTGTTCTAGTTGTATTTTGTTCCTTCACTTCCGGGTCAGCCAAGGCCAGGCTGTAGTTGCCGAGTTCTGATACAGACAAAGCCAGACTTGAACACTTGCCAACCAGCCTGGCTCTCCATCCATGATCTATATTGTGAGGTCAAAAGGTGAGTCTGCCCCAGCGCACTGGCTGGCTCAGAAACCCCAAGCAGGCGGTTCCTTTTATGTCCTTGGGCGCCCTCCACAAAACACATCTCTCTGTGTTAACACTGCCCCCAAGGTTCTGGATGGTTCCCAACTTTCATCTCTCAGAACACAGCTGCCTCTGTCAGGGACTAAGGTAAGTGTTGAGCGGTGCCAATGACGTCACAGAGGTGTTAATGGCTGAAGATGTCTTAATACACATGGCCCCTTGGTAAGCTATCTCTCAGGGGCTTTTGATGCCTTAACCCAAAGAAGTGACTGATGATGAGAACTGGAGAATTTGACAGTTCTGTGTTCAGAGTGCCAAGCACTGTGTCCATCGCTGTGGGGACACTGTCCCTGACTTCAAGGACCATATTTCCATTGAAGGCTCTAAGATCTAATCGTGTAGACAGGTGTCTGTACCCCCTAAGGGCACCGTAGCTGTGAGCTGGCTTTGATGACACAGTGTGTTTGGAGCCCAAACAAACCAGATTCCAGATGACCCAGCTGCCCTGCCAAGGGTGCCTGTGAACATTTCGGGGTTGCCAGTTTAATCCTAATATGGGGAAGCAGCTGCTTCCCAGTCATACGTGGGTAAATCACCTGCCTCCAGCAGGCCAGACAATGTGACAACTGCTTTCCTGAACAGGAAGCTGAGTGGGGAAGTCTGTGCACCCCCCAGAGTTCTCCAGGTGTCGGCTCAGCCAGACCATCGTTCATTCTGAGGCTTTTGAGAGGCAAGCCAGCGAGGGTCTCCCTGCGCTGTGTATTTTTGCCCTGCCCACTTCTGCCTCCACTCTCTTTAAGATGCCAAATGTCCCCAAACATACAAAGCCACAGCGGGTAACTTGGAAGCTCTGACAAGTGGCATAGGAAACCACACAGCTGGTGCCTACAGCAGAACACTGACTCAGTCAGCTTGGAGGAGGCCGTCAGTCGGAGATGAAGTTGTCAGATGATCTCTGAGGCGTCCGCTCCTGGCTTACAGATGGTGGGCCACCTTCTTGCTGTGTACTCATGTGCCCCTGAGACTTTTTTTTATATATATATATATCCAAATTACCTCTTAAAAGGACACCAGGGGCTGGGATAGAACCCACATAGTAGGGTGTTTGTCTAGCACACATGAAGTCCTGGATTTGACACCCCACCCACACACAACAGGACATAATCCAGGTGTGGCGGTACATATCTGTAACCCTAACACTTGAGAGATAGAGGCAGAAGGGTCAGAAGTTCAGGGTCACTCTCACCTACATAATCTTAGTTTGAAACCAACCTGGGCTACGTGAGACTGTGTCTCAGAAAACTTAAAGACACTTGTGTAGATTAAAGCTCATTCCAATAAACTCAATGATCACTATTAATATAATCATTTAAGTACCCGTGTACAAATATATTCACACTCTGAGGTACTGGAGATTGGGATCTCAGAGTACACATTTGGGAGAGGGCACAGGTCAACCCCTAACACGCAGATTGCTTTAGTAGCTTCTTGCTCCGTCGGTTTCGCAGACGGTGGAAGAGAAAGATAAGAGAAGGCAATTTTTGTCTCTTGGTTCAGTCAATGACTCACCGTGACTCCTTGGGCAACCCCATCTATTCTGAGAAGCTCGGCTGAGATTGTTTCCACGCCCGCTCTCCACACCCACAGCCACACCTCCAGAGACTGGGTCCACATTGTTCTTGTACGCCAATTTCCGAATCCGCCTGTGAACTGAGAGCAGCTGGCGGGCTCCACTCCATCGGCACCTTACAATGGCCGTCATTTGCTTTCAGTGTTGTTTGCAGGAGTCTATCTGGAGACGGCTGAGTGGCATTCAGATGTTCTTGACTCCAATTTTTGTCAATGTTATTAACACCTGCGATGCACTTTTCTCTCTCTAAAACACTTCTCTGCCACTGCCAAGCTTGCTTTTGTACACACAAAGGGAAAAACAATCTACTCCTAACTGCAAGCTGACCATTGACCATGGGATTGTTAGAGCGGGCCATCCCCAGCCTAAAACTGAGCTGTCAAGTCCAAGGGCATTCCTGCCCTGGAATGGGCCATGTGCACTCACCCGAGCGATAGTCTGGGCTCCTTTCTTCTCCCACGAGGGGATGGGACACCATCATAATTTCTTTTCCATCTGTAAACTGATTTCAGAAACTCTTCATACTCTTTCTTTGATCAAAATATTTGTATCACATGTGCAAGTGTATAAACCCAACTCTTGCCATCTCTTGGTTGTGTTTTCTCAAGTTCACTTTACCCTTGGGTCAGCAGCAAGAGGCTGGCATGAAGCATCATTGGGAGATGCAACAGCAGCAACAGAGATACAGGACTACCCCTTTTTTGTCTTCCCTAGAAACAAAGACAACAAACATCCCTAGTAGCAAGCCCCCACTGGGTCACATACCCGTTCCTGAATCACTTTCTGGCCATTGGAATAGGATGACCATCTATTGATATATCAGAAATTATCTTCCAAAACTTAAAGCGACAGGAGTCATGTCACACATATTTGAGGGCGTGGCTGGGCCTCAGAAAGGTGGTTCTTGCTTCGAGTCTGCCAGGAAGTTGAACTTGAGCAGTGGCTGTTATTTCAAAATCTTCCCTGTCCCCTTGTCTGGCCACTGGGGTCCAACTGGCAGGCAGAAGTTGAGGGGTTTTGGCTAGAACACCTGAGTACAGATGGATTCCCTCACAGCCTGACAGCTGGGAGCTAAGACAGAGTATCCCATGAGACAGGCAGGAGCCATGTTGCTGGGTTTGAAGAGGCATGGAAGTGGCCCACAGTCATTTTTATCATCATCACGCCACCCAGATTTAATTTCAGGAACATAGAGCCTACTGCCTAGGAGGTGAGGAGGCACCCTTCCACTGTAGCACGAGTTGGCATCTTGGAAATACAGCATATCCCTTCATGAGTGGCTTTGTCCGTGTTCTCCCAGCCCCAAGATCCAGATGTTATTCCGAGGTGTGTGCTATATCTCTAACCAACTTCCAGATTATGTCAAGCCCATGACATACTCTAGGCTTCAAGGATGGGGTTCTAGATATCTGAATATTTTTAAGCTCCCCAGAGTGCTCTGACCCCAGGATTAAGAACTTGAGCCTAGATCTGCTAGAATTTACTATCAGAGATGGGGATAGAGCCACCTTCTCACTAGTCTATTTGGGGATCACTGGTTTCTTACAAAAATGCAGGAAAGAAAGGATAATACACTGCTCCCTGGGCCACCAAGGAGGCTAACGGTCCCAGGACCATCCTTGCTCCCTCCCAGCCTTCACTGGCCTTACTTTCTCAGACAGGCCGTGCCTATGGGCAAGGCGTCAAGAATAAGCCCAGTACTTCGGCTTCAGAGCCATCCTTCAAGCTGACGTTCATTAAAATGCAACAACAGCTTGCCCTTGAGGACCAGGATGGCAAGTGCTGAACATCTCAGAGCCAAGCTGCTCTTCTTCCTGCAGCCAGGGCCAAGAGTGGACATCCAGTCCTGAGGAGGGCCAGCGGCTCTTCAAAGGTGACCTTGTAGTCTCAGAACTCCAATTGCAGAACTTCAGCCAATCTTCACTGCTGGCTTATGAATAATTCATTTCCCCCTCATCCATTATTGATTAAAACAAGCTTGAGGGCTTCGGGGCCATAAAGGGACCATGTATCACCATGTTCAGAGTGAACACGACTTCAGTCAATTTTTATTTTAAATCTCCCCACACCCATACACCTCCCATACCATTTCAGATTCCGCACGAGTGTGAGAAAGTTCTGTCATCCTGAGAGCTGGCGAGATGGTTCAGTAGTTATCAAGAGCACTTGCTGTTCTTGCAGAGGACCTGGGTTTGGTTCCCAGCCCCGATGTGTTGGCTCACACTGGTCTATAACTTAAGTTCCAGAGGATCCAAATGCCCTCTACTGGTCACCATAGGAACTGCACCTACATGCATACATACAAATGTACACTTACATACAGACAGACAAAATACTCATATATATAAAATAAGAATAAATAAATATTTATCTAAAAATCCAAAACACGCAAAAATTGTATTCAGATTGTTGTCTTTTATTAAAAGAATGGTAGAGATAAATTAAGTCTGCTCTCTAAGAGCTACCAGGTGAGTATCATCCGTGAAACACACAGAAAGTCCCAATGCCCTCAACATCAAGGCCAGCCCTCAGGCTTGTCATTTACCCGATGAAGGCTAGAGGAGTCATGTCACTAGTATTTGAGGGAGTGGCTGAGCCTCAAAAAGGTGCTTCTTCTTCAGAGTCTCCCAGGAAGCTGAACTTGAGTTTTGTGAAGTTGAATTCTGTGAGCTCAAATACACGCTCCCATGAGTGTCGGTGAAGACACAGTGACTCCCACAGGAGGCCACCGGCAGACATTATCACCAGCTCCCACCTGAAGCTTTTGTCAAAGCAGACACTTCACAGGAGGTTTCTGTAAGCACGGTCACCTTTCACCCTCTTCATCCTCTGCGTGGAAGAATCCTGAGACCTAAAGAAGTTTCTCATCAGATTTAGAAATCTGGTGGCTGGGGAGACAGCGCTATCAAGTGTTTATCAGTCAGGTGTGAGGACCTGGGTTTGGTCCCCAGAACCCACACAAAAAGCCAGTCATGGCGGCACATGTCTGTAATCGCTGGGGAGGGAGAGATGGAAGGATCCTGGGGCTTGCTGAGCCCCAGCTTCAATCAGAGATCCTGTCTCAGAAAAGTAAGGTGGAACCTGACTAAAGAAGATACTGGACATGGATACCTCTGACCTCCACAGTGCAGCCATGCACACACACACACACACACACACACACACACACACAGAAGGGCCTGTGCAGGGGGAATAGACTTATTCATAGTTGGTAGTAATTGAAATACTCTTCAAGTTTTATTTCACTCCCAAAGGTTTGGCATCTGCAATTCCAGATGCCCAGCTTGGCAAATGTATCCTTTCCATAATCAGAGAGGGACGGAAAGTTCTCACTAAGAGAAATAGAACGGTAACACATTGTTCCCTAAGAGCCTCTCAATGCCTTGCCTGCCATCTCTGCCCATGACACCAACCCATATTGAAAAGGCCGCAGTGAAATTGAGGATCTTCCAGGCTGAAGCCACTCCGTGGCGAAAGCTTACCCACTCTTGCTCACTGACAACTGGAGCAAGGCTTGTGACAGCTGGTCAGCCTAGTGTGTCAGCACATCCTCAGCTGGATAGTAGGAAGGAAACTTTCATTCCTTCAAGAAAGCATTTCTGAAAGCTCCATGGGAGCTTGCAAAAAGGAGGAGGAGGGAGGGAGGGAGGAAGAGAGAGAGGTAGTATGGTGATAATGAACTTCTCAGATGTGAGAAGTATCATCTTGGCTCACAAAATCAAATTCAATCTGAGTTGGATCCCCTGCTCGGTTGCATGATGGGAAATTCCCAAGAGATACCCAGGAGTCCTATAGGGAGAGGACAGCAGCAGCTATTGGGTAGCAGAATGCAGGTCTCAGGGGCTTCACAGAGATAGGGTGCCAATGCCTGGTGCCCAGAATCCACCGAAATGTTGTCAGTCACACCTCTAAGGCCCTTTAAATCTCTCCCTCATTTCCTTCCTATGGAGACAAATCCTATAGACCCACTTCTCTCCCTGACACATTCCAGGGATTTCTTCCTGCTTGATGTGGTGAGAGGATGCTTCATGTTCTTATAGGTGAAGTCAGGTCTAGATTGGAGGAGCATACATGCAACTCCAGAACTTCCGAGGCTGAGACAGATGGGTTGGGAATATAAGTCCAGACTGGGCTACACAACAAGTTCCAGGCCAGCCTGGTCTACATGATGAGACCTTATCTCAATAAATACGAAGCTCAGTCGTGAACTCTTTCCACAATTGAAAGGAAAAGGATAGAGATGATTTAAAAAAAAAAAAAAAAAAAAAAAGAAAGGATCTGTAGAATTTGTAGTAATTTATCCCATTTATATTCATACCATTAAATCATTACTAACACATTATTTTGGTCATTATCCTCCATGACTTCATTTTACTTATTGACTCCAACTGCCGGCGCAGACACTGAGCTAAGCATGCCCTCCAGAACACATCAGTGGTCCACGCAAGGCCTGGCTCTCAGTGTGTCACTCCTTCCTTCCTGGCCACTATCCAAAAGCAACATGCAAAAGTCTCTAACAAAACCCGGTGGGCTAACTGCTCTTTAAGGTGGCTACTATGGTTTCCTTGCGAGCAGATCTTAATTCCCTTAAGTGATGCGACTATTATTCATCACATACGTGCTCTTCATCCGGGAGTGCTTTGATGGGGCTCTGTCGGCCTCTGTGACCCTCTGCTCACTGTCAGACACTCCGAAGTTCACATCACTGCTCTATACCCAAGTCCCAGTGAAAGTCCCAGAGACAGACACCAAGACAGTGCCGATGTGGCTCCCCTCCAGGGTCTGGCATCAACACCATTGTCAGCATCCTGCTGGGTCCAGGTCCACCTTGAGCAAAGCGCTGGCTACGCCGCAGCCTCTGCCTCTCCTTGCAGACCTGATGACCAGGCATGCCTTTGGACAAGATCTTGGAGGAGGGTGAACACATCACAAGTCCTGCATAAGCTCAGAGTAACCAGACAGGCCCCTTCCCTTCAGAATGGAGGCTGGAGAGGGGGCTGTTGTTTTCATTGTGTACTGTTTACACTTGGGATTAAATTTAGGGCCCTGTGAATGCGACCTCACTGAGCTACATCCTGGTCCACACATTCTGGTTTCTGATCCCACAGCAGGGCTTGAGCACGGCCCTGCCTGCCTACTCAGCCCAGACAGCTGAGAATTCCCCAACATCAGAAGCACTGATCCCTTGGCCTGAGAATCCTCTGTATGTAGAGCAAAGGATTCGGCAAGGTCTCAACCCAGCCTGGGCCAGTAGCACAGCCGTCCTTCACTGTGCCAGCCCCAACATGTAGACGTTGCCAGCTGTCCAGGGGCGGTGTCCCCAGTTTAGGGTCACCTGGCCTTGCCTAGCATACTCTCTGTGTCAGTTCTATAGTGAATTCTATACCTGCAGCCACCCCAGGACAGAAGCACTATTCTGCCTATCTCATAGCGGAGGATTAAAGCGATTTGCCTTATCAAGAAGTAGTTGAAGCCCTCCATCCTTCAGAGAGCTCCTGGCTCACAGTAGAACGTCTGCAGTCCTAGCTGGACATCTGAGCTGATGCAGCGTGTCAACCCTGAGACAGGAGACCTGGAGACAGGAAAGAAAGACGGTAGAGGTGAGGAGGTAAGGGACAGTATGAAGCGGAGTGTCCCTTAGCTGGTCCTCGGAGCCGAAGAGCTGAAGGCTAGGTTGGTGTGACACCAAAGCGTAAAGTCTGCAAGAAACGTATTGTTTTACGAGCGCTGTTCTCCGATGACACCTCCAAAGCCTGTCCAAAAGTAGAAGAGAGGGGCTATGGAGGTAGCTTTGTTAGCCAAGTGCCTGCCACACAGCATGGACACCTGAGCTCAGGTCCCCAGCAGTCAGATAGATAGATAGATAGATAGATAGATAGATAGATAGATAGATAGATAGATAGATAGATAGATAGATAACAGACACAGTGGTATACCTCAATAACCCTAATGCTGCGGAAGGTGGGTGGGAAACAGGTAGCAAAGGCGGCTCAGGGCTCTCTCCTCAGTGAAGACCGACCATGTTAAACGCCAGGTGGTTAGAAAGAAATCTTTAAAATGAGCTCACTTCCCCTGAGACTAGTGCACTGCGTATCCATAGGAAATGTCTCAACCTCAAAATGCCCACAGCACACAGAAAACGGTGAGAATATTTCAGGGGGCAGCACTGGAGGCGGCATCACGGCTTTATGCACGGCAGCTGTGTGACCTCACGCTATCATGACATCACGTAGTTATGTGGATAACTCGCCAAACGGCCACGTTGATGCTATATAGCACATGAAAATGTGCACTCGTGACTGGGTCTCCCGTTACCATACCCAGACACGCTTCTTGCATTTCTTCTTGTCACTAGGTTCATCCTCTTTGCCCTCTGTCTGATCGCAGAGCATCCCACGGCTTGGAGCTCTGCCACTATTTCCCCGTCTTGCTGGTGACCTGGGTTATCTGTTCCTTCTGTCTCCTCTGATGTTAGTAGGTGCATCCAGACATTTACACGGGCACAGGAATAATGCTAATCCAAGTACTAACACTCTTTCACGGGCCCTGTGACATGTCTACCTACGAGTACCAAGCAGAGCCCAGTGGTGGTTTTAAAATGGTGATGTTCCCATACCATTCTCCTATTCTTGATGAGGTGGAAGACCGCTCTCTGAGACGCTCCTGCCTGAGCCCTGGTGTCTCTGTGTTGGTCCCCAACCTGCTCTGTACCCACATGGGAACATACGTGGTCCCCAGTAGGAAGGCATCTGAGCTGGTTTCAGCAATGTCTAATAGTGACATTTTGCTGCCTCCCCCTCCCCCCGCCCTCCAGAAGCCATTCTTCGACCTTGTGTCTAATTCATGAATTTTCATGTTGTTCTTTCTGGCCCTGTGCTCCTGGGACACTAAACAACCATTTTCCAACTTCTCCAAAGGTCTGCTCTGACTGAAGCAGATCAATCTTTTGCCAGGATAGAAGAGGCTAGAAGACCGTTCTGGGGAAGGCTGGGAGTGAGTGGGTCCCCCCCCTCCCCCGTCACAGGATGACATTGCCATGGGCTAACCCCACCCCCAGCCCCATCCTCACAGGGACAAGAGCCTTTCCTGGAGTCACCACAGCTGTGAGTCACCCACCAGCTCCCCGGGGTCCCAAACCCTACAGAGAGAATGCAAATGGGATCTGGCGACTGGGAACTAAGGCCTTTGCTGTGTGGGAGAGATGTTATAATACCAGGCTGTCGCCAAATTAACATTGTCAAACAAACGTGCAAAAATAGCAGCCGTAATTATCCCCGTACAGTAGCTCAAGCTGCAGCTTTCCGTGCGTGTTTGCTCACCCCCTAAATACAGGGCTGTCGCCACCACTGTTCCCTTGGACCTTCCTTCTTTCTGAGGCAAACTCCCAAAACCCCCGTCTCCTTGGGAAACATGACGGAGGATAACGTCCTCAACACCTACCAAATGCGTATAGAACTCGATTTAACCCATTCCAACACTGAGTAAAAGAGAAGCTGTTTGGCTCAGCCTCTCAACTCGGAGATGTGGAGGCGTGGGTTTGACTGACCTTTGCTCTTTGCCCTTTGTCCTTGATGCTCTACATACACCTCTGGCTGACATCCCTCAAGCTCCTCCCCCAGGGAAAGCTCTCCAATCAAAGCACAGTCTGATATCTCTTTTCGGAGATGCCCAGTGACCCAAGTGTTTGGGATCTCAGATTTTAATTTTAGATTTTGGAATATTCACATGCACGTAACAAGATACCTCGGGGATGAGATCCAAACCTAAACCCCAAACCCACTTGTATTTTATAGATATAAATCAGAACCTCATAGCCTGAAGGTGCTTTTGTCAAGATTTGGGGTTTTCGTATTTTTCCACTAACTTCAGCTGCACACATTCATCCCAGACCTCACAAGGGTGCCCTTCTGTCCCTTGGGCCATGCCCGGTGGTCAACCATGTCTCTGAATGACTCCTCATTCCTGCCACCAAGAGGGCTCAGAGGATAATAACATCTACCACCAACCCCAAGGCCTACATGGCAGAAGAAAACCAACTCCCACAAGCTGCCCTCAACAACCACATGTATGTTGCTCTCTCTCTCTCTCTCTCTCTCTCTCTCACACACACACACACACACACACACACACACCTCCATACACAATTAATTAGTTTTACCCTTTGTTGTAAAAAAAACAAAAAAACAAAACTGTGTTTTGACTGGACGCTGCCACATAAGGTCGCATAAGGAATTTTCTATCGTGTTCAAAAGCATCAGAGCCCTACAGACTTTTGGGTTTCAGAATTTCTGGCTCTCAACCTGTACCTGCCTGTGACACCATGACTGTTCTAGGAGCTCCCTGTGTCCTGCTCCTCCTGGCTTGCCCTTCCCCAACCCTAACCCCGGGGCCTGCATGGGGCAGCTATCTGAAAGAGAATGGAGCAGGAGGGCGTCTGTTGGTGGCCTGAGAGGGTGGCTCAGGCATAGGCTGGCTTCCTGGCAAACTGGAGTCAGAACAGGAGGTCCATGCCAGGAGACAGGAGGGTCAAGAAGAGGTGGCTCCAGTAACAGATCCGACTGTTGAACCCCAGCTGGGCTGCTGGGGACAGCTGGTGGGGTCCTGTGCTCACAACGGCAGCCTGCTTCTGCCTCTGCCTCAGCTGGTTGATGGTCCCTCTGAGTCGCCATCTTCCCAGGATGCCTCTGAATTAGATACTACGAATGTAACCTGTTACTCAGAGCATATACATCAAAGGTGGCCATTGGTCCAGGGGCATGCAGCCATTAAGAGGACCATCTCAAGCCCCTGCTGTCAGCTGAGGCCAGGGCTGAAGACAACAGCAGTCAAGCTTGCCCTAAGACAAGTTTCACAGTCAAGCAGAGACGCCATGGTGATGGTGCTCATGACTATTGTCAGGGTTTGATAGACATCATGAGCATCACCAGGACCCCCACCATGAAGGTTATGGCATCCCAGGTTCTAGCTGGGAGAGCCATCAGTAGTCAACCCTCAGCCAGCAGCTCCTTGCTTTGGGAACCTCAGTGCTCCCTGGGCAGCCTATGACAGACCGGCTGGGAATACGTTGGTGCTGAAGTCAGGGCAACTCACAGTAACGCTAAGGATCCACCACCCTATGGCACCCACAGGGGTTGATTTTGTACGATAGCTAGGTTCTCCTCTTGGGAGTTGTTCCTTCCCACCAGTCCATTTCCAAGGGCTGAGCACCAGGACGCTGTCCCAAGACCTGTCGGCTTGACATTCTCTTGTCATCACTCGCTTCCCGAGGAATCCCATCTGCAACACATTGCCGCTAGAACTGTGGGGCAGCTCCTGAGAGCAGCAGGCTTGCTTGCACAGCTGACGGCAATTGCTGGCAGCCACACATGTGGACCACAGACAGGATATGTCCCCTTGGCCTTTTCACTGTCTTCTGGCCTCACAGGTAACAAGGGACAAGGAGGATCCCAGCCCTCATGTGGGCTGCATGATTAGGTTGGGGAGCCAGGTACTAGGCAGGCCCTCGTGATTAACCTAACAACGCCTGCCATCGTCTTTTGTCTCACAGAAGGACTAAACTGAGGGACTTACCCAAGGCCACACAGCTAAAAGGTGGTACATTATGAATATGTGAGCAGTTCAACTTTGCTGGAGGGACTCTGGGTATCCTGGGATATTCCTAAGGAGTCCCTAGAAAAATGAAGGCAGGGACAAGGAGGTTAAGGAGGCTGGGTGCATCGTGTCCCCCTCGTCCACCACACTCCAGTGGCCACAGCTCAGTCTATAGACCCCACATGCCGGTGGTGCCCCTGTGCCTGTCCCATTGACCTTTCCACGCAGGGACAGTACCTCCAATATCTGATATGCTTTCTCTGCCTCAGGTCACTTCAGTCTCCTGGTTTTGCTCTGGCTTTAAGAAAAGACTGTCTTTGTAGGCTGGGAGTGTAGCTCAGCAGTACAGCTCTTCCCTGGCACGTTCGGGGTCCTGGTTTTAATCTTCAGTGCTTGTAAAGTAAACAAACTGTAGCGTTTGCAGCTTCACATTCAAGAGTTACCTCCTGTTCTCACTGATGGCTCAAAGTGACCATTCCCACCTTCCACAGGTGCTGGGATTCAAGCCATCATCCTGGCCATGCCCTCTGTAGAACCTCCATTCTCTCTTTCTCATTCTCTCTCTCTCTCTCTCTCTCTCTCTCTCTCTCATGTATGTATGTGTGTGTGTGTGACATATGCATGTGAGCTGTTCTCAGAGGTCAGAGGTCAACATCAGGTGTCTCTCTCTCTTCTGCTCTACTTTATACTTTGACACACTCTTTCCCTAAATATGGGTCACCATCTTTGGCTAGACCAACTGCCCAGCCAGCCCCAGGGATCTTCTGTGTGTCAGTCTTCCCAGGGTTGGGGTAACAGATGCTCACTGCTGCACTTGGCTTTTATGTGAGGGCTGAGGATCTGAACTCAGGTCTCCACGCTTGTCCAGAAACACACTTCACCCACGGAACCATCTCCCAAGCCTACACCGTGATTTCAGAACTGAGCCCAAACTCCGGTGCCCAAATGTTGGGGGCTAGGACTTTCCCTTGATGTGGGCACCCTGCATTTGTTCATCTTGTCTGTTAAGACACTGACCAGCTTGACAAGGTGACTTAGCGGGGAGGTGAACTAGCTGCCAAGCTTTACAACCTGAGTTTGATCCCTGGGACCCACATGGTAGAAGGAAAGACCTTCTGCGGGTTGTCCTCTGACCTTCACAGGCATACCATGTACACCTACACCTGTCCATACACACACACACACACACACACACACACGCACGCACGCACGCACGCACACGCACACGCACACGCATGCATGACAAATAGTTACCCAGTGTGTTCAGGCCCTTTGGAAGTTGGTTTTGGGGATCTGAAACCAGTAACTCTGCACTTTTTCCCTTATCAA
The DNA here is from genome assembly GCF_907164565.1 of Psammomys obesus. Taxonomy (NCBI): domain Eukaryota; kingdom Metazoa; phylum Chordata; class Mammalia; order Rodentia; family Muridae; genus Psammomys; species Psammomys obesus. The sequence continues at coordinate 3,870,230 of NW_026596131.1, read as the reverse complement.
GTGAGGCTTGTGCATATTCAACACAGAACGCGCACCGTCCAGGAATTCTTCCTTTTTCCGGAATTCAAATGCTTCCCCGGCTCTACAGGAAGAACATGCCAATTCTGCCCTCTTATGGCCACTTGGCCGTTGCTGTCTTCTCTCGTCTTTCCCTCGATCTGTGGTGATGTGTGAGTCCCTTCATAATCCTGGCACTGGATGCATGCAAGTCTGGGATACAGCAAGTCTGCTCCTGGAAATGCAGAAGATGTGGTCATCTTAACAGCCTGGCCCCGTCCCCAGACACCCACCTACTATGTTTGGCATTTACGGCAGCCTAGAAGGTTAGAGAGACCTGTGTCTAACAGAAGCCTAGGACCAGCTTAATACCCAGTGCTTCCTATCTTATTCTGAGGCAATCTAAAGCTTCCAGAAAAGTTTCAAATTTTAAACATAGACCTTGTTTCTGTGCTAGAAACACGGTGCCATTTCCTTATGGCAAAGGGCACATTTAGTGCCATGGTGATTTTTTTTTTCACATCACTCCTAAGCTCAAAGACATACATAGCAGTTTTAGTCATTAGGCAATTAAGTTTTTACAGCCTCTGGTCCCCATTTCATTTTGGAGTGCCACATACCCTGTGGGACAGGTTCTCCCATTCCCCTGTGGATGGACAACAATGTGCCTTAGTGATACTCTTCCAGCCCATTCTTGAGCTTGTCTTCATCTCTGACACACCAGGTAGTGCTTTCGATATTCATATTGTTTCCTCTTTATTATTGAGCCTTGTGTGCTCCCTGTGCTCTGAGGATGTGAAGGTCCTTGTGGTGCTTTGGGTTAGAAGGGCACCCACAGGCTCACAGTTTTGAATGCTTGGTTGTCACAGATAGGCAGTACTTAGGATTAGGAGGTGTGGCCTGTTTGGAGGAAGTGTGTCACTGGGGGTGGGGTTAGGGGTTTCAAATACTCAAGCCAAGCCCAGTGTTACTCTCTGCCTGCTGCCTGCAGATCCAAATGCAGAACTCTCAGCTACTCTCCAGCTCCATGTCTGCCTGTGTGCCACCATGCTCCTCACCATGACGGTAATGTAAGCCAGTCCCACTTAAATATTTTCCTTATAAGAGTTGTTGTGGTCATGGTGCCTCTTCACAACAATAAAACAGTGGCTAAGACAGTCTGTCCTGGGCCACATCTTTGCTATCTTGTAGAGAGCAACCCATGCACAGGGAATAATTTAAACATGGAAATCTGATAGGCATTTCTGTGTTTCCCTCAAAAAACAACACACACACACACACACACACACACACACACACCTCTATGTGGGAGCAGCAAGATGGTTCAGCTGGCAAAGGGATTAGCACCAAGCCTGAAAACCTGAATTCAGTTACCAAAACCCACATAGTTGTCTTCCTAACTCCACATGTGTGCCATGATACTTGTATGCCCACACAAAATAAATAAGTGCAATTTTTTGACAATTAAATCAAACCTTTTATTCTTAATCATTCTTGCAGAAAATTATGTGCTCAAAATAACAATATAAACTAAGTATTTAACTGTTATAGCACATGAGTCAGAGAGATGAATAGCAACAAGGTTGTTAATGAAAGGTGGGAAATGGAAGTTCAATTTTTTTAACATCCTAAAGGGCTGGGTTGGAGTTCAGTTCATAGAGCAACTGAACACACACACATACATACGCACACACATGCCTCGCATGCATGAGGTTCTGGATCTAATCCCCAGTACCACATAAACCAGAGGTGGTGGTGTACATCTGAAATCCCAGCACTCGGGAGTCAGGTAGAAGTTTCAAGATCATCCCTAGCTATATGGCAAGTTCGAGCAAACTTGATCTATATGAGACCCCATTTCCAAAACCAGTTCAAATAAAATATCCTACTGACAAGCCAAGCTGAAAACCTGCACAGAGGCTCTTATTTGGCTGGAGAACATGGTGTACTGTTCCAAAATCCTGTCACCTCCAACCAAGGAGAAAAAACAATATGGAGACTCTAACAACCATCTTCAAAAACCTTTCACTATCAACTGACCCTGCCGGTGAAGGGTGGTCAGAAGCTAGGTGTCCAGCTTCCAGGTCACCCTGGGGCTTCGAGACAGTGGTCTCAGGGGCTGTAGTCAGGGCATGCTGCAGACTTTCTGGATTTTCAGGCCTCACAGATCTGGAAGTATGGCACTCACTTCCTGGACGTAGCTCTTCTTTTAGGATAGATTTCTAAACAGCTCAATGGAATTGGGATGCTGGACTTGCAAACGGGTTTTCTGGCTTAGCAGAGACCCATCTGCAACTGACCTGGGGGTTGAGGGGAGTCATTTAGGAAAACAAGTACCCCTTGCCAGGAACTCAGCTGGTTGGCATGGGAACTCGAGGTGTGCAGATGCTCTCCTGGCAGGTTCTGGCACATTCTGGGCAGAGTACCTGCTGCTTCAGATCCATCATCTTTCCACTCTGGATTAGCTGACTGTGGGCTGAGCTCAAGGGGCTTCTTGCAGCTCCTGTCCCCCTGTCCCTGAATGAGTCCTCAGTCAACAAACAATGGGGAAGCCAGGCAGTGAGTAAACACAAATGAATGAGGAGCTGAGAGATGGCTCGGGGCTAAGAGCTGGTACCGTCTACAGCTCCTGAGAATACCACACCAAGCAGCTCACAACTGCCCTCCTTCACTCCCAGGCCTTCTAACACCCTCTTCTGGCCTCTGAGAGTTCCTGCACACAAGCAGTACACACACAGGTGAGCAGGTACACACACCTAAAAAACATGTAACAGAGGAGCAAGGGAGCTGTGGGATAGGAGAAGGGCTCCATGTTGCAGGACACTTAATCCCATTACGAACCCCCAAACTGTGAGCTGTAAAGCCCTGTTTATTGCTTGGTGTGGTTGAGCCCTAGCATACACCTTCATTCCAAGAACTTTCTGTTTATTGTAAACAGGTGCTTGTGGTGTGGTTCACCCAGCCCTAGCACACACCTTTAATCCAAGAGCTCTCTGTATACCGGATCTAATAAAGTTAACCCTAGGTCAAGAGGCAGAGCTAGAAACAGCTGACAGGGATTAAAGAGTAGAAGGGACTTGGAGTTGAGGGATATTTAAGACAGGGTGGAAAAGAAAGGCTTTCAGCTCAAGCTCTGACTTTAGCTTATGCTTCAGCTCCTCAGCTCCCTGGCTTGTGGGGCTTTGAACTAGCATGCCTTCAGCCTTGGGGTTTTTGGCCTTTTCCTCCTGGGCTGTCAGTTGTACTAGTGAGTCTTTTGGCTTTTTCCATCCTGACCTGAGCTGAGAAGTAAGGTCAGGTGGGAGCTCTCTCTACCTCTCTGAACTAACAGGTTTTCACCCCAGATTCTGGGTCCTGAGTCCTTATTGGTAAAATAGAATGGTTGAGATTTTTATCATTGATTATAACAACAGCTCTGTAACCTGGGAAGGCTGCCCTGAGGAAGAAGTGTTCAGAGGCAGCCCTGAGGAATGAGTGAAAACTGCTCATGCTGAAAACTTCCAGTGAGACATCTTATATGAAGCAGTTTCCTCCTAGGGGACAAGTGTATGCAAAGGTGGGACAAGGCACAGGGAAATAACTGTTGGACACATTACTCAGAACTTTTAGTTTTGTCTTGTTTTGTTTTAGTGATGAAAAGGGGAGTTTTAGGGAGTCATTTTTCCATGGAAGTGTTCAAGCCATAGCTTCTTCCTTATTCATACAGACAAATGCCCATCCTGTTTCTGTCCAGTGTCCTAAGTCAATAGCCTACTTCTGGATACTCAGCAGAGCTCTCACTGGGGATGGGGGGTTATTTATTTGTTTGTTTGTTTATTTATTTATTTAATGTGTGAGGTGCTTTGCCTACATGCATGGCTGGTGCCCACGGAGGCAAGAAGGCAGCATCAGATCCCCTGGAGCTGTAGTCCAGGCAGTTATGAGCCACCATGCGGGTGCTGGGAGTTGAACCCAGGTCCTCTGGAAGAGTAGCAGGTGCTCTGGACCACTGAGGCATCTCTCCAGCTCTAGGTCAAGTGTGTGTGTGTGTGTGTATGTGTGTGTGTGTGTGTGTGTGTATGTGTGTGTGTGTGTGTGTATTCTGTGTTTGTTTCAACTTATTCTCCAGAAAGGTTGGAAAGCCACTTGTGAACGTCAGTCATGTGACAGGTAGTAGACTGGATCCTCCATGTGAGTATTCTCACAGTAGGTTCTCCGATGACCAGAGAGGAGGGGCTAGGGAGGCATCTCAGCTGGTAAACTGCAAGCCTTGCAAGCATGAGGACCTGAGTTCAAACCCCTCAGAACCCATAAAAAAAAAAAAAAAAAAAAAAAAAGCTGGCACAGTGGTGCATGCCTGTAACGCCAGTACCAGAGGAGTAGGGACAAGCAGAAGCTCAGACGATAGCCTGCCTGCCTGAACTGATGTGGGGGGAGCAAGTGAGACAAAGTGGGGACCGGGCAGATGAACTAAAGTGCTTGTCTCCACATGTGAGGACTGGAGTTCCGACTCCCCAGCACCTCCATAAATGCCAGGTAGGCATGGTGGCCCACCTGCTATTCCAGTCTTTGGAAGGCAGAGACAAAAGAGACATGGCTCAGAGATTAAGAGCGCTGGCTGTTCCTCCAAAGGACCCAGGTTCGACTCCCAGCAACCACACGGTGGCTCACAACCATCTATAGCGAGATCTGGTGCCCTCTTCTGGTGCACAAGCGTATATGCAGGCAGAATGGTGTATACAAAAATAAATAAATCTAATATATATATTATATATAAATATATATATATAAATATATATATATATATAATATATAATAAATCCCAGGAGCAAACTAATCGGCTAGACTGGTCATTTTAGTGAGCACTGAGTTCAAAAATTGAGGGACCCCCCACCTCAGTGAATAAGGTGGGACGTGAGCTATGAAAACATTCAACATCAGCTTCAGCCTTCCCCACATGCACTGATACGCACATGTACCCACACAATTCTCTCATGTGCACACACACATACACACATTCACACACACATGTGCCCATACACATTCTCTCATGCACACACACACATACAAACACATACACACATACAAACACACACGACCAGAAAAATAGCGACTATTTTTTCCCTATCACATGTAAGGAGAGCATCTTGGATACTCCACATTACTCACTCCGGATGCTTGGAGTCAGCGCATCCTCCCCCGACCCTTCGTGTACACTGCCGCTGAAGGATCTTCCTGTCCCCCCCACCAGTGCTTCCTTCCTGAGTTCCTGCTGTAAGCCGGGACCTGGTGTGGGCAGTCCTTGATTTCCCAGTGCAGGAAGCCTGGGGCCCTGAGCCACATCAGCACACGCCTGTCCCAGGTGCAGTGACAAAGAAGGAACAGGAGGAGGTGGAGGAGAACCAGAAAAAGTCCCTCAGAGGAGGTGACGTTTAGGTTGAGACCCGCATGTCGGGGAGCATTTGTGGGACCTAGCAACAAGAAAGCTTTGCTTCAGTGCAGAAAATGGTGACATGATGTGCGAAGCGCCAGGAGCCTGCTCGGAAGCAAAGGGAGACGCTCCATCTAGTGGCCAAATGTGGAACTGCGAGAGAGGCCTGGGTTCCTTTAGAGTAATGCACCCAGGGCAGGCTGTGCTCTTCTCTTTGGGAAGCTTGCATAGCGCCTGTACTGAGGGATAATCCTCAGGCAGGAGGCTCCCAGGCCTGTTCCAGCACAGTCCTGTATCCATAGTGGGTGGTGTCTTCGGCAACCTGGGCTCACGGGTCTGAGTGGACCTGAAGCGTGCTGGGTGGGAAGGAATCCATGCCTGACGCAGTGAACACAAGCCAACGACTCATGGCTAACAAGGCCGCGGAACCTGGAGGGCATCCTACCGCCGCTTCCCTGAACCAGAGTGCCTCCTAGCCTCCTGCCAGCCACGGTCCCACAGGTGGACGTGGCCCTCACTCTTCAACAAAAGCTTCTTTGTGGCTTGGGGGACTCTCCTGGAGGAGGGAGAGGGAAGGACATCTCCGGCAAGGCTGTCTTCTACACGTGCAAGGAGGCTGCATCCATGAAACCTCCACGACACGGCTGCCTAAAACAAGACCTGAGCAATGACACTGGGTGACAGCTAGGAAAGTCTCACCAAGCCCCGCCCCTAGATGAACATCAGGCAGTTGTGGCTGGTGGGAAAGGGAAGACCAGTCTTCTCCAGAGATGAGCCCCAAAATGGCTACCTGATACCAAACAGTCATCCCTAAAAACGTGAACCCACAGCAAGACTAAACGGACTCAGCGGGTTGTGTTGATTTATTTAAATGCATGTAACAATAACAATAAAAAAATAATTAAAATAAAAGAACGAAAAGAGAAAAAAAAGAAGTGAAGTTGGGGGCTGTTGGGAGATGGGCCTACGAGACGTTAGGAGAAGCGGTAGGAGGTGAACATGATTAAACTGCATTGGTATGCAATTCTCAAAGATTTAATAAAAATATTATTATATCTCTATTTTTTTTTTCAAGACCACCCTGTCGTTTAGACTAGAGTGGTGAGTAGCCCGAAGCTAGAAAAAAATGAAGAGAAAAAAAAATCCCCCACATTGCTAATAAATAAAAAAAAACTCCAACTGTACGTACAATGTTGCCTCGGTGTTGGATGGAATTGATGGCAGCACTCTCCTGGGTACCAGAAGCCAGATGCTCAAATCCCTCGCATCTAATGGGGTCATATTTGCATATAACCTGTATGTGTCCTCTAACATTCTTCCTTCTTAGTCGGTTACTTCCCTCTAGCGCAATGCGAATACGATGCAAATGGTTGTTGCACTGTATTACTCAGGGGTTACGGGCAAGGAGAAACGTCTGCATGTTCAGTAAGGATGCAATAGCTCTCTCTGACAGGCTTAGTCTGCGGCTGGGTGACAGGAACCTGTGGCTCCGGAAGGTGAGCTGTATGGCCCCGGATGCTATGTTTTCTCACAGCATCTAAGGATCATTTTTCAATTAACATTTCTCTATAAACAAATTGCTTAAAAACATTTCGTTCCAAAGAAAAACCTGCTAATGACATGGCTCGTCAGGTAGAGACACTTGCTGCCAGGTCTGATGATCTGAGTTCGATTCCCTGATCTGATGGGTTGAGATGTGAGAATGCCTCCTGCAAGCTGGCTCCTGGTCTCTACAGGCATGGGGTGGCCCTCCCAGCCAACACACACTGCTACTAAAAATCCCTTCCTTGGGGGAGACTGTAGAGTGCCTCCCCCTCCCCCTAAGGTCTTAATGACAAACCAAGGTATGAGGTACAATTCCACCAGAGTTCAGTCTGGGGAACCAATGGGATTATTAGGCACACTTACAGGTTATGGGCAGGAGCACAGATGGGGTGGCCATAAAGCAGCCATTCTGCAAAATCTTCCCTTAGCAAGGGGGATGGTTCCCCTGTGGCTGTGTAAATGGAGCAGTTCCTTTTGTAGTCTCCCGCTCCTGTATACTAGCCCTTCCCAAGACCCTGACGCCAAACACAGGGCAGACCTGCTTACAACTCGTTCAGAGAGGAGTGTCTGGATATTCGCATGAGCGTCCCATGACTCTCCCAGCCCTTTGCTCTGAGGAAATGTCAGCCACCCACAAACCTCGCTGTGATGATGTTTAGGTCTGATAAAGATGGACACGGTTTGGTTCTGTTTTGTTGTACAGAAGTCCTGTACAACATACACACTAAACACATGTGGAATATATTTAAAAAAAAAAAAAAACAGAAGGAAAATCTTTTGTCGTCTCTGACAATGCCGAAAATCCAGCATTGTGCATTAACTTAAGTAGATACCAGCCACTGAGACAAATGGGTGACAAGCCAAATCACAGGATGGCTCTCGCTGTCTTTGTCACAAATAGGGATCAGTGAGCAGGGCTGCGATGTTAGAGGTGGAGGAGCAGGATGGATCAAGGCTTGCCTTAGATAAAAGGAATGAAAGACTCCGAGAAGACAATCTCCTCATCAAGAGATGGGATACCATAAATGTCATGCCCCCCTAAGGTCAGAGGGGCAATTACCCAGGGACCCCAAAAACAGAAGGCTATGACTGTTTGCTTATCCAGGCGTGGAATCCACAGCCATGGGAGCCATCAACCAATCCCAGCCCCCAGGCCCAGAGGTTGACTGATTCTTGAAAGTGCACATTGGGGCTGGTGAACTTGAACAGAAACCAAGTAACCAGAGTCCCCTATGTCCCCTCCCCCAATCCAAGAGGGTCAACCTGTGTCAACCTGAAAGGGCCTCAGAATCCTCCCCTCATGCAATCCTGTCTCCTCCATTGCCGGCTCTGAAATCTGAAGTCTGGCTGTTCTTCTCTGAATGCGCATTGCTAAGTGTGTCCTGTTGTGATTTGGTGCTCAAGGCAAAAATAAAGGAAAGATCCATATTTAATTTTTCCAGGGTAGAATTTTCAGAAAAGTTGTCACGTGCAAAAATTTCATCTCCCAGTCTCTTTTCCGGTCCATTGTCAGAAACAGGAGATGGTCTCCCCTCCCCGCCCCCACCCGAAAGGGGATGTGGGGAATGTCAGAGAAGACAGCAGCCTGGTTCGGGGGGGGGGCATTTCCCAGCAGGCAGCTGTGACTCACCAATGCCAGATGTCCCTAATCTGTCACTTTCCAGGTGCCATTCTTGGCTAGGACAATGCATTTGGGTCTGCTTAGAAAAAAATGTGATCAGGAAAAAAGAAGAAGAAAAGGAAGAAGGAGGAGGAGAAAAAAGGGCAGACATAGCATAAGAAAACGGAGTGGGGGTGTCACAAAGAAATCCTGGTCACCTGGATGACTCACCTGAGCATGGAAATGTGGTCTGTCTGGAGCAAGAAGACTCTTTCCCGCCTTCCCTGGGGCCTCCTCTCTGAGAGACCCTGGAACTCAGCGTGTTGGCACCCCAAACAATGAGATTTCCACATCTCCCTCGTGCTGGCTGCTTCCCTGTCTGCCAAAACTCTGCCCTGGAAACACAGACTTGGGAGGGAAGGCAGCCTTGACTCCTTGCCCTAGAGGAAGGCAGGCCAGGCCAAACCAGTTGAAAATTGCTTCCCAAACTTGGAAGGTGCCAACCTCATTTCCATGACACCCTCATTCCAGGGACTGTGCATTTGGCAGGCGCTCCCTGAGAGGGCACAGGACCCCCAGGGAAGTGCTCGTGGCTGCAGGGTGCTGGGGTCCATCTGTGTCCACTCACAACAGCATCTGCAAGGTCCCCAGGCACAGTCATCTGCTCAGCTGTTCCTCAGGACTCCTGGGGATTGGTTCCAAAAGCTTCTCCAGTACGCAGATCAAGGATGCACAAGTCTCTTACATGAAGAAACCACCTCATATAATGCGAATAGATAAACCGCTGCTGAACCACCTACATGATAGTTACAAGGGAAAGTGTGTGTTTATTGCAGGTGTATTCTCTGAACTTTCCTCCTCCTCCTCCTCCTCCTCCTCTTCCTCCTCCTCTTCCTCTTCCTCCTCCTCCTCTTTTTCCTCCTCTTCTTCATCCTCCTCTTCCTTCTCCACCTCTTTCTCTTCCTCCTCCTTCTCCTCCATCTCCTTCTCTTCTTCCTTTTCTTCTTCCTCCTCCATCTCTTTCTCTTCCTCCACCACCTCCTCCTCTTCCACCTCCTCCTCTCTTTGTCTTTGTTTTCTGGAAAGGCCCAGGCTTTGCCTGTCATACTCAGGAAGATACTGCCATGTTTGTACCTTGTTTTATTAAGATTTATTTTCGTTTTTATCGTGTGTGTTTGCAGAGGTGGGGTGTACGCGTGAATGCTGAAGCTGACAGAAGACAGTGCTGGATCCCATGAAGAAGCTGGAGTTACGGGGGACTGTGTGTCACCCGACGTTGGTGACTGCTGGAAACAGAACTCAGGACTTCTGGAAGAACAGTAAATGCTCTTGATGGGTAAGCCATCTCCCCAGACCTGTGCTGTGTTTGCGGGAGGTTGGTCTGATGCGTATTACTGGCCCTCAAGATCCGGTCACTGCCTGGGTATACCTAGCCTTGCTGCGTAAACCTACCTGATTGACTGATTAAATGGCCTACCCCTGGGCAGGGCAGAATGTGGTAGGCGTGGCTAAGGTGCTCAGGCTTTTGAAGACAGGAGAATCACGGGAAAGGAACAGATGGGAAGAAAGGAGGAAGAAGGATGCTGTGATGGGTTAGTATGGAGAAGGAACTACGTGGTCTGGGAGAAAGGAGTTCAATAATGGCACGAAAAGGCCCAGATGAAGAATACAAGCAAGTATTTATAAGATTATGGATGGAAGGTAGCCCAGATGAGGATGGTTAAGGCGGACGGCATTGGATGGGGCTGGAAGGTGAATGGTGAGCTTATTGAGACAGCGTACGTAGAAATATCTGCCCAGCCCAAGGAAATAAGGCAAGGATAAAATATAACAGGTGTCTGTGCCTTATTATTTGTGATAGTGGGTCAAATAATATCGCTGTAATAATGATAGGGCTAATAATAATATTATATAGCCCAACATTCATTTTATTTACCACAGCACATGTTTTCTCTTAATAGGGGAAATCTCTCTCTCTCTCTCTCTCTCTCTCTCTCTCTCTCTTTCTCTCTGTCTCTGTATGTGTGTGTGTGCCATGAAAGTAGAAAAGAGACCATAGAACCGTGAAAGGAAAGGATGAGTTGAAGTACTGGGAGAGAGAGGAAAAGAGAAAGTGATGAAATGTAAGGGAAATAGGGGGATTATTAGAGAGAAATAAACTGAGTTATTGGGTAGGTGAAAGTAACAAGGAGGGAGATGGATTAGTACAAAGCACAATGGCTTATTATGTATAAAATGCTGTAACAGTTGGGTGTGGTGATGCACAGCTTTAATCCCAGCACTCAGGCTTCAGAGGCAGGTAGATCTCTGAGTTGGAGGCCAGCCTGGTCTATACAGTGAGGTTTAGGCCAGCCAGGACTTTTTTAGTGAGACCCTGGTTTTTGTTTCGTTTTTAAGGTCATAATATCCATCATTTTGTATGCTAACTTAAAATTTTTTTTTCTAACTTAAAATTTTTAACCACAATGACAAAAAGCCTTGCTATGCAACCTAAGCTGGCTTCATGCTCATGCTCTTCCTGCCTCGGGCTCCTGAGTGCTGGGATCGCGGGTGTGTGCCACCCTGCTTGGCTTTTTGTCAAGCGTGTTTTGCCTGTGGCTTGTAGAACGTGAAAATCTAGAGAGACCAGTGCAGATGCTATTACTCTGTATGCAAAGTTGCTTTTCCCCAGGGACTCTGGACCCCTGACAGTGAGTTGGTGTCCATCCCCAGTCTGCTCTGTGCGCACACACACACACACACACACACACACACTCACACACTTTTTAGCTAACGAATGTGATGGTCAACCTTAACTGTCAGCGTGGTGGGGTTTAGAGCCACTGTGGAAGTGCCTGTACATGCCTGTAGGGGACTGTCTAGATTGTGTTAGCTGAAGTGGGAAGACGGTCCCTAAACGCGGGCAGCATCATTCCGTGGGCTGGGGTCCTGGACTGAATGAAAAGGAGAAGGTGAGCAGAGCGCGTCACTCTGTGTGCTCTGACTTCCGAGCATGGCTGCCACACGACCGTCTGCCTCTCGCTTGGCCGCCATACTGTCTTCGGTGCCTGTATCCCCACAAACTGTAAGCCAAATGAAATCCTTCCTTCCTGTGCTGTCGGCCAGTGTTCTCTAAAGGAACAGAACTGATAGAATGAACACGTCCGTGTTAAAGGGAGAGTTATTAGTTTGGCTCTCATAGTATGGTCCAGGTAATAGAACCATGGCCATCTCGGAATGGTGAGGCAGAGAAGCTGCCCAGCCCACGAGGCTGGATGTCTCAGCAGTTCCAATGTTAGGCCTGAAGGATTCCTGGAGAGCTTCCGGTCTTCAGCCAATGGCGGAGGCCCGAAGAAGTTGGTTATGTAACAGCAAAGGAAAGCAAGCGGCCTTTACAGCGTAGATCGATTTGATAGTGGAGGCCAGCAGGCCCAAAGCAAAGTTCTCTTCCTCCATGGTCTATTATCCAGGCTGCCACCAGAGGGCGCCACTCACACTGAGAGTGGGTTTCCCTGCTTCAAATCATCTGATCAAGGAAGTCTCTCAGCATTACCCCAGCGGTTTGCATTTTAGCTCATTCCAGATCCAGTCAAGTAGACAACCAAGATGAGCCATCCCACTCCCGGGCAGGTGTTTCGTCACGGTGAAGGGACAAGTAACAAATATGGGGAGTATCTCTTGAACTAGTTGTAGGAGCTGGAGAGATGGCTTAGTGGTTGACAGCGCAGATTGCCCTTGAAGAGAATCCGGGTTTAATTCCCAGCACCCACATCCACAGCTGCAGTTCCAGGGGCTTCTGACTTCTGTGTGCATACACAGGTAGGCAAAACACTCATGAACGCAAAAGTAAATCTTAAAAGATTAAAACTGAAGCTAGGCAGTGGGGATGCCCACCTTTAATCCTTGCGCTCGGGAGACAGGGGCAGATGAATCTCTGCATTCAAGGCCAGCCTGGTCCACAGAGAGAGTTCCAGGACAGCCAGGGCTACCCAGAGAAACCCTGTCTTGAAAGATAGCAAAAACAAACAAGCAATGAATAAACAAAATTGAGCTGGGAGTTTTTGCTCCTAGGCTTTAGCTTAAACCACACTTGGATTTATGAGGCCTAAGAAGCCTCCAAGCAGTGACCAGAGGTCAATTGTCCAACCCCCTCCCCCAACACACACACACACACACACACCGGCCTCTACTGACCACATGATCAAGGTACATGGGCCTCCTGTCCAGCAGGGGCAGAGAAATGGTGAGCGGGCCTAGACACTGGAGAATGTTGCTTTCTAAAGCACACGAGGAGCTTTCTAGTTAGAGAATTTAGGAGGATTCCAACTCTTTGCCCTTTCATTGCATCAAAATCACCGTTTCTTATTTTTCATAATGACATTTAATTGCATTACAGAACATGTTGAACACGCATATCGGGCCAAAGGCTTACACACACAGGTTGGGAATTTTGCACTTCTCAGATATGGCCAGATATTTTCGGGGTCAGTTTTATCACACTACCTGTTCTGTGGTTTTGACTTTCAGATCCCGACTTCTAAGAAAGGGCTAACAACAGTATGGGAGGAAACCCCTCAGCAGAGGGAGGCCTGACCAAGGAGGAGGGTAAAGGCTTCCTTCCCCCCCCCCCCCTTTCTTGTCTTTTAAGCCTACATACAGCACCATCTAGTCCTGGGTCATCCCCCATCCAAGTGCTAACCAGGTCTGACCCTGCTTAGCTCCAGAGACCAGATGCATCAGGCCTGTGTGACCATGAGGGAAGCAAAGAGTTTCTCAAGCAAGAAATGGGGATCCAGGCAGACGCTGGTCAGAAGAGAGGTCACTGGTGGCGGAGGGCCTGCAAAATGGTCAGATCTGCTGGATTTGGTCACAGAAGAAGGAGGAGAGGTTAGGGCTTTAAAGGTGAACTGGCTGGTAGCCATCGCTTCCTCTTGCCATAGGTAGGGTGGATATATAAGATGGGGGCGAAGTGAGGGACACTAGGCCAGAGAGGCTCTGGCTAGGGTGGACCTGTGGGTGCTCATGGGGCTGACACACACAAAAGTTTGTCCCATAGCCCAGAGGCACCTGTGTAGAGAAGTCACAGCGAGTCACACCCCGAGAGCCTCTTTCCAACAAGCAGCGAGCACAAAAGCGCAGGAGCGTCCTTCCAGGCCGCCCATCACAGACCGGCTGACCACGAAGGGGACAGCCGTTGGCAGGAATGCCACAGAGAGATGCTTCAGCTGGCAAAGGGCTTGACATGCAAGCATCCAGAGCTTACGGAGTGAAAGGCAGGCGCGGTGGCACACACTTGTAATTCTAGCACCGGGGAGGCAGAGACAGGAGGATTTCTGAGAGCTTTGCTGGCAAGCCAGACTAACCCATTTAGCCAGCTCCATGCCAATGAGCAATCTTGACTCCAAACACAAGCTACACCGTTCCTAAAGAGTGACAGTTTTGTTTATTTGTTTGTTTACACAGAGACAGGGCTTCGCTGTATAGCCTTGGCTGTCCTGGATTTGCTTTGTAAACCAAACTGGCCTCGAACTCCCAGGCATTCACCTGCCCCTGCCTCCAAGAGTGCTGGGATTACAGGAGTATGCCATTGTACCCAGCTTGAGAAGTTACAGTTAATGTCCCGGTACACCCCCCCCCCCCCCCCCCCCCCCACACACACACAGAAACACACACACTGGAAGGAAGCCACTTGCAGGAACTGGCTGGGGCTGGGCCATCCTGGTGGCATTCAGGTCTCCAAGTCCAGCTGACCCTGGGCCTGAGATTCCAGCCACCGCCCTATACTTCCACAGTATCCAGGCTCAGTTTCACGCATCTGTCACTTAGAACTCCGACTCAAATCCACTCACCTAAGTGGCACACTCCCCTGAGTGACACACTCCCCTGAGTGTCCCCAGGCCACACACACCTGTCAGCCTTCACAGGAAGGAAGTACAGTGAGATGCAGTTGGCATACAGCAAAAGCCTGTAGGACACCACGGTCCCTAGTTGTTTTCCTATAAGCAAACAGAATGATGAGTGATGACATTGGCTCTGTGTAGGTTACGGCAGGGAGAATTTGAACAAACCATCTTGCTTCAGAGACTGACCTTTGAACTATGTGTAATTTGCTCCTGCATCCATATTTTTGTGGTGAAAAGTCTTTAGGGAGAGGAGAAGCCCCAAGGATACCAACATTTTATCTCAGAAAAGAAACGACAAGCCTTAGCTTGGAAGGAGCCAACTGGCTTAATTAAACTTGATTCCCCATCATGCCTGCTGCCCTGCCATGGCATTTAAAAGAGATAATGGCAAAAATAAAGTGAGTCTGGGCACAGAGCCTGGTAATGAAGAATCCTCTGCTAAATCCCTCACTGGTCTGTGGAGAATGCCCTGGTACTGTCAGCTCTTGCCTGTGACCTTCAGTCAAAGGTGAGAGGGTGGAGAGGGATCCCAGCATTATGGAGGAACCACGTGAGTGAGACCTCCACAGCCAGTCACTGAGCGATCAGGTGAGGCCCACAGCCAGCCACTGACAGAACTGAGTGGGGCCTCCACAGCCAGTCACTGTGAAATTGACTGAGGCAAACAAAGCCAATCACTGCAGACCTGACTGAGGCTTCCACAGCCAATCACTGAGGAAACGAGAGAAGCCTCCACACCTAATTTCAAGAAACAATAGCTCCTTCATCAGGGCATAACAAAAAGTGTATTCAGTCATTAGAAAAGGAAATGACAACAGCATTGGTCCTCATGTCCTTTAACCATGGCATCTTAATAGAGAATGTATACATCTCTAGTGTGAATTCTTACAAAATGGCAGCCACTATCCAAAGGGAATGAATTTTCTATTGCAACCCCTCTTCAGGAGCTAGCCTTGGCTCACTTCATGTAGACGCCTGGCACCTCTGTGAGTTCAAGGCCAGCCTGGTCTATAAATCAAGTCCAGGACAGCCAAGGCTACACAGAGAAACTCGAATCTCAAAAAAAAAACAAAATACAAAACAAAACAAAAGTTTGCCATCCTTACTCTTAAAAAGACAATGTGATTGATGGCTACTATTGTCATTTGCTGGGATTTAGAATCACTCTGACAAATAACCTCTGAGCCTGCATGTGAGGACATTTCTAGACTTGATCAACTGAGGTAGGAAGAGCCACCTCAAATACAGCAGCACAGTTCCATGTGCTGACTGAAAAGAAGAACATCAACTGAACCCCAGCATCTGTCTCTCCTTCCTGGCTGCAGATGCAATATGACCAGCCATGAAGCTCCTGCTGCCCCATCCCTTCCCTGTCACGGTGGACCACAGCCCTTCAAACTGTGAGCCACAATAAACCCGGCCCCTCTTAAATCGTCTCTGTCAGGCATGTTGTCGGAGCAACGAGAAAAGAAACTAACACAGACAGTAACAGGCCCTATTTCTGTGAGTGGCATTTGGTGGAAGACTGAAGGCCAAGGAGGAGCATCCCACACCAAGGTCAACACCAGGGTAGAACTAAGTAGAGTTATGCTAGCTAACAAGTGAGGGGCAGGAGCCAACACCTGGTGTCAGGCTTGGAAAGCTGGGATGGAGGCTCTCCCAGAGTCTACCTTGGTTTTCAGGAGCTAGGTGAGCCCAGACGTCGGCTAGGGGTCAGTGGGACTAGGTAACCCACTAAATTACACATAGTTCAAAGAGCCTGTGCTTCAAACGTTTCTGCAAGGGAAGGAGAGGTAAGCTGCAACGAGCCAGGCTGTGGTATGAAAGCACGCAGACGGCAGACCCAGCCTCGTGGGCTCAGCCATCTGAGCATCTGTGTTTGGGAGGATGGGCTCTTGACTGTACTTCCTCAGGGTCTGAGGAAGAGAGAAAATGTCTGGGACATTCAAACACTGACCTTGCATGGAGGAAGCATACCTCCATTGGCAGCCGCTGCTTCCCAGCATGCTATGACCTGAAGACTCACTGAAGACTCACTGGAGCTAAGAAAAACACCTGTCAGTAGAAATCACTCTCTGTGGCTCCTACATTGCCTGTTCGGTCTACAAAACTGGGATTAATCTTCAATGTGTCTGGAGATCCTAGCTACCACTTGAAGGCCTTTTTTATCATACAGGAAAACAACGCTTTTTGCAATTTTAAAACCAAAGCATGGGGTTGGGGGTGTGGCTTATTTGGTAGAGCGCATGCCTAGCGTGGACAGAGCACTGGTTTCGATCCCTGGGACTATAAAAACTGGACGTGGCGATGCACTCCCGTAACGCCAGTGTTCAGGAGTGGAAGCAGGAGGGTCAGGAGACATCTGATCTGGGAACATTTGGGCTGCATGAGGAGTTCAAGGCCAGCCTGAGCTAGAGACCCTGCCTCAAGAAACTTCTCCAGGCCTGTTAGTAAGGTGGGCATCTCCAGACCTGGTTGCTAGTGAAATCGAAAGAAAAAGGCCTGAGAAACTCAGGGCTGAGACAAACCCAGATGGAGACAGGGAAAGGACAAGCCAGACTGTAATCCGCTCTGAGCCAGCTACATGAACAGCGAACAGTGTTTACCTAACTCTGCTTCCAGAGCTCTCAAAGCCCTGGGCTATCCACCCACCTGACCTCCTTCTCTAGATCCCTGCCAACTGACTCTGCTCAAACACAGAGCAGGGACAAGATTCCCATGACCACCCAGGGGAGTTAGTTATGTCCTGCTTAAAATGTGTCGCCTACTACAGTGTCACTCTGTCCTCGGAGCTGGGGCCCCTACAGACATGGGGGGTGGGGGTGGAAGGGAGCGAGTGAGAGACTATCTAGGGTAAGAACCGAAGCAAAGGGGCTCTTGGATTAGTGAGTGCTGACACTCTTCTCCTCGCCCTAACACCTGGCGATGTCCTTAATAAGGTATGGCTACTGCTTATAGAGTAATTACCACCTGCTAAGCAGCTCACCAACCCTAGGAAACAGACACAGCTATTAGCCCCATTTTTTTCAGGTGTAGGTCAAGGTTTAGTGACTTGCCCGAAATTTACCCTCTTCACAAGTGGTATTGTGGCCAGACCCCAAAGGCCATGAACTCTTCCCTCATCCTGCCCCACTTCACAGGCTTAGACACGACCCAGCCTGGACCCCTCCTCACCAGCCTCTTCCTCTTCGCCTTACAAGAACCTCTGTGCTCACTGACCACAAGAGGACCAGGACAGGACAAGGTCATCCCGGGGTGTCTCGGCAGTGGTGCCGAGATGGGAGGCTATGTGCTACTCACGGGGAGAGGACAGCTGCATTCTGGGTGACACACACGGGGCCAGGCTTTCTGCCTCAACAAACGATGCTGTAGAAGATGCAGGGTCAGGAGACAGATGCTGCTGCCAGATTCCGACCCAAGCTGCTGCAGGCCGTTTCTCCCCGGAGAAGGGGGGCTCCTGGGACTAAGTCCTTGATGTAATCAACGGGAGGCAGAAAGTAAGCCAACATCTGTGTTCTCTACTCAGAGATGAAAAGATGTTATTTTCTCTCCTTCACACACACACACACTTTCAGACACTCACACACTCAGACACACACCTCTCATACATTCACACACCCCCCTCATACACACACTCTCTCTCACACACACACACCCCTCTCCTGCTCAGACACTCACAGCTCTCATATACACACATACACACACACACACACACACACACACACACACAGTGCATCCACACCTTCCCCAGCCTCCTCCTCTCTAGCTGGTTTGGGAAGTTGGGCCAGGCAAGGCTGTGTTCCAAAGCAGCCAGAATCAGCGATAACATCAAAGAAAGATATTCTTTTCACACGCTTGTCTCCTTATGTGTAAGCCCAGAATAATGATTTATTTCTCTCTGAAATGACTAGATCTTTGCTTTCTCCCTTTCATGTGCGAATAAGGTGAAGCCTTGAGCAGTTTGCGTGTACCGATCAGAATGAGCCCCTGACGACCCAGCATGCTGTTCGCCCTGCATGACACCCTCCCTTTGCTCTCAGTGAGTTTGCACCTGAAAGCCTCACAGCGCTGTGTGGTGGGAGATAATAACAGAGCTTATTCGTGTGTGTGTGTGTGTGTGTGTGTGTGTGTGTGTGTGTGGTTGGTAGGAGGATGGTGGGGCCATCTCTCCCTCCACACATAGCCCCCTAGCCCATGCTGTGTTTGGCACCTGAACCCAAGCGAGGTGTGTGCCCCTCCCCTGTGAAGAGCAAAGGGCACACCTGGAGCATCACGGAGTGTGAATATTAGCCAGTTGAGTGGTTCTTGGGGTCGATTGTAGAAAATGCTCTAATGGCGAGTGGAGGCAGGGGCACCACAAGTTCAAAGCCGTCTTCGATTACACAGGGAGTTTGAGGCTGTCCTGTGCTGCACAAGACAAACAAGCAGAGCCCCCGACGCCTGAAGCTCTGCCTGTCAGAAGCGTGGATCTCACCCACTCTCCCTTAAATCAGGGCTGACCTTCCTTGCTTGGACCAGCGGATTGGGACAAAAGTGACATGTGACTTCTAAACTGAAAACCTCTCTGCTTTGGAACTCCTGGGCCACACATGAAGTGACGAGGCGGGTTTAGCTCTATTGCTCTAGTTATTGGGCTCAGGCTGCTCCCTGATCCAAGCTACTCCCTACAGCAAAAATCAATACCTGCTTTGCTTCATTTTACAACATCATTGGACTCCATTCTGAGTGCAGACCCTGCACCTTGGTGGCAGCAGATAAACAATGTCTTCTGTCCAGCACCACCCATACGCACAGACTGACAGACAGATTATTCCTAAAACTAAAAGGGGGCAAAGAAAAAAGGGTTGATGTAAGCACACACATATGTATACCTACGAACTTAACAACCACACACGCCAAGGGAAGAGCACAGCAGGCCAACCTGGCTCCCAGAAAGAGGGTGATTTGGACAGCATCAAAGCCCACAGATGGAGAGCCCATTCCCACAGGCTGCCCTCCCTAGCTGATGCCAGTCACAAGCATCAAGCTTCAGAGCACCCGGTGAGGGCCCACAGCCTCCTCTGCAGGCTTGATTCATTTGCTGGAGAAAGTTCACAGAACTCAGAGAAATGCTCGCTCATTATTGTAAACAGATGTCACAAAGGCACAAATGAGCTGCCAGGCGGGAGGAGGGCACAGTGCAAGGCATGTCGGAAGAGAGGGCAGAACCTCTCTGGACAGTTGACCCTCAAGTCCCTCCATGGGTTCATCTCTTGAAAAGTCCCCAACCCAGTCCCTTTGGGCTTTTATGAAAGCTTCGCCCCATAGGCCTGATTGATCGCAACAGCAGCCATCACTGATTGGTGTAGCTTGGGGCTGGAGCTGGAATTCCCAGCCCTCTCAGTGTGCCTTGGTCTTCTGGTGACCAGCTTTGAGACTCACCCCTAGCCACCTCACATCTCATTAATACACAAAAGACACAGACATTTCAGAGCATCTGTGGAGGATTGCCGATTGGCTCTGGCAAACTGATAAAAACCAAGTGTAGTTTTCACACTGCCACAAGAGATATTCGTGTAAGGGTGAAAGGATAGACCCTGCTAGAACCTCTTTTGTTATGGGATCTTCCTGTGTAACCCCTCATTCCTCAGGCCTGTGATCTCCACTGGAAGAAGGTGGAAGGGAGTCACAAAGTGTGATATAGAAGACAGATGGTTAGGGGCTGGAGAGATGGCTCAGTGGTTAAGAGCACTGCCTGCTCTTCCAAAGGACCTGTGTTCAGCTCCCAGCACCCACATGGTAGCTCACAACCTTCATACCAATGCACAAAGAATAGAAGACAGCCGGTGTTTATTATAGAGGACAGGACAGCATATTCTCAGGGGGTCAGAGTGGACAGTGGCCACACAGAACACTTTGATGGGGTGTAGATGGACAACCGGGTGTTGATCTGCCTGTAGGTACAATACTGTTTCTTAAAGTCTCTAGAATAGACAGCCTCTCCTGAGGGGCATCATCCTTTCTAGATGATTGACAAGCCCATTTGGATTAATTCACTGTCAGGGATAACGGTATATCTTCCAGCTAGGCAGTAGTGTTAAAGCTTTCTGGACAATTTCAAATATCATGTCCCCACCTAGGAATGGTGATACAACCCAGACACTATTTTTTTTTTTTTTACCAATAATCAGAGTCCTGAAGTGTTAATTCCTATTTTTACAGCTGTTGATCATAAGTGAGGGTCCCAGCCTCAATGACCTTCAAGCTAATATCTAACTCACTCCTGAACAAGCCCTGACCAAGAGTTGCGATCCTAATATTATTTCAGAATAGACATGTCAATCTAGCTGCTTTGCACCGAAGTAGGGTCTCCACTCTCACAGACTTTCGGGCCTTGGAGGAAGATAACGTGGGCCCAGATAGACAGAATGCTTCAGGGCTATCTGAAGGTAGATTTGTTGGGTAAGAAAAAGAAACACAGTCAAGACATCAGTTAAGCACACAACGTCCAAAGTTCAATCGTGTCACTGCTACGTGTAGCCCGTTTCCACCAGGAAGATCCAAGCTCCCGTTCTAAAGCAGCTCATCCAAGGGAATGGTGATGCCTGGCATGGGCTTGGACTTGATGTTGTGGATTCTGTAAAGCAGATGTGACATCAGGAATAGACACACAACATCTGTTGTGGCTTGAACAAAAAATGTCCCTCATAAGTGGTGGTGTAGTTTTGAAAGGTTATGAAACCTTTAGGAGGCAGAGCCTTGCTGGATTCAATATATCACTGGGGCCATGGTTTGAGAATTAATAGTTTCACTCCACTTACACACACACACACACACACACACACACACACACACACACACACACACGAGCTTTCTGTATGGATGAGGATGTGGCGAGACCGTTCCTGGTTCTGCCTCCAAAGCTATAAGCCTCCAAAGCTATAAGCCAAAATAAACTTTCTGTTGCCTTTAGCTGTGTTATTTTATCACAGCAAGAGAAAAGTAACTGATACAGCATTTGTATTGGATGGTTCTGTGTCAACTTGACACAAGTTAGAGTCATCAAAGAGGAAGAAGCCTCAGTTGAAGAAATGCCTCCATGAGATCCAGCTGAAAGGAATTTTCTTAATTAGTGATCAATGGGGGAGGGCCCATCCCATGGGGGCGGTGCTGTCCCCGGACTGGTGACTCTAGGTTAGATAAGAGAGCAAGCCAGGGGGAGCAAGCCAATAAGCAGCACTCCCCATGGCTTCTGCATCAGCCCCTGCCTCTAGGTTCCTGCCCTGTTGGAGTTCCTGTCCTGACCTCCTTAGATGATGACCAGCAATATGAAAGTGTAAGCCAAATAAACCCTTTTCTGCCCAGTTTGCTTTTTGGACATGCTGTTTCATTGAAGCAGTAGAAACCCTAACTATGAGAGCACTTAACCATGATTAAATGGCATCTTCTAATCCTACGGATAGACTAAAAGTGGAAGCTAGATGACAATATCAATAAAGAATAATTTGAGTCCAGTAACAAATAAACTAGCAGCATGGCCTACAGGTTTTATCTTGGATGTACAGAAAGGCAAAAACAAAAGACTACCTAGAAACCAACACAGACAGCAAAGGGAGGCTTCCTAATGAGAGAGGAGAAAACAAAAACTTTGTCTGCTCATCTGAATAGGTTCTTAAGGTCACCTATGCCGACCTTCTCAAGGATCTAGAGGAATGTTCCAATGGAAAGGTCTTCTTTCCCAGCTGTAACTGGGGTGTGATGAGCCACCTGACAAATCTTAAGACCTTAATGGCTACCAGAGTTGATGAAGTATGGGGAAAAGACCTTGCCAAAGAGAAAACACTTGTTGGCCCTGATGGAATTTCTTGAATCTACAGACAAGCCGCCTTAAAGATTGGACTTCATTACGATGTAGGAACATATTTGAATACAGAAAAAAATATATATGTGTTCATAAGATACTTTAGAGGAGCTTGGGCCAAGGCCTCTAATTGAGGACCTATACAAACCCTAAGGTGGATTACTGCAATATTGCTCTTGCTCGCTCTCTTTCTCTCTCTCTCTCTGTGTGTGTGTGCATGCTGTTTACCTGTGTATGCTATTGTGTACATAGGTGAGTAGACCACTGAATACATATATGGAAGCTACAGGTCTCTGTTGGGTGCCGTATTCTCTGAGACACTCTCTCACTGACCTTGACACTGACTGATTTGCTAGACTGGCTGGTCGGTGAGTCTCTGGGATCCTCTCAAGAATACATCCTGTGTGGGTGTTGGGGATCCAAACTCAAGTCCCCACACTTGCACAGTAAACACTCTCCAGCCCCGAGGTGGAGCTTTTCAGTGGATAACTTTGGGGTCCAATTACCTTGTTCCACCTTTCCAGAGGACTGAGATCTACAAGCGACGTGAAGATAATATCTAATTCCCAGAGATTTAGCAAGAGAATGAGCAGCCTGGGAAATTAAAGAAAGACCATTATCACTTGCAGTGATCTCAGGAGGACAGATCAAGAAATAGTTTTAATGGCCAGCATTGAGGTAATGTTAGGTGAGTGGCAGGGATTGAAAAGTCTGTACCAGAAGAATTCACTAACTAGGGGTTAAGTGTCACTCCAGCGTTAGGCCAGAGGAAATATCGTTTATGATTAGGAAAAACATGAGAGTCCTTTAACCTGACCCATCATCATCTGCTCTATCTGACATACGAGGAGTCCATACTTGGGGCTTAATGGAGAGACTTACAAAGAGAAAATCGCTGTTTGTCCCATCAGAAGAGGTGGTAGTGGCCAGATTTTGTGGAGGGTAAAGTAAGTACCTCAAAAACAAATGCCTACCCTTTAAGGTCTGGTATTGCCTCTAAAGCTGATCTAGGATGTCTTGACCTTATGGTAGTAGAGACATCTAGAACACATTACATGAGTATAGTTGTCTTTTATTTTTCTTTTGAAGGAAAATTAAAAAGCACCTGAGTTAGGTTAGCACGAATGCAAAAGGAAGCTGAAGTTCAAATGGAACAAGAGAAAGTGACCTGAGTCATACAGTCCTGAAAAGTAAGGGAGATTCCTTAGAACCTTCCAGGCTCAGGAGTACCTACACAAAGGGAAATTATGAGTAGGAAAGAACAAAGAATTTCATGATCCCAATCCACAAGCGAAGAGCATGTGTCTGACCACGATGAAGATGAAGAAAAACTACTGCAGAACACTTTCATGGGGTGTGGGTGGCCAGAAAGACACGTGCCAATCTACAGCTCAGGCAGGCTTTGTTCTGTCTCTAACATCTCCGAAACAGACAGCTTCCCCTGAGGAACAGCTGACTGGCAGGTCTATTTGGATTAACTCAAGGGAGGGAGTACGGGTGTATCTTTGTTCGGCACCAAAAAGCCTAGAGCCACACGGTTACCTGGTGAGCTTTGGGGTGAGTTTAACATGTCGTGTTTTTTCCCAGGACCAAAATACAGCTCGGGTCCCTTGCTTCTGAGCAGAAATCAAAGCCCGAAGCTTCACTTTCTCATCCACAACTGCAGATAATAAGTGAGGGTCCACCCGATGATCTGAGAGCCTGCCAATATCTAACTAGATACCAGACAGTACCAGGAATGGGCTAACGAGAAAGAAAAATGGAGGTTTGTTAACATGTCTATTCTACGCACACACGCGTGCGTGTGCACACACACACACACACACACACACACACACACACACCACCAGGAACAAGTACTTCTCAAAGGAGTAGGTGCTTATTGTTGTTTTTGTTGTTGTTGTCACGTGTGTGAGTGGATGGTGCAGTAGGGAAGTAGGTCCCTGAAACTAGAGTTACAGGTGGTTGTGAGCCTCATGATCTGTGTGTTGGGAACTGAACTCGGTTAGGTTCTCTGTAAGAATGGTTTGCATTTTTACCCCCGAGCCATCTGTCTCTCCAGCACTTCAGAGGGGTGGTTTTGAAGTTCACATTATATGGTCTATTCAAGAAAGAGCATTTATTGTTATCATTATCATTATCATTCACATCATCTCTCTCCTCCAGTTCCTCCTCTTCTGTTTGATTTTGCTTTAGACAGCGCCTCAGGTAGCCTAGGATAGCCTGAAACTTGCTAGCGAGGCCAGACTGGCCTCAGAACTGTGCTCTTCCTCCTCCACCTCCTGAGTGCTGGGACCCCAGGTGTATTCCACCACATGTGGAAAAACAGCACATCTTTAGAAAATGAGGAGACAAAGGAAAACGACGTCAAGTCTGTTGGCAGAAACTCGGGGGAAGGGAGGAGACACAGAGTGATTCAAGGCTGGTGGGAACTGAAGTTCCCAGAACTAACGACATCTACTTTGCAGACTCTATAAGGCTGACAGACTGGTGGGAACTAAATACTGTAATGAGTTTGATCATTTCAGATCCAGAGGCAAAATCATCTTGGGCTGTCTTTAGCCCTCCTAAGACACTTTTGACGACTTCAGCATCTGACCTAACATCTCTCTAATCTAGCTTCCACCAACACAAAAGCTAAGAACGTTGTCAGGGAGCTCCTGAAACCTGTCATGGCCTGTCACTGTAAAAACAGCAACCTCCTCTCCCACCCGGTGTCTTTGCTAGATGTAATTGACGTGTGGCTATCTTTGTTCTACGGCTATGAAAGTTCATCTAACTACTTCCACCCACAAGGTCATCTAACTACTTCCACCATGGAATGTGTCATTGAGGTTGCCTGCGTCCATGTTCCTGGCCTGCGGTTACGTTGGCTCAGAATAAACCACTTCTCAGTCCCTTTAGGAAAGAGCTGTTTTTCATCAACATTGGTTAGAAAGGTCTGCTAATACAACGTCTCCTGGTGTGGTGTCCGAGCTAATGAAACTCTCAAGCTGTCTGTCACAGTTCTGTCACCTCTCTGGTACAGGAGAAAGGAAGTCTGTGTAAATCTCTGTCCCACATTTAGGCAAACAGAGCAGGGGAGGAAAGGGAGAAAGGGAGACAGATCTCCTGTAACGCTTCTCCATGGCCTTCGGCTCTCTAATCCTTCATACGCTGAGGCACTGTGCCTACTCTCCCTCACCCTGTAAGTTCTAAATACAGAATTATAATTCCTTGCATAGTGCGATTAGAAACAGGATAGCACTATTTACATTGGAACATGTTTTCATTCTTTAAAATGTAGCATCAATGTATTTTGAAAACTTTAAAAAATTTTGTGTGTGTGAATCTGCCTTTGTGTGTTTGTGAGTGTGAGCATGTGTGTGCTCCCGCAGTGCCCATGGAGGCCAGAAAGGAGCACTGGTTACCCCAGAACTGGAGTGGCAGGTCTTGGGCTGCCACATGGGTGCTGGGCTCCCTGAAAGAGCAATAACCAGTCCTAACTGCTGAGCCACCTCTCTAGCCCCCTCCAATTTTTTCACTTAGTGAACTGTGCACATTTTTGTGGTATTATTTTGTGTTAGTTATATATGCTCTATAACACCACTATAATTAATTGAACAGTCCCCCATGGATGGACATTTACATTGTTTTCATATTTAATTATCTTAGATAATATGATAAACATGTTTATAGAGATATCTTGAGGTGCTGCTCTGATTCTGTTTGTGGGATAAATTGTTTTGTTTTGTTTTGTTTTTGAGACAGTATTACATTATGTAGACCAGGCTGGTGTCAAACTCACAACACACAGAGATCTGCCTGCCTCTGCCTCCCACGTGCTAAAATCAAAGGTGTGTGCTACCATGCCCAACAAAGTAAATTCTTTTTAAATGGAAATGCTAGATTTTTAGAAAGCTGCAATTTAGTGTGATAGGGGCATGCTGATAATGTCAATAATCAGCTATCCAAGGTAAGTGGGTCACAAATTTTAGGCCAGTTGGGATATATAGAGACTGTATGAAATAAGCAAATAGTTTCTGTTCAGCTATTGTTAACCTAGGTGTTTGTCTTTCTGCTTCTGGGATACCGCACTCAGGGTGATCTTTTCTAGATCTCACCATTTGCCAGCAAATTTCATGATTTCCTTGCTTTTAATTGCTGAGTAATATTCCATTGTGTAAATGTACCACAATTTCTGTATCCATTCCCCAGCTGAGGGGCATCTGGGTTGTTTCCAGGTTCTGGATATTACAAATAAAGCTGCTACAAACATGGCTGAGCAAATGTACTTGAACATATTTTGGATATATGCCTAGGAGTGGTATAGCTGGACCTTGAGGAAGCGCTATTCCTAATTGTCTGAGAAAGCGCCAGATTGATTTCCAAAGTGTCTATGACATGAACTCAGTGGCTGGCTCTTTGATCACTTCCCCCTGAGAGGGGAGCAGCCTTACCAGGCCTCAGAGGAAGACAATGCAGACAGTCCTGATGATTCCTGATAGGCTAGTGTCCAATGGAAGGGGCCTATCAGTGGAATTGGAGAAGGGCATGGGAGGAGAAGAGGGGGAGAGGGTGGGATTGGGAGGGAATGAGGGAAGAGGCTACAGCTGGGATACAAAGTGAATAAACTCTAATATAAAAAATTTAAATTAAAATTTAAAAAAAAGACTGTTAACCCATTAAGTGCCAAGATTACTGCTGTGTTTGTGCTAGGAGCCTTGATTGTTTTATACCCCACTCAGATTGCTCAGCCACTTTTCTGTGGAGGTTTTATTGGCTCAGTTTTGGTCTTCACAGATTTTTAAGAAAACCTTGTCTATCACAATAGTTCCAGAAATAAATGACCCCCTGAGAAGGCTCAAAGATGTACAGATGGGAAACAGTCAAAGAAACAAAGAACATCGCCCATATGTCCCTTCAGTTACTTACTTAATAAACATTTTTACCGAGTATCAAAGGGCAGGAAAGACAGCTCAGCCATAAAAGGCTAGGCTCACAACCAAAAATTACCAAGTATCAAATTGCACAGGCTCCAAAGTAGACAGGGACCAAGGATGGATCCCCGCCTGCCTCTAAGTTGAGAGTCTGGTGGAAGTCTTGAGCTCCGTCTCTGACTTTTTTAAAAGTATTGAATCACTCATGGCAACACAAGAGGCACCCTGAGAAAATGAAGACAGATGAGGTCGGTATTGTAAACAAGTTCCTATCGGAGGAAGAAGTCAGACACAGAACTGGGACACGGGAAGGGAGACAGTATTTTAGGGAGCACAGAGAAGCAAAGACAATGATAATGAGAGCAAGAGGGATGGACAGGGGTAGTGTTGGAGGGGTGTGAGCTCCCACTCCCAGGAAGGACAGGAACGGCCAGATAAACTAGGCTCTAGATGGTTCAGTGGAATGGCCTGGAGACAGCAGAGACGGGGCACACCTGCTGCCGCTTCTTGCTCTGAACAGCAGGCGCCATTCATCAACCACCTCTGGCCGAAGCTGGGTCTTTCTCAGCCCAGTGCTCCAGGCAGCCACGGCAGAGCGGTCAGGGTCTGCGTACATTGTGAACCCAATATCCCATTTCTGGAACAGTCATTGTCTCTCCTGAGGACAACAGATAAAAATATTCAGCCGGTACCAGGGAAGATGGATTACAGAGCGCAAAGCAAAACTGTTCTGGTGCCAAACTCTCTGAGGCCGGGTCTTGCTTGGCTTCTCCACATATCAACTGCAGGATATTAGATCTGGCACAAGCTATTTGAGCTCTCTGGTCCTCGGTGTCTAGGCCTTTAAAAAATATACATACATACATACATATATATATATATATATATGAACCTGTGAGGGGCATTTCAAATTCGAACTGGAAAAGTAGCTCACCCCTATTTATTCCAGCACTCACAACCTCTTTAATATAATTTTTTGTTAACTTTTATCATTTCATACAACATGCTCTTAACATAACAAAACTAGCTGCCACTACAGTCTAACAGGATGGAAGAAACAATAAAACAGACTTCTTGGAGCTTGGCTGATAATCTATTCTATGGTTTTAAGACTGAAATAAAGTAAAGTCTAGAAATTGTGACTATGCTTACATTCATAGTCCTCAATTTAACTTTAATCATTGCATTAACCTTTTATGTCTTCTCGAAGGCAAAAGCTTTAGAAAAGGTACTAGAACAATATAAAAGAAAAATGAAGGTTGGAAACAGGACATAAAACAAGAAATACAAAAACATGCAGAATGGAATAAACAACAGGAAGATAGGGCAGAGGTTTTAGAAAAGATACTGGAACAGCACAAAGAACAACTAGAACAATATAAAGAAAAAATTAAAAGTTGGAAGAGAGGCATAAAACAAGAGATTCAAGAGATTATTGAACAAAACAAACAACAGGGAGATAGGTATGAAATGTGGGTACAGACCTTAAGAGAAGAGTTTAGAATACTAGTAAAGAAAATACTCAGGTAGAAGCAAAAGACAAAAATAAAGAAAGCCTACCAAAGGTGGTTAGAAAACAAACGTTGGCTTATCCAGTCACCATACAGCAGAGACCAGCAGATGATGATCATCCACTGAATTATCATGAAGCTGAATGGCACCCTGTGGAAGTGCTAGATCTGAGGAAATTTAAGGAAAGTATTACTAATTTTGGAATGCATTCACCATTTGTAAAACAAATGTTGACTTCCTGGTCAATCAAAAGTAGAGTAATCCCCAAGGACTGGAAGGATATGGCAAAAGCAATATTAGAACCCGGGCCATATTTACAATGGTTTTCATGGTGGAGAGAAGAAGCTAGAGAACTAGCACACAAAAATAGAGCCAGAGGTGTTGGTGTTTCTAAGGAACAGCTGCTTGGTGATGGCCAGTATGCTGACACAGAGATACAAGCTGTATATCACGAAGAAACCTTAGCATTATGTCTCTTAGCAGCCTTAAATGCTTGGGACAAGGTTGAGGAATCACGAAAAAGGCTTGAGCCATTCTCCCAGGTCATACAAGGTCCAAGTGAAACGTTTACTAACTTTTTGCAAAGATTGGCTTCAGCTGTGGATAGAAGTATATCAGATCCACTAGCTAGAAAAGCACTAATAGAATCTTTAGCTTTTGAAAATGCTAATACTGAATGCAAAGAGGCAATAAAACCATTAAGAGCAAGATCTGCTCAAATAGACAAATGGATTAGAAATACGATTGACATTAGACCTCATTCACCCAATTTGACCTTGATAGGAGAAGCTACCCCAAAAGACCTTGGGAAATGTTGTAATTGTGATGGGCGAGATTACTACAAAAGAAATTACCAGGAAAACCAAAATAATTCAAGAAGGGAGCCTATGCTTCCTAGAATATGCAGAAGATGTGGCAGGGGTCGTCACTGGCCTAGTGAATGTAGAGCAGTCACAGATAAATGGGTAATCCTTTATAAAAAAAAATGTCCAAGGGGGCCTCGTGCAGGCCCCAGAACAGGACAGGGATACTCCTCCACAAGAAAGTAAACACCACTGCTCTGGGAATAAACATTAAAAACTTGGACAGCGAGGCCAAAGCAGATTCTATAGATAAACCAAAAAACCAGGAGGAGAACAAAAAACAAATATATTGGCAAACCTCTATAAATGATTAAAGGCCAAAGTTAAAGATAATTTTAAATAATATTGAAATTGAAGACATGGTAGATACTGGGGCTGATGTCACAATTATTACTTTTAAATCCTGGCCCCCAAATTGGCCACTTCAAGAGGTGGATATTCAATTCCAAGGAGTTGGAACTTTATCTAAAGTGAAACAAAGTGTTAGATGGCTTAAATGTACAGGACCAGAAGATCTAATAGGAAAACTAAGACCATACATGGCTGGGATAGCCATAAATTTATGGGGAAGAGATCTGTTACAACAAATGGTGCCCAACGTGGGGCATGAACCCACGACCCTGAGATTAAGATTTTAATTACACCTTACCCTTGTTCATTTAAATACTGATTTCTCCCCCACCCCACCACTAACTCTCTGGTTTCAATCCGGATATTGCATTGTGATACTCATTCTAAGCATCCTGTCTCAACTCTTGTGTAAACAGGACAATATAAAGCAACTAGACACAATGTTGAGGAGGGAGGAGCCAGAGGACAGGAAAAAGGGGAGGAGCCAGAAGGCAGATGAGTGGGAGGAGAAGGGGCGAGAGGAGAGCGAGGAGAGCAGAGCTGGAGGAGAGATCTTGGAGGACGTGGAGCATGAACCAGACCTAAGATTTCACAAAAAGCAAGTATAATGTGGGAAATCTAAATGTTAGGAAACTGAGGGCTTGGAGGTTTAGGAGGGAGTAAATATTGCCCAGCATTGTGTTCTAGGTTAACTAAAAACCCAGCCTCTGTGTGGTGATTTGGTGATAAAGCTGATTAGGATTAACAGCAGCGTTACCAGAAGATAAACCAATAGTAAATATTAATCGTCTCTTACAATAGGCCATAGTCATTCCCTCATTTCCTCTCAGAGCTATTTCCTCTTCCCTTCCCCACCCTCACATTTTCTTATGTATTCCCTTCCATTAGTCAGACGTTAAATCCAAATAAGTAGTTGTTAGTTACCCCAAAATATAAGTGCCACTGTTGTGCCTTTCAGAATATCATATCATGCCAGTCACTGGGGTTCACAGGCTTTATAGCTGGGGAGGGCTATTGGTTGCTTTTCTCTCTTGGCAGCTTTCATAATTCCTTCTAATACGATGAGAGTTTGTCCTCAGGCAGAAAACTTCCAAGTCAGATCCAGATTAGTTCTTGTAAGTCCTATGTCTAATGTTTCAGCACTCAAGGTCTTGATTTCTTCATCTTTCTCCTTTGCCGCAGTCAGCCAACTTCCAAGTGGATGAAGACGAGAAAACAGATTCAACAGAGGTCGGCAGAATGTAGGAACGTCACAGCTTTTCTGTGTAGACAGAGACAAAGCCTGTGACTCCAGCTGACTTCTAGAAGAAATGCCACTCACCACGTGGAACTTCTTAGAAATATTCCCAAGTCTTTGTTAGCAAAGAAGGGGTGTCCCAGATGACGTTCAGAGCATGGTTCATTTAGAGAGGGCTTTCTGCACAGGAAGGCAAAGTTGCCAGTTCTAACAGTTGGACAGAATCCTTTCTACTCGAGCCAAGCAGAAATGAACAGTGAGATATTTGGTCAGTGACCAAAGAAAACCAATGTTTCCTGGTGACAGCAGCCTTGGGGACAGAATCAAATCTACATGCTCCCAGAAGAGAATAAAGATAGGATGAGGAAAAGCTAAGTTGAAAAGAATAGCCAAGAGAATCTTCCACATGCCTCAGGAGGGGCCAATGTAGCTGCTGCTGCTGAGCCTGATGACCTGAGTTTGATCCCCAGGCCCCATATGGTGGGAAGAAAGAACTGACTTCTGCAGTTTTCTCCAGGCTTGCATAACACACTATGGTACCTGTGCCTACCCCCAACACACACACACACACACACGCACACGCACACGCACACGCACACACCACAAGTAGAAAGGGAGAGGGAAGATAATAGCTCCTCTGCTTGGTGTCTTGTTTCATTGTCTTGTTGGGAGTTTGTTGTTTGAGACAAGATCTTACTATGCAGTCCAAGTTAACCTCGAACTTTTGACCCTACTGGCTCAGCCTCACAAATGCTTGTGATTACAGGTGTGCCCCACCTCACCTGGTAATTGCCTAAAATGGGGGTTTCGGCACCGGATGTGTAAAGTGAAGACCTCACTGCTCCAAGTTGTGGGAAAGGTTTTTACTGTAGACATGGGGAAGAGAACAGCCAGAGGCATCTGGATGAGTCCAGAGAAGAGAGAGAAGGTAGTAAAATAAATGTGGCCAGAAGACTGGACTGGGCCACTAGAGGAGAGAGTGGGGAGAGAGAGAGAGGAAAAGAAAAGAGAGAGACAGAGAGAGAATGTGTGTGCTCTAGCACAAAGAGGAGAGAGGGCCAAAGGAGAGAGAAGACCAAGAGAGATGGGCAAGAGAAAGGGAGCCAAGAGGACCAAGAGAGTTTATGGCCAAAACAGCAGGGTTCTGTAGGAATGAGAATCTGGGGCGGGGGGGGCCGTGAGACGGAGAAGTTCAGGGTTGGAGCCAGGGTGACTAGAGCCACAGTGCTGAGTGAGCCTGAAGCGTGTACTTTGGTTTATTAATAAGCACCACAGCCATTTGTCCTGAGTTTCTTTGGGACCTAACAGTGATAACTGTTTTTTACCAGTAAAACTGGAATTTCATGTGTGGGACATGACATATGTCTGAAATTATGTTTTCAGCATTATCTGAGTAGGCTATAGATTAGGCTATAGATTTTTTTTTTTAAACTATGAGATATATACCCAATGGAGTACTATGCAGCTACAGAAAAGGAAGAGCAAAGGTCATACATATAGAGATTGAATTATCTCTGAAATGTACTGGTTTGTCTGTCTACCTGTCTGTTTTGAGACACAGTCTCACTGGCTGGCCTGGAACTTGATATGTGAAGCAGGCTGGCCTCAGACACAGAGCTCTTCCTACCTCTGAGAAGATACATACAAATGGAACAATTCTGACTGATCTAACAAGGACATCTGGTGGCTATGACCGGAAGGTGGAGGGTTACCTTTCATCTATACACATTCAAACATTTTAAGTTTTCTATCATGGGGAGAATATATTTACCAACTCAAAAAAAAAATTAAATATGAAGACTAAAAAGCATAATTTTGAGTATGAGCAGCTGGCTTCTAATTTGCCCAATTTTCTTAATTTTGACTTCATATTCATAGTCTCAAGGGCTTTTCTTTGCAAAAGTCCAGTTTCCAGGAAGACCCTTTATTTCCCTCTTTGTTTTCTGTCCTGTCAGCTGCCTGTTTTTCTTGTCTCAGCCTGGGTGCTTCTGTGGACAAAAGGACAGGAAAGAAACACAGAATTGCTGTGTGATTTTCACCATGTTCCCATGAGTACCCCTGCTCTGCTCTCATCATCTTGTGTGGATAGAATCGCGGCTGGTTTCAGTTTGCTGAGACCAATGAAAGGCAGTGGAAATGAGCCACATCATTTCTACAAGTTCCGGGAATTCTCTCTGTAGCTTCCATTTTGCACTCTCTTCCTGCCCTCAGCTGCCTTGTCAAGTCCAGGAAGATACAGAGTGAGAAAGAGGTTCTGTGGGATAAAAGACCAAGGAGAAAGATCGAGAGAAAGAGACTGGGGAAGGAAAGGAAGGGAGGGAAAGGGAAAAAGAAGGAAGGGGAAGAGATGGGAGAGCAGGCCAGTCTCCAGCTGCTGAAGGCAGCTTAGCTGAGGAGCAGGCATGTGAATGAGGGCTTCCTGGACCCAGCATCACTATGTGGTACTGAGGCAAGATGTCACCCCTGAGACCCCTGCAGTTGCTGGGTTAGAAACAAGTAAGTGATTGTTACTCTAAGCTGTTAAGCGTAGGAACCGCTTTATGTTGGATACAGATGAACTTTGGAGAGCAGATCAAAATTACTGCCTTGACATACAAACATTTCATCAAACATCAAGAAATTGTAAGACCTGGGGTCTCACAGCTTAGGAGTTCAAGATCGCGCCCTTCCCAGAAACTCCCCCAGACCAAGAC
>NW_026596131.1:3808533-3836371 GCF_907164565.1 Psammomys obesus | reverse complement strand
GGCTACAGACTTTTGGCTGGAGGTCAAAAGCTACTCAGAAGAAGTCTGGGTTCATTGGTAAGAAACGCTATCTCAAAGACAAGGGTCTGGTCCTTCTTTTGCTGAGTGAAGGTCATTGCTTGCTTGCCTTTTTTTCTATCTGTCCTCATAGATAGGGTCACATTCCTCCATTCTCTGGAAAGGTACTAAGAGGCTTTAGCTTAACCTGGACCTACAACTCAAAGCTATAGGCTTTAGAAGACATACAGGTTACAAAGTTCGCCTCACCCTTTCAACAGTTCCAGAGCAATAGAGTCCATCCTGGAAGGAAAGGTATGACAACTGTCAGGGTGTGCTGGATAGTTTTGTTTCAACTTGACACAAGAAATTAATAAAATGCTGTCCTAAGATCTGGCAATAGGCAAGCCTATAGGACATTTTTTAATCAGTGGTTGATGGAGAAGGACCCAGCCATTGTGGGTGGGGCCATCCCTGGGCTGGTAGTTTGGGGTTCTGTAAGAAATCAGGTTGATCAAGCCATGAGGAGCAAGACAGTAAGCAGCACCCCTCCATAGCCTCTGCATCAGCTCCTGCCTTCAGTTTCCTGCCCTACTTGAGTGCCTGACCTGACTTTCCTCAGTGGTAGCCTGTTACCTGGAAGTGTAAGCTAATAGAAACTGCTCCCCCAAGTTGCTTTGGTCACAGTGTTTTATCACAGTAATAGTAACTCTAAAAAAAAAAAAAAAGACAAATTGAAGACCTGGCTATGATTAACAAGATACCAGAACCACTAAAGTAAAACCTGTTTTACTGGGACAATTGGTGCTGGTCAGACGGAGCTGAGAAATTAGTGGTGACTATGAAGACACCAGTATCACTGAGGTGGAATATTCTGGGAAATGTTTCCTGAGAGTCAGCACACAGATACACCGCACACAGCACACAGAGTCAGCTGTGTTCCGTAGCCGGCCAAGGTTGTACCTCAATCTGCCAGACAAACCAGGCAGTGTAAGAGTTACCCAAGTGGTACTGGTTTTGAAGGCATGAAGGAGTTAGTTATATAGAACAGTTGAGGCTTGCCATTATGAGAGGCCAGAAGAGACCATTGGTGCAGCCTCAGGAGCTGTTGAAGCAGGAAGCTTGCTGGTCAAATTGTTGCCCACACACAGGAAGCAGAGAGAAAGAGCAGGATGTAGAGAAAGATACAAAATCTCAAAGCCCAACCTCAGTGATGTCCTTCCCTCAGCAAGGGTCTACATCCTGAAGGCTCTGTAACTTTCTCAAATAGGTACTAACAGGGGATCGAGTGTTCAAATATAGGAGCCTGTGAGGGACACGTCTCATCGACACCATCGCCTAACCATCAGCAGGAATCCTAGAGACCACAGAGGAGGTATTGAAACCCAGGTAGAGGCCAGCATCTTCTCTTTGGCCAACTTTCAGACCAGTGATCTTGGTTATATCATGGTGTCTATTCTTTTAGCAAATATTCCATGCACACCATGTTAGCTAAGCCGGGTGCTTGTGATGAATGGTGTCAAATGCGCTGTCATACCTGCCTTCAGGAAAGTTAGACATACACTAACTAACATCTCCGTGTCACTTGGACATGTCTTCTCATCACTGTCACCCAACTCCAAGCCTTCTTCCCTACGGATCCATCTCTTTTGGGCTTGACCTGCTTCTACTGAGTCATCTTCCCTAGACAACATTTATGGACCACAAGGATACTTAGTCATGAGCCAAACCCGGAAGCCATAGAGATGCTCCATGGATTTATAGGTTCAGTAGTAGCTCATAAAGGGACCAAGAGAGAACTGGAGGGAGGGTTGTATTCCAGTCACGCTCGTCCAAAAACTTCCCAGGAGGAAAAGATGGCTTCTCTCCAAACAGAAGGAAAGAGCATTTCAAGCAGAGAGTAAAGCAGAAAAAAAGGGTGTGGCTGTGGGAGTGGCCTTTGACTCCACCAGCCACAC
This sequence comes from Psammomys obesus, assembly GCF_907164565.1. NCBI lineage: Eukaryota > Metazoa > Chordata > Mammalia > Rodentia > Muridae > Psammomys > Psammomys obesus. The sequence continues at coordinate 3,834,416 of NW_026596131.1, read as the reverse complement.
AAGCCTGGCCCAGACACTCTCCTGGGTGGTGAGTGTCTTTCTCTGTCCCCTAGGAATGTGAGAACCTGACTGTATTTTTGTTCATATTTCAAAGGCTTTTGTAAAGAGATTGGCACACTGTTCCCAAGAGCCAAATAATACTCAGGGATTCTAGATGTTTCTCCAATCATCCCTCTGGATTTGACCTCGGGATATCTTGCTTATTACTCACTTGAGAGATGATCTGAGCCTCACAGGGAGAGGCAGTTTCCTTTCTGTGTAAAGCATGCCCCATTTCTGCATCTCCAGTTGCTCTCTGGTGAAAATAAACAAGTAAATAAATAAATTTTCGCAGAAAAAAAAAAACTAATTAGCAGACAGGAAGATGCTAATGTGTTTTGTCAACTGTATCTCTCCCCATCTCTCTCCCAGATGGCCTGAAGTTGGGGAGGGGATGCAGCTGTTTGGAGCTGGCACTGTGGGAGATGGACAGCACTCCCAAGTGCTGGGGCGTGCGGACTTCTCTCTGCCCACTGGCTGACCAGTCACCTGCTGGCCAACCGAACTCCGCTTGTGTAAGGAGCAGATGTGTGTGTTGATGGGAAGGCCTCCAGGGGGCATAATCCAGGGCTGGACTCAGGGAAATCCGGGCTGGGTTTACACAGGTGCCTCTCTCAAAAAACAAACAAACAAACAAACAACAACAAAAGAGCAGGGTTTATGGATTGGGGGTGTAGCTCAGTGGTAAAGTGCTTGCCTGGCAAGCACAAAGTCCTGGGTTTCATTCCTAGTGTGGTAAAGAAAAAGGAGGGACAGGGAGTGGAGGGAGGGAGAGAAAAGGTAGAAAAGGAGGAAGAAAGGAAAAATTGACCTAGAAGGTGTATTTGCTCTCCTCCTGACATCTTTTGGGGCACTTTGTGTTACCTTCCTCATCAAGGTGGCAAAATACCTTGAGGAAGAAGGGGATTCTTTTGGCTCCCAGTTCAAGGATACAGTCCATCACGGCAGCCAGAGCTTGAGGGAGCTGTTCCTATCACAGGAAGCATCCAGGAAGCAGAGAAACATGCAGGCTGTGGGTCTGCTTTCTCATCAGTGGAAGACACTAGCCCAGGAAGCGGTGCCACCTGTGTTTAGGGCAAGTCTCCCCACCTCAGCGGAAGCAATCTAGAAATCCCCTTGCCCAGAGTTGTGTCTTCTAGGTGATTCTAGATCTTGTCGAGTTGACAGTATTAGCCATCACACATGAAAAACAAACATATTAGAAAATTTACAATCTTAACCAATGCTAGGGGTACACTAGGGAGGCCTCCACCTAATTCTCAAGCCCCCTCTCCCAAGTCTGGCCAGCCTCCAGCTCTCCCTTTCCCTGCACAGAGAGCACGGTAGGTGTCAGTCAATTACTGAATTACAGTCAGGTTCAGTACAGGGGGGTTCAGCCAATTGCAGATGGAAAATATTTGGGCACAAAAAAAAATTCCATCTGTACAGAGCACACACAGACTTTCTTCTTGTTATTATTCCCCAAACAATACACTGTAACAAGTATTTACATAGTATTAGGTATTATGCATAATCTAGAAGCAATTTAAAGTGCAGGGGAGGCTATGCGTGGGCTCCATGCAAATGCAACTGTATTTTATATAATGGGTCTGAGCATCCTGAGATGCTGGAGCATCTCACACACACACGAGGGAGAAAGGGAGAGAGAGGCTGGGGGTAGAGAGAAAGGGAGAGGGGAAAGAGAGGATCCTGAACACAAATGCCCTTTTTTCTCTTTAACCCCTCTTTTCTCTTTAACCTCTCTTTGCTATGGTTTGCGGAGTTCACCCACATTTGCCCTGTGCAGTTCTCTCCGGCATGCCCTGATTAACCTGAAACAACACTGATGTCTCCCAGAGTTCTCCCTCGTTAGGGCAGATTCCTTGCCCCAGGTCCGTCCAGCTGCTGCTATGTGGTACGGTGCCCGTCACCTCTGCCTGTCACTGTGTGTTTAATGCCATCTGCTCTGCTTGGTGCCCACAGAGGTAAGCCCTGTCTCAAGCATTGTTATGCACCTTATCATCTCTCCCTCCACATCAGCAAGTGGAGAGCTGTGTGGGAGAGGCACTGAAAGGCCCTCCTGAACCTCAGCAGAAGGGAAGGGAAGACTGCCAGTCGCTCAGCTCAGTCTTTGACTTCGGAAGGTACCAAAGAGTCTTTGCACAGATTAACAATGGCCTGGATGTCCAATGCCAGGTTCAGGCCACGTGTGAGGAGAGTTCACACCTATAACCCTAACACTGGAGAGGTGGAGGCAGGAGAATCCCTGGGACATGAGGACTAGCCAACTTGGGGAGCTTCAGTGAAAGAGCCTGCCCCTAAGGTGAAGAGCAACAGAAGAAGACACCTGATATCAACCTCTGGCCTACACACACACACACACACACACACACACAGATAACACCCAATCCCTCCTTGAAGAAAGCGCCCTCCTATGTGAGGCTGCAGGAGGGATCCTATGTGGGATCAGGAGGAACAGCAACTCATGCAAAAGGACTACCCATTTCTTGGGCCAGGTTGGGAAGAAGGGTATGCAGCCCCACAGAAAACCAGCCCCACAAGAGCCTGGGCCACCATACTACTTCCAGAGAGGGCAACGAGGCGCCCAGTGAGGCCTGCGTTGCTGAGTCTAAGTAACAGTGAAGCAGTGTGGTAGGGAGAGAGGAAAAAGGACCCTGTGAAAGCACAGGCTGAGGATCTGTTGGAGGACGGCCTCCATTAGCCAGGCAGAGGTATGGTGGAGGCAGATCTTCCCAGTGGGACCAAGTGGTCAGGATGCTTCACCGCTGGGCTTTGAGGTTTCATAGTTTGTGGCTGTATTCCCAAGAACGTCCCCACTGGTACACCCAGAAGAACATGGCATTTTGGCCAGGAAGGCCCTCAAGAGGAATGTCATAGCCATTATTTGAGTCAAAGATCTCCAATAATCTTGCAAGGTCTTCTCCTGGCCTGCCCTTCTAGACTTTCTGGTCTGCACTATGACATAGGAAGATGCATGTGACAGGCTTAGATACTCAAAGTCCTCAACTGCCGAGGAGGAACAGCTTCCAAGTCACCGAAGTGAAGGTATGGGATGGGCCTTATAGCTACAGAGTTGACCTGGTAGGTGCAAGGCCTTGGGTTCCTTTGCCAGCTCCTCCCATCAAATACCACAAAAGTGGAAATATTGCCCAATACACGGAGAAAGGGACAAGAGAAAAGGTAGTAGGGAAGGAACAGATGACCCGTTCACCACATAGCTGGGGATGTTGTGGCTAGACTCTGTAGAGGAACCCAGAAGCTTTAGGCTCTAATATCCTCACTTTGATGAGCCATGAGGGGAAAGACATCCTGGAGGCCACATGGCTCTGGAACCAGAGCCTGTGGTTTCCCAGAAATCTGAGTGAGTCTGGTTGCAGCTCAGACCTTCTGTTGCTGGTCAGGAGTGCAGCTCTTTGTACTGAATGGTTAGGAAGTCAGAGATGACTGACTCAGCATCCAGCTCCTTCTTCCTCTGTCCCCACCCCACCTCGAAGTTCTGATGGACTTATGGACCACAGGTTGTTTATCTATAGGAAGGACTAGAGCAGTGGTCTCTAAATTACTCTCAAGCTGCCATATTGGAAGCCTGCCTACATTGGGTAGGTTATCTGGGATGCAAGAGGCAGGCTCACCTAGTTACACAGACCGGAGATATGGAGGTGGGCAGGGGCACACCGCAAAGAAGCTTCGAACAGAGCAAAGACGCCATTGCACTCCTTCCTCAAGAAACCACAGGGGTCCACATCTCTGTGTCAACATCAGAGCCCCAGACTTTGGCCAGCATTACGTGTGGAACCTGGACTGAGTCCCACCAGGCTATGACCAGGTACGGCAGGTCCTCTAAAGGCTGAGTGTGTGACATTTCCCATAAGAAGGGAGAGCATGGACTGTGGCCAAGAAATCTTCCGCCACCTGGGGTGACATGACCAGAGCCCAGAAATACTCTCAGTCTCACGTAACCTAGGTTGGCTCTGAACTCGCTGTGCACCTGAGGACTGCCTTCTGATCCTCCTGCCTCCGCTTCCCAAGTGCTGGAATCACAAGCATAAGCCACCTCTAGTTTATGCAGTGCTTGGGATGGAACCCAGGGCTTCAAGCTGGCAGGCGCTCTACCAACTAAGCCACTTCTCTGGTCCTGACTGGTTTCACAGCAGGTGCCGCTGTCCGTAGTGCTGAAATTCCCTCCTCTCCAGGAGTCCATTCCACTTGGCTCTGAGCTCTTTCCTCCAGGGTCAAAGCCAACACCAACCGGTGTTGACCACTGAGTGTGTTTTAAGAGATTCTGACAGCTGGGCAGTGGTGGCACATACCTTGAATCCCAGCACTTGAGGCAGAGACAGGCGGATTACTGTGAGTTTGACGCTAGCCTGGTCGACAGAGTGATTCCAGGACGGCCAGGGCTACACACAGAGAAACCTTGTCTCTAAAAACCAAAAACAAAGAGAGAAAAGAAGAGAGAGAGAGAGAGAGTCTGGCTTAATAGGGAAGATGACATAATTCTGAAGCTGACACGTGCAGAGAATAACAAGATGTGTAAAGCCTTACAAGCAGGTGGTGCTTTCTCTGTCCCTATTTGCCTATAAGGCAGGGGTGGGCCTGCCCAGGACTGCAGGCATGTTCACAGACTGGAGTGACCAGGGTGGGCACCTCCAATCACCACAGAAAGGAGAACATTATCTGATTGCTAGTCAGTAAACCCAGAATAGGTACCAAGAGATTGCTTCACCTCTGACTGTGAAGAGGCTTCCTCTATGGATTGGGAGAGGGCAGGAAAATACCACCAAAATGGAAGAAGTATGGGCAGGGGACAAGGGGAAAACTTTGGTAGGGCTGGGGAGATGAATTTGGATCTGTAGCAGCCATATAAAAAGCTGAGCATGGTGGCACACACCTTTCTCCCCAGCTCTAAGGAGGCAAAGATTGGGGGGCGGCTGTGTGTCATGGCCAGCCAGCCTAGCCAGCTGGTGAGTTCTAGGTTCTAGCACACACACTAACGCGCGCGCACACACACACACACACACACACACACACACACACACACACACAAAGAGCGTTGAACCAGATCTACAGAATACCACCTAATGCTGATGTCTGAGCCAGAGTCTTCAGCGTTGGACAATTTCCTGTATGCCTCTGAACCATTACAAACATATGCTTTCTTCTGCAGGTAGCAATGACTGTAACAAACCCACAGTTCCAGAACATTCATGTCAAGACACATTCATTAGCTTTGTTCACAAAGACTTTTATTTCTTCTCTTTAAGAGTAGTTGTGGGGGCGGGAAGCCATGGGACTGGGGGAAGCTGGTCCGGAGCAAGAGTGGGATCGAGGTGTGTCCAAACCCCAAAAATCTTGTCCTGAGATCAGCGGGAATAGGATAGCTCCCCCACCCAACCACCCCATACCTGCATGTCCCATAGTCTTGCACCCCTACTTTTGTCTCCCCACCCCGAAGGGAGGCCGTGTATCCCAGGAGCCAGGTTAATCTTCCTCTTCCCCTTATACGGTCATGTCCAGCAGCACCTGGAATTCCTCCTTGTACAAACGAGGCACTCATCCCCAGCATCTGGGCCCCAGCCAATGACGTACACTCACCCCAAAAGCCCTTACCCACATCCCAAAAGTTTAAGTAGCCTTTCTTCCCCCCATTCAAGGAGCTGTCTCACTGAAGAGTCTGTTCTCTTCATGCTCACAGCCACCTGAGGTCTCTTCCATTCCCACCCTGCTTCCCCTCTCAGGATTCTCTGGTCACCATCATGGGGAGATAGCGCCACAACAGGTGAGGAAGCTGAGCATGAGTGGCAGGCAGTGCCGTGAGGAAGCGCTAATGTGTGCCTTTTTTGGCCAAGGCGACAGAAGCAGACATGGCCTGTGTCCTGGATGAGAAGCTTTCAGAGACAGGGTGCGGCTTCCTATGTCTCCTCTCCAACAGCTGCAGTACGCAGGGATCCACTCCTGTCCCCAGGAATGTCCGTGAGTGGACTGACCCTTGCCCTGGGAGTGAGCAGGGTGTTTGCGGCAATAAATCATGAGATTTGGGGGATGCCTGCTACAGCAACATAACTGAGCGTCTACTGACAGAGACACTGACCTACCCAATGTGAGTGCTCTGTACTCCCGTCCCTGTGTTCTTAGCAGATCTCTCAGCAGAATACAAAATCACTGTAAGCCTGTCCATCTGTCCGTTAGTCCATCCAGTGCACCCAATAAATGTCATGCTGTGACTTCACTCCCTGTGAACAGTGGCCATACAAGCACTTACTTTGGTTATTAAATGTCCACAGATTCCAGAGAGACAGCCACCTAGAGACAGCCATCGGATCTGTATCCAAAAATCCCCAACCCTCCAGCATCCTGCATCTTGTAGCCATGACTCCCGTCTGGCTCAGCCTCTTCTCACCTTGCCAACCCCAGGACCCCAGAGGGACACTGTCCTGCCTTGGTCCTCTGCTCAGTTTCTTCCACAGCTAGACACTCATTTGACACTCCTCATCGCATATCTCTGTCTAGCTCTGCTTCCTCAGGACTTCTGGGTGACTATTAGTTCATAAAAGAAAGTTCACTACTGCAAGGGACAGTCAATCCATCTTGATTGTCAACCTTTTGGGATCTAGAATCAACTAAGACACACCTCAACAGGGTGGGCCAGGAACGGTTAACTGAGGGGAGAAGACCGTCCCCCGAAGTGGGTGGGACTTTGAACACCAGCCTAGATACAGAGGTTTGAGGAAAAGGCAGGGTTCCTCACGTGCCTGTCTGCCTTGGCTTTCTGCTGGTGATTGCCTCCTTCTCATTGCCACTGTCAATGCCTTCCTTTGCTGACATCAGAACTCAGCTGCTTTGGGCTTCCCACATGGACTGCAGACCAGTGGCTCTCTGGGAACCCTGTAGGTCTTTAGCACCCAATCGGAACCAGCCTCCAGGATGGGCAGTTACTGGATTCTCAGTCTCTCCAGGAAGCAGACACCCATTGTTAAACTACCCTGCCCCTACTGTGTAAGCCATTCTAATAACTTCCCTTTGCAACACATCCACGCTACGGGCTCTGCTTCTTTAGAGAACAGAGTACTGTCTTACTCAAAGGCAATGGACCTGTGAGGGCTCTGCCTAGGGAGCTGAAACCAGAGTGTTTCCAGCAGAGTTTAATCTAGGATCTTGGTCCACAATGAGGAAGTGGCAGATTAGGGAACCTGCAAGAAACCACCTGCCTCCTTCTCTGAGAGGACAGAGAAGAAAGGGTCTAGGAACAGCCAGGGGAAGCTGAAGCCCGTAAAGAGACACAGGCACTGAAGACAGATCAAGGCAAGAGGCACCCAGCCTGCATCCTTTCGGTAAGAGCCCCGCAGCAGCTGCATCATCCAGAACCAGCTGACACAAAAGCCAGGGGATCTGCTTGGCAAGACCGTGGAAGAGCTAATGCCAGTTTGGAGAGCAGCTGGCCCAAGCTTGGCTGCCCAGGCTTCCTCCATGCAGCACCCACTTCCCATGATCCTTTTGGGCAGGGCTTTGCCTTTGTACCAGGGCTTGGAGAGGAGCTCTCCTTTTCCCCTTAGCTCTTACATCTTAGCTGATGAGTTTCTGTCTCACTAGCCTCCCCTAGCCAGTACAGTTAAAGGTAAAAGACTTATTTCACGTAGACAATGTAGCAGTATATGCCCACAATTTCAGCACTCTGGAGAGGCTGTGGCAAGAGGAGTCTGAGTTCAAAGCCAGCCTGGGCTACAATAGTAAAATTTCATCTCAAAGACAAACAAAATCCCTTACCTCCTGAGCCTCTATATAGATAGACTTAAGCAATTCTTTTTTTTTCCCTTGATTAAAGGAAAGAGATACAAATGTGGCCACCTCTACCTCAATTTTCTTGCCTTGAATGCCACAAAAATGACTAGGGCTACAGCAGCCATTTTGCAACCATGAGGCCAGGACTCTTAAGTTTGGTTGAGCAAAATAAAAAAAACAGGTTTTAGTTCTTCAATGATGCTGTTGAGATTTTAAGCCCCCTCTAGAGTTTCCAGTGTGTGATATAATCAAATGTTTTCAGAGCTTATGTCACTGTTGGTGCTGGGGCTGAAGGTGTCCAGATTCAGACAAGGCAGCATACTCTGCCTAGTTTACACAGAAGGATCTGCCTTAGTTACTTTTCTACAGCTGTCATGAAACACCATGACCAAAGGCAACTTGAGGAGGAGAGGGTTTGTTCAACTTACACTTCCACATCACTGTTCGTCACTGAAGGAAGTCAGGACAGGAACTCCAACAGGGCAGGAATCTGGAGGCAGGAGCTGATGCAGAGGCCATGGAGGCTGCTGCTTACTGGCTTGCTCCTCATGGCTTGTTCAGCCTGCTTTCTTATAGAACCCAGGACCACCAGCCCAGGGATGGCCCCGCCCACAATAGGCTGACCCCTCCCCCATCAACCACTAATTAAGAAAATTAGCCCGCCCAGGATCTGGGGAGCAAAAATCTCTCCTCAGACCCCTCAGTGTCCATCATTCAGTCACTGAAAGCCATAGTCATCCTTTTGCTCTTCCCCTCGGCACCCCATGATCACTGCCCACTTGACAGATTAGTTTCTCACACAATCCCCCCTCACCTCTGGCACCCCTCACCATCGCAAGCAGGGAGGCTCTTGCTAAAACACAAACATCATACATTAGCTGGTGTCTCTTTTGGGCTTCAGGCTTGCCTTGGCTCCCTAGTGCTTCCAAATAGAACCTAAATTGCTTAGCTAGGCTGCCAGCCTCATGAGCTGACTCACCAGGCCCAGCCTTTCCTCCCCTTGATCTCCACTCCATCCATGCAAGCTGCTAGTGAGATGAGGCCCCACCCCTGCCTTCCCTGGCCCTCCTCACCCACCTCTAATCTACCTGCCTCTTCCAGAGCTGGCCCTGAGCTCTGCTGCTCTCTTCTGAGCTTGCCTTTTATTTCCTCCCTTCCCAGAGAGCCGGTTCCTTGACAACAGCGTCAGGAGCGTTATTCATCTCGATGTCCCCAGCGCCTGCCACGCTGCTGCGAGGACGTGATAAATGCGTGTGGAGTAAGAGAGCGAATGAGTGAGTGAATGAATGAGGCCATGCATTTGGGAACTTGGGGAGGCAGCTGCCGGAGGCACTGGCGTTCTGTTCTTGTATCTTCGCAGAGAAGAGAGCAGTGGTGACCCAGGTCTTTGAAAAGCCGCCCGGCACCCTAGCTTTCTGGAACTCTGCCCAGCCAGCTTAGGGAAGAGAGCACCCTGCCCACATGGAGCCACAGCTGAGTCGCTTCTCCTGATACACATATAGATAGATAGATTATATGTGTATATATATATATAATGTATGTATAAACATATATGTATATTACATACATATATAATACATATTATATGTGTATATATACATTCATACATATTATATGTATATATACATTCATATAATATGAATATATATATGAAGATATATATAAATATATATATTCAAGCCACTGGCCACTGGGGAACCATCTTGAAGCATGGTTGCCCTCCCCAACCATTCCATCTGTTCTGGAACAGAAAAAAGGAAGGCGGCCTTGACTTTGGATCATCTCTGAGACTTCTTTGAGGCTCCTCTTCCCGTCTGTCTTCTCAGGGTAGGTGAGGAGACAGGCTAGCTACAACTCTGAGATTGACACACCTGTCTTGGATAGGGACAGAGGAGTGACAAGATGAGAGCCTGAACATTCCCTTTGTGACACAAGGCACCGTTCATCCTGCTGGCAGAGGAATGATTGTCGTGTGAATTACACGGCCTGCCTGTTACACAGCAGCTCAGAGCCAAAGCCTCCCGGGTCGTAAAGCAAGGGGTAATAAAGAATGATGAGGCCCAGTAAAATGAAAATTGAAGACAATCAGCTCCCTTCAGAGGAGCACTGCTCACAGAACGTCCATTATTGTCACCCCACTGTAAGAGGGAGGGTGCGGGAGGCAGAAATCTGTCCCCTTACAAGCGGATATGTTCCCCTATTTAAAGACCCTCATACCAGCTCCCACTGAGGAGGTATATCAGAGGCACAGTGAGCAACTCCAGAGCCTGCCCCGCTCCGGCATAGCGCCCTCTCCACTGCTGCCTCGGGACGGCTGGAGAGGGCTCCTTCTCTAACACAGCTGGGGAGTCCATACGAGTTCAGCCTTCATTCTTGAAGCAGCAGCTCCTTGGCTGATGTGTTCAATTAATTAGAGGCCAGCTTCCCGAGTGCCAGTCACAGGCACGGAGTGCCACACCAATGTCGGGAAGGTGGAACCGCTCACTCGGTTCCAAGGGACACAGCTGGAAAAGGGCCCTGGTTGATTGCGAAAGGCCTGTGGCCAACCCTGAGGTGTGAGTTGGTTCCTCTCTAGTTTGGCTCTCATGGAAGCCTATGTCATAGAAAAGCTCCCAAAGCCACCTTCCACTCTCTTCCCCTCCCTCCCAGCAGGGGCTCTGGGCCCAGCAGAACTTTCTCCTGCCCCCAGTTCCAGATTGTCCTCAGGGACTCTTGGGGTATTAAAGGCACTGAGTGAAAGCTTGTCTCAGAGTTCGGGTAAAGTATGCTTCAAATAAAATGTGATTGTCATTGTCACGACCCCAGGGAATCTGGATGGACTGAGGCAGGAAGGGCAGGGCAACACCCAGAACCGGTGAGGACAGTGGGCTTGCTTGTAAGGGCTGGGCAGGAACAGAGGGTCCCAACAGGACCTCAACCTTCCAGAGCTCAGACTCTGGTCCTCTCCTACCCTCCCACTCAGCTATGGCCTAGTGGATAGAACCCAGCACAAGAAGCCAGGCCTCACAGAACTGGCAACAGCATGGCATGGCCTGAGGTGACGTTTGGCTTCACAGCAATGACTTTCTGCAGGCTCGTGAAATTAATTAATTGCCTCTCCTCACTCAGCCCCAGCAATCCATCACGCCGTGCACAGTCTTTTTACCCATTAGAAAATAATGGCAATTACCCCTTAAATAATCAATTTTTACAGTTTACATTTAATTTACAAAACGATCGTGGGCCAGGCACTCCCATCTCTGACCACAACTCTGGTTTCCATTTGCCTTCTTTTCTTGGTGTCTATCTCTTAAGGAAGAAGAAAGGACACAGGATGGAAGCAGCAGAGCTAGCCCATGGGGTTCTGGCAATTTCTCTGAAACATGTCAGGCAACATCTAGGAGAACCAGACTGACATGAAGAGCGAGAGAGGAGGTGAAGCATGGACCCTCAAGAAAAAGGGCCAAATGTGTGGCTCCCCTCATCTCTCCCCAGCAAACTGACCCCTCTCAGCCCAGGGCCTCAGTAAATCTCAATAAACCTTTATTTTGATCCACTGGCCTCCATCATCTTTGACATGCTCAACTTCTGGCTGACATCTCCAGTCAAGCTGATCAAAACATGTCACTCCCCAGCTAGAAACCCTTCAGAGGCTCCTGTGGCTCGGGGTGAGATTCCAGCAGGTCAGCCAAGCTGAAGTCAGCCTATGATGGCCTCCAGGCGCTCCCCAGTGAGACTGCCTTTCTAGCCCAACACCTCATGGCTATACACCAAGCCTCAGGGCACACACCTCATGTCTCTTCCCAGACACTCTTTCAATAGGCTAACCCTTTGTGTTTAGCCGAGAAAACACAAGCCCAGTTTCTCCCAGATTCTCACAGCAGCATCAGGGAACCCTGAGACCCGTGGTCACCAAGAACTATGTGGGCATTGCTCCGCCAGCAGTCCTGAAATTTTACACAGGGTACCAGCTGGGCATCCTTAGTGCAATTCAGTTCTGGCCTTAGTTAACTGAAGGCAGCGTCAGATCCTACCCGGGAGGGGTCCATCCCCAAGAATGACCCCCACTGCCCATTGTCAGTCGAAAGTCCAAGGTTGGGTGGCCTAGGGTGTAATTTGTGGTTTCCACATCTGGAAGTATGAGGTGTCTCATAAGCCTCAGAGAAACACACCTATTAGGAAGTCTATCATTGACAGAGCTAGAGAGATGGATCTGGGCTTAAGAGCACTTGCAAAGGGACCACATTTGCTTTCCAGTACCCACGTGATGGCACCCAAGCGACTGTAACTCTAGTCACACAGGATCTGGTGCCCTCTTCCAGCCTCCTCCGGTACTAGGTATGCCCAGAATACACACTCACGCATGCATGCACGCAAAACACTCATGCACAAGGAGTTCACCAAAGTTTATCAGAACGAGGAGCAAGCTGATCTAATCAATCAACTTGCCCCTAACCTGAGCCATCCCAATCGGCTGAGCTTCGATCTCCATCCACCTCCCCCACGGCCCTTGACCATGCAGCATAAATGCTCATATCCTCATCCCCTGAGCTCTGGGGATGAGGATATGAGCATCCTTGGAGGCCCATTAGTCTGTCCACCACAGAGTACACATGCATCTTGTGGAGGTGAAGGAGCGAAGTGAACCCACAGAGGTTATGAAGCTTTTTGACATTATGAAAAGCAGCCTTCAACGGGTCAGGTGCTGGGGGAGGGAAGAGACTAGCTGGAGTGGGGGTAATAGTCATGGTGTGCCTCAGCCTCACCTGGGCCCCAATACGTCCTCCTCCCACATGCACCTGTCGCTTGGTGGCTGCGCCTCATGAACTCTGATTGCACAACGGAAAGCCACCTTGGAGAGTTAACTCCCCACTCTGATACCTTCAGTGAACTCTCCTAGCACAGGTGGGTGGCTTCCCAGAAGGGAAGCCATCGACAGATTAAAATCCACATTGCCTACAAGTTTGTTAAGGGGCAATTCCTCTTTAGCCAAGGAGCCACCATAGGGTGGAAGCCTTTATTAAGGAAGCCGGTGTCCGACTTTGAAAAGATCCTGGAGGCATAGTCCAGCAGCGTTGACCCTTCCACCATATACAAGAGCTAGCCCAAAGGCAGCAGAAGAGACTAATCGCTGCCCAGGCGAGCCAGCCAAGCACCATCTTACCCTGGTAAAGGGGACATTTCCCAGCCTCGTCCTACTGTTCTGTCTGAATGGCTCCTTCTCGAATGCTTAGGACAGAGTTAGCTGACTTTCTGCCCTCCTCCTCCTCCTTCTGTTTTTCTTCTGGGGGAGAACAACGGTGGTTGCTACAGCAACCCATTTCTTCCTGGGAGTGCATTTTAACTACTTTCCTCAGATGCTCCCTCTGACAGGAGCTCTTCCCTTCTGGGAACCTGCTCACCCTGTATGAAGTCTGGCCCCTCCCCCTCTCCAGCCTTAAGGGTGACTATACACACTTACTGAAGGAAAAAGATCAACTTTAAAAAACAAGACTTTCAGAGGAGAGAGGAAAGCAAAATAATTACATTCCTGAGCGGGCTGCCCATCGCAATATTGAACTTGTAAGGTTTGAGGAGCCAGGAAGCTCAACACGCTTGGTTTTTCTTCCTTACTCTTCTGCCTTCAGGTGGCTCAGGAAATATCTTTTGTTTGTTTGTTTTTTAATAAATGTTTGTTGAGCATTTCTATATGTGAGGCCCTGTTCGTTGAGCGGGGGACAAGGAGTCTGCGTGGTGCCCACCTGCTGGCAGCGGGAAGGTGGACATCACTGGTGTCAGTCGTGGGCTAGGGCTGAGTCTCTGTGGTATGCACAGGCCCTGGGTTCCATCCCCAGCATTACAGACAGACAGAAGTCCTTATGTTAATTCTTGGGAAAAGGAAAGGAGCCAGGGATGGTGGTGCGTGCCTTCAATACCATCGTTGGGAAGACAGAGGCAGGCAGCTCTCTGTGAGATCAAGGCCAGCCTCATCTACATACTGAGTTCTGGGTCAACCGGAGCTAGAAAAGATCCTGGCTCAAAAAGAAAGAAAGGAAAAGGGCCTGAAAGCAGAACTAAAAAAAAAAAAAATCTCCCGGCTGGGGGACCTAGAAAGGTGTCTCTTTGAGGTAATGTTGAAATGAAGGGTATAAGGAAGAGCTCTGTAGAGGTACCCAGAGCTCTACTGGCAGGACAGGAGGGTGGCTTCTTAGAGAGGAGAATCCCGAGGATGGGGCACAGCAGGTAGCCAGGGTGGTCATCGGTGCTGATGCTGAGCCCACGGAAAGCTCCAATGGGATCTCAGTCAAGCATCCATCTCTGAGATTCAGGCATACCCCCTAGCCTTCAGATGGACGAGAACACCAACGAGGCCAGCAGGAACCAGGGAAAAGATCAGCTAGAGGGTCTTCTAGTCATCCACAGGGCAGATGATACTGGCCTAGCCAGGTGAGGCTTCAGACTGGGGCACACGGAGAGCTTCTAAATGTACCCCACGTGTGAGACTGTGGGCAGGAGGCTGGCATGGGCAATGTGAGAGGTGACCAACAGTCTTGCGGCCTGTGCGATGGGCCGATGGCAGCGTAGCACTAAGATGGGAAAACTGAAGGAAGGGCAGGTTTAGAGAGGCTCTGCCTGGCCAGAGCTGCCCTTAGATGCACCTCTCCAGTCACACAAGTCTATCCCCTTCTCAATGAAGAGAGCTGGGGATTACAGGTGCTCGGATGACTGGTTAGCAGAGCTAAGGCTGCGCTACCTCAGGACCCTGGGCTGCCACAAGAAACAACCACTGCCCTAACGCAACCACCCAGACTAACGCTCTCCACACTCCAGAGGCCAAATGCCTGAGGTCAAGGTGTTCTTAGAGAAAGTGCACCCCATACTTTGTCCCTAGCACAACGAGCTGCTGGTGGTCCTCGGTGGCTTTCAGTTTGTAACGATAGTCTCTGTCTTCCCACAGCCCCTCTGCACCTCTTCCCCTCTGCTTCTCCTTTTTTATTATTTGTTTATTCTTAATTTGTGTGTGTGTGCGCGTGCGTGCGTGCGTGTGTGTGTGTGTGTGTGTGTGTGTGTGTGTACCTATGTTGTATGTGCTCACATGGATGCAGAAACCAGAGCACAACACTGGTGTTTCCTTCTATCAATCTCCTTTATTTTTTGAGCTAGGGTTTCATAGGACCTGGAGTTCACTGATTCTGCTAGACTGGCTAACCAATGCAGCTCCAAGATCTTCCTGTGTCTGACCTTCTCCCCCAGGGCTAAGATTACAAGCCTGCCTCAAAACAACATACACACACTTTTTTTTTTTTTTAATGCAGATGCTGGGAGTCTGAACTTGGGTGCACAGGCTTGTGTGGTGTGGTGGTGTGAATAGGAATGGCCCCAATTTTGTTTGAATGTTTGGCCCTTAGGAAGTGACACTATTAGGAGGTGTGGCCTCGTTGGAGGAGCTGTGTCACTGTGGGGTGGCCTTTGGTTTCCTATGCACAAGCTACGCTCAGTGTGGCACACAGTCTCCTGCTGCCTGCAGATAAGATGCACAACTCTGAGCTCCTCCTAGCACCGTGTCTGCCTGCATGCCGCCATGCTTCTCACCATGACAATAATGGACTAAACCTCTGAAACTGGAAGCCAGCCCCCGTTAAATGTTTTCCTTTGTAAGAGTTGCCATAGTCATGCTGTCTTTTCATAGTAATAAAAACCTTAACTAAGGCATATGGCAAGCACTTTATCCACTGAGCCATCTCCCCAGCCGCCATTTAGTATTTCTTTTGTATGTATGTTCTGGTGTGTGTGTGTGTGTGTGTGTGTGTGTGTGTGTGTGTGTGTGTGTGTGCGTGCGATCTTTGGTGTCATTCCTCAGGAAGCATCCCCTGCCCCTCTTTGTTTTTTGTTTTTTGACACAGTCTCTCATTGGGACTTGTTGGTTAAGCTGGGCTGGCCAGTTGATTAAGACACACTTCCTCCAAAAAGGCCATACCTACTCCAACAGGACCCACCTGCCTCCACCTTCCCAATGCTAGAATTACACATGCCCCACCATACACTCACTCGACCAACACTCCTTTTTATAGGGTACACTTGTCTTTGGACCTCAGGCCTCCCTTGATTCAGAATGACCTCAAGATAATAAGCATGTTTCTATCTGTGAAGACCTTTTTTCCCCTAAATGAGCTCACATTTGCAGATCTGGGGTTTAGAAATGGGCTTGTGTTTTGAAGAATTCAATCCATCAGATGAAAGAATGATTGACTGAGCCCCCAAATCCCCTAATCACAGAGGGCATGGCCCAGAGCCAGGAAAATGTAAGCTCCAGGCGGGCTCCTTGGTCAAGAGAAGAACCAAGGGCAATTCAGAAATTTCACCCGATCTTCTGCAGGCTGTTTCTATCACCAGTGGTTTCTTATGTCAGCTCTAATTCCACAGTGAGGGGTTCCGGGCAGAACTCATGGTGGATACACCGGAGAAGAGAGGAGCCACACTTAAAAACAGGTGAAGTATTCCAGAGGTGAACATGGATCAAGCCCCATGGCCGGACCTGCTTCTGTGTCTCTTCCTCCTGAGATGGAGAAGATCAGAGGTACCATCTCCCAGCCGAGGCTCACAGACCAGCCTCCGGGTCCTCCACTCCTCCTGTGTGATCATCCCTACATCTCCCAGAAGCAACGATGGCTTCCAACCTTCTGGAAGAGGAAATCCCATGAGAGATGATTAGAACACATTTTAGCCAAGGTTGATGTGACCTCCAACACTGGTACTGGAGACAGACACCTCACATACACCTTGGCTCTAGGTGGATTCCTCTCTACTCTGCCAGCCAGAGCTGAATTTCCCCCTCCATCTTGAGAGCATCAGTCCCAGACAGGATCTGCTATGAGCTGCTGAAGATGGGGAGGGAAGCCTGACTATCCACCTTCTCCCAAGGCAAAGGTTACTGTCTACTGAGCACACAGCTGCCTTTCCCAGTTAGACCTAGATTTAGGATTGCAGCTTCTCTCTGCCTAAGGCAGAGGTCCACAGGGGTCTTCTCCCACACGTGCTGTCCCAGTTCCTGCCTCTGACCACCGACTGTCCCACAAAGAGTCTGACCCTAAGGTGGGTAGGGACCAGGTAAGTGACATTACAGGAAGAACAGCAGGAAAGTGTGTGAAGGGCCAAAAGGCCAGATCTCAGGTGCAGGGACACCCGCTGGGTTCCCAGGGGTGTGACCAGAACCGCAAGGTCATGGGTAAGGCACTCACTGCAGCTGTGCCATTTCTTGGGCAACTAGAGCTCCCTCTCATTTGGGATCCTGGTATCCCAGTATTATGGTTCCCCCATCTCCCTTTAGACAAGCCTTGAGTAAGAGGTGTTCTACCCCTCCCCAGCCATCTGACATGGGGCATACTGCTGTCTTCTGCTAGCCCTATCTTGCTAGATCTTCAGTCCCCTGTAGCCTCTCTGCTCGTGCCCCATGGGCCCCCCTAAAAGCCACTTTCCTCTATGCTTAGCATGATGTCCCAAGGCAGTTGAGTTAAAGAAACAATTTTATATTATGGATAAAGAAAGAACAACCCCTCCCCCACATGCCAGGTCAGCATCCATGCTTGCTCCTGTGGCTCCTAACACTGGGCTCTGGCAGGCCCATCCTCTCTTTTTGGGGTCCCCAGGAATCAAGCATGGAGTCTCAGGGCTCCCACTGAGGATAGAGAAAGGCACTCTTGCCGAAATCTCTCTATATAATGATGGACACTGCAACTGGCCTCCTCCATCTGTTCGAAGCAATCGAAGTTCCTCAACACTGGGACTGAGGGATTTTGTCCTTTTTTCCTCCATTTCCTTTTTTTCTTGCCTTCCCCCCCCAAATATTTATGAAACGATTTCCCATTTATCCTGGCACGTCTTCTCTACCGTGGGTGTCAGCGGGGAGGGCTCAGACAACAAACTCCAGAAGGTATTTTCCCCAAAGCAGCAGCTGTGTCTCTTGGCAAATGCAGCGAGTGGGGCCTTTCCTGAGGACTGGCCGAGGCAGAACAGGGGGAAGTGACAGGCTGGTAGCCCCATGGCCTCAGTCTGGATTCCCTGGCTCTGAGATGCCCTGGTGGAAGGCAATGGTGGAGGACACTGGGACCTGATATCCCACGGTCCTAGTGCCAGCCAGAACTCAGGACCCTTCCGAGCACCCCCACCTACCTCTCTCAACTTTGATGGGAAAGCCCCCAACTCTTTCAGGAAAGCCATCCAGGTTGTGACTGAGTTTCCGATGGCCCATTTTCAGAGACCTTGGTGACAACTCTAGTGGGGAAGATTGGTAAAGAACATGCTGACTGAGCCTGGATCCCCAGGCTCTCCTATGTCCCTGCAAGGCAGGGGACAGTAAAGCATGCTCCACAGTGGGGGCAGGAGTCAGCCACGTAGTAGGGATAAAGAGTGGCAAGGAGAGCCTAGAAAAATCTCTCAGAGCTCTCTGCCACCCACCTGACAGCTACCCCACCACCCCAAGCTCACCCGAAGACCCAGCTAGTCAAGTTAATTCTGGGAGCCCCCAGCCTTCTAGTTCCTGTCAATTACCCCAAGACCAAGACAAACTGTGTGTGTCCATGGTAGACTCGGTCGAAAACCAAACACTTTCAATGAGAACCTGGTCACAAAGGCATCATGCCCTGATTCCCACCCAGATTTCCATTATTAATCACACGGAAATGTTCAAATATATGATGCCAGGCCCTCTTCCAGGCAGACAAAATGCCAGAGAGTGGACCATGTATTTCCAAAATCTCCCAAGCCATTGTCAAAGGCATCTAGAGTTGAAAATTATTGTACTCTAGGAAGAACGTGTTCCTTAAAGACTCCTCGGCTGGAATCCTAGCATTTTTATTTCTTAGCCTTGACCTAAAATAAACTACTTAATTGCCCTCTGGATGCCTGAGCAGCAGCATCTAAAAAATAGGGATAGCAGCATCTTTCATGTGATGACGAGCCTGACCCACAGAAACACTCACTGGGTGACAGCATCTTATCTCCTGGGACAAGGGATTATTTATGATGTCCTCAGAGGAGTCTGGAGGGGCTGGCCAGTTCACCAGGAATAGTCACACCTGGTTCTGGTGAATCACAAGCTGTTGTTACAGGAACCTCTCCAATCCGAAAAGCCACCACGGGGCCCCACCCAGGTCTGGGCACAGACACTGTAGGAGGACACTGCATTACTGGACAGCACTATCCACTAAGCGGCAACTCTGCCTTCAGAAACAGCACCAGTACAGAAACAGTACTTCTGGAATTTCAAATGGCCTAGAGCATCTAAACCATCAGTCTAGGTAGCCAGCTCCTTCCCAGGCTGGCATGGAATCCAGCAAGAGCAGAGATGGATTGTGGTGTCTAAGAACTCTGGCTGCTGTGCGCCAAGGTGGGAATGAGGCTGAGCTGCACGGCAGTGATGCCAGGGGTGCCAGAGATGACCCAGTGATGTTGCCTTCTAGTTGAAGAATCTCCAGAAAGCCTTGAAGCCAAGGCTCATCCACACAGGAATATCTCTCTCTCTCTCTCTCTCTCTCTCTCTCTCTGAGATGGGGTCTCTCAAAGAACCTGAAGCCCTGTGCTTTTGCTAGACTGGCTGGCCAGCATCTCCCTGAGATCTTCTGTCTCTGCCCCCAAGCACTCGGGTCATAGATGCTCACCACCATGCTTGTCTTTCACGTGAGTTTTGAGGATCTAGACTCTGCACAGCAATGGCTTTACTCACGGAGCCATCCGTCTCCCCCAATCTATTGTTCTGTGTTTTGTTTTGTTTTGCTTGGGACAGTCCCACTCTGTACACGAGGCTGGCGTAAACACCATTATGAAGCCTACATTGGCCTCAAACTGGCAATGATCCTCCTGCCTCAGCTCCTGAGTTTTGGGCTTCTACTGGAGTATTCCACTATGCCTAGCAGGAAACATTGATTTTCATTACAAGCATCTACGTACGGAGACCTAATGTCAGGCCACTCTCTGACTGGGTCAGGCAGACACCTAACTGCTCAGCCTTGTTCTGGAGACTTCATAGCTCATCCCCAGGTCTCACAACAGCTGTCTGCAAACAGCTGCCACCGTGCCACTCATGGCTGGGAGACAAGGTCCATGAGGTGGGATGAAACTCATGTTTCTCTTCTTCTACATCATGAATTGCCACAGCCTTCTGGAGTGGGGGGAAGAATTCTAAGAACATTTTAGTGACTGAAAGCAATGACTTTAAGGATGTCCCTGTTACTCAGGATATCCCCATTCATAGGCTCCCAGGAGACAATATGGATCACAGAGAGAGAGAGTCATTGATGACAACCAACATTTCTGGGCTGAATAAATTAATGGGCTTGTACTGCAGAGGACGCTTGGGTCTAGCAATGCCCCTGCTTTTGGTAGAAGAGGAAGCTGAGTACTTGAGCCTAATTGTTAAGAGGTATTAGCAAACAAGATAATAACTGTTCGTTCAGTATATATTTAATTCGAAATAAGCGTGGGCTCTACGGCCAGACTGCTGAGTCTCAAAATCACACCATCCTTGGCAAGTCATTTGCTTGCTTCAGGCCCTTGTTATCACTTGGGTAAAATGAGTTATATTCGTTCCTACCTTTAAGAATTGGGGCTGCCGTCAGTCAATATGAGGCAAAGCCTTTAGAATATTGGCACTGCTTACTAAATATTAGCTATCAGCAGTTCTGCTTCCCCTGACCTCTGTTCTACACAGCCTCCCAAGACAGGCCCCATTTTACCAGAGCAGTCTTACTTGTCCCAAGGCAACATAGTACAGATGGCAAAACAAGACTAGAACCCCAGGTTGACATGAATTGGATGACTTGCCTTTCCCACTTCCTCAAAAGGTCTCAGAGAGGAAAGCATGAGAGACACGGAGCTTCCCAATGACCAAGTGGGCAGGGACAGCAGATGGAGGGGAGAGAGTGATTCAGAAGGACTCCTGGAGCATAAAGCAAGCCCTCCCACTCCACAGCAAGATGGCTCTGAGAGGGCCAAGAGCATCCCACCTCCAGCCCCGCAGCAGGCAGCTGAGAGCTGTAGGAGGCAGGAGATGAAAAGGAGGGCGTGGTCCAGGAGGCTAAGTGACCAGACCCTCCCCCGGAGCCAACCTTTTCATTGGCAGCTGGCACTTGGCAGCAGAGTCTTGCGCTGGCTGCCCTCTCTCCCAGCTCTTTCACAGGGCTGTTATATTTTGGGAATTAAAGCCGTGCTCTGTAAAAGCACCAACGACGCGCATTAGCTGGAGAATGTGCCTTCACCGGCCACCCTCCCCACCTGCCGCTCATGCCCGGTGTTCAAAGGCTTCCTGTCTCTCAGTGCCTACCCGTTGTTCCTTGGAGTTGTCTCCACCTTTAAGAGTCAGCTCAGTTTCAGAGGCTAGCTGAGGACAAAGGAACCTCTGGCCTGTTTGTCCTGTTGAGTGTTTTGAAAAGAATGTTCTCAGAATAACCATCTCGCTCTCCAGCGTGCTGGGCTGGGAGCTTTCGCCAAGCTCCCCTTCATATCATTATGCTCATCAGCGGAGCTGGTACCAGAACAGTTTCTTGCTAGCGAGCTCACCCAGCACAGCACAGCCTCTGATGCGATTCCCTTTGAAAGCACACTGGTCCTGTGGATGTCACTCATAGTTCATTGGCTCACTATTTAACACCAACTGCAATGTGCTGCGTTCTCCTCCCATGGACAATGCCCAGGAGACAGCCACAGCCAGAGGCCAGCACTGGGGCTGTCTAATACAGAGGCGATCTTTCTGCTCTGGCTAGCACCTAGGAAAGCTCCCCTGGGAGAGACAGGAAAGTGAGCTCCCAGGCCCCATTTCACTCTACCTTCTCTGAAGCAAGGAAACCAACAGAAGTCCTAGACCCCACCCCCATGAGACTTTGACAGGGATTTGAACTTGATCTCCTCTAAATGTAGAGGAGTGGCCCCTTCTCCACTCCTATAAGCAGAGCACCCTCGGCACCCTCTGAGAAGCGAGGTACAATGTAGTAATTATCAGAGCCCAACAACGACGATCTAAAGACAGTTATGTTCAAATCCTACCTCCAGGTTTACTGTTTACCCAACGTGCACTGTCTACAAAATGTAAATAAGGACCCCCCCCCACACACACACACACTTCGGGATTGATACCACGAGGAATTTACATAATGCCGTAAAGTGACCCTCACCCAAGAGACACCCACTAAATGCTGCTCCCCTTCCCCCTGTACTGCAAGGGGCTGCCTCTCTGAGGCTCCTGTCTTACTGTGATGGAGCTGAAAAAGAAAGCTACATAACCCAGCTCAAACGGGATCTCAGAGATAAGCAAATGAAACGGAATAAACTCGAATCCGCAAAGCCAAGCGGGCGTTTTCTGATCTGTGCTCTCCCTCGGAGGAACCTTCTGAAATGAGGAAGAATAGAAAGTCATTTTTGCGACTTTGCATAATCTGACGGAGGGGTATTCTTCTGGATGCTGAGCGGCCTCCAAGCAGATAAGCCTCCTCCCCCCCCTCGCCCCCCCCCCGGGTCAGGCCCTGGAACGTTCTGAGACTCATCCCCAACGTCTGCCTATATAAACTCAAGATCTTTCTATCTGGGTGCCTGAGATGCTGCCCGGGCTCCCTCGCCCCCACCCCCAACCCCAGCTAAGCCTCCTGAAATCACCACAACCATCTGCTTTGAGCTCAGGAATGAGATATCACAAAATGTTGCCACATAAAGGTCACTTTTTTTTTTTTCAGGAAGACAAAGGGAAACAAAGCTCTTCACAAAGGCATCTGGGGATACTACCCACTGTGATTGCGTCCCTTGGGGGGTGGGTGGGGGCCCTCCTCCTTCAGCTGCAGAGGTAGCCTGGCTTTGCTAGGCCAGCCACCTTGGCATGCATGCTCCGACATGCATGTAACGCAGCATGGTCAGCCTAGGACTGTATGGCTCTCTCCCTCCCTGCTAACTGCCTGGTGTGGTTGCCGAGCCTTGCATCTGAGACTGTGAAAATTTCACTCGAGGTGGCTCCGTCTTCGCAGCTTGTGTAAAGCGAAGATTGGAGGCAATTATCAGAAAGAACCAATGAAGGAGGAACCACTGAAAATTTGGGGGAAAGATTTTTCTGGAGAGCCACTTTAACTAATGGCCTCGTGCCCCATCTTTTTGACCATACAAAGTGGGGGGAAGGGACAATAAAATATGTGGTCAGTTGTACAATTTGTCCTAGGTGTCTCCCTACAAGAAACACCAAGTGTCATGTCTTTCTGGAAAAAAACTGGTCCAGAATCTTCTCCCAAGCAAGGGGTGGATATATCCTTCTCTTGGATCTGGAAGCAACCCAGGAGACACTGAAAACTCTAGGGTCCCCAGGCAGCAAAACTCTGCCACTTAGAAGTCTTGAATCTTAGCTGAGCAGAAATTTCCAGACTTCGGTTGTGCTCACCCAGGCATGATGAATCGCCTGAGACAGCCTTGAGTCTGCTCCAGCTTCGCCGGCGGTCAAGTCCTTATTTGACTCCACGGTCTACAACCACATAAGCTCGGGTCCGAGTGTGGCTGCGGGTTGTGTGTTCACCGACAGACAGGCGAACTGTCAAGCCCCCCATCGGGGTCCTCTCAAAATAACAAGAAATAACAACAGTCTACGGGGCTGAGCTAGGAACTGGGCCACTGCCTTCTGGTGTGAGAGCTTAAAGCAAGTTTCTCCACTTTGACTTGACTGTCCAGGTGTCCTAAGGTATGGGAGGAGATAGTGAGAACACACAGAATGTCCTCTATGTTCCTATAGCAAGTCCTGATCCCTGCCTCAAAGAGAGTTGGAAGAAATGGCCTTTGCCACTCATCCACAAATGGCTGCCTAGTGCATGCCTGTCTGTTTCTGAGACCATCAAAGCAAATCTGAGAGGCAGACCGGAGTAGTATCTTTCTTCCAGGTGGGCATGGCTTGTCCAGACCAGTCTGCTCACGACTCAAAATGGCAACTATCTCAAGCCCAGGTCCACTCCCAAATCTCTCCAACACTCTCCAAGCTGTGGGTCTAGTGCATAAGCTAGTCCACCTTGCGTCCTAGAACTGAAGACCTCTGTCCCACCTCCTGTGAGATTTCAGAGTTACCTCGCAGCTACCTAAGAAAGAATAAGGAGGCATCTACTCCCCACCCAGCCGCTGGAAAATCAATGAGGCCACTGCATTGGCTTCTTCCAAGGTCCCAGAAAGCTCTACGTAGAATCGGCTAGAAGACGCCTCTGTGTAACCCAGGAGCTAGCTAACTCAGATGTGGGTTCTCACACCTTGTTTCATAGAACTCTAGGACCACAGAGGTGCTTCCAGCTTGGGGAGTAGTGTGGGGTGTGGGCACAGGTAACCTCCGTACCTCACCTGCTCAGAGAGCTGCAGTTCCTTGGTACAAGGCAGGAGACCAGGGCAGCAGTTGGGCAACAGTTGAGGATCAGTTCTGAAAGGCACCCCAAAGGAAAGATTGAAAACTGCCTCTGTCAGAGCACGGAACCTTGAGCTCATCTTGGAGGCTACTGGAGTCTGAGGGGAGCAACCTTGTCCTGAGCCAGGAGAAACTATGCCATTCCTTCCAGGCTGTTCAGACATGTAGCAGGCACCTGCTGTGGACAGAATACCAGACAAGATGGCAGTAAAAAAAATGTTAAGGGGAAGAAAAAGCCATGAATGACTCTTGTCCTTTGAAACTTTGGAAGGCAGAACAGATAGCCTCTCCCCCAACCCCAGCAATTATGAGTGGGGTGACCAGCCTGGTCCTCACTATTTTGTAATTTTTATCTATCTATCTATCTATCTATCTATCTATCTATCTATCTATCTATCTATCTATCTTCCCCTACCCCAACAGAAGGTAATTTTTTCCAAGGGCAAACATTAACACATTGCTACTGCACATGGCTACATACATGCTAGACAAGGGGAGAGCTCATACTCTCCAGGGAGGAAGGACCGAGCTTCCAGCCTGGGGTCATTCATTTTCTCCGAGGAGAGCTGGGAAAGTGCCAGCGGGAAGTAAAATTGCAAGGCCAGCAGCTTTCCAGATACCTCTTTCAGTTCCCAGGGGCTCAGGACAGCAGCCCACAGGACGCCCCTCACCGATGCACCGGGAACCCAGGAGGAGAAACGCCTGCCCTCCCAGTGTGGCTTTCAGGCCTCCGCTTGCGTTGCGGAGGAGGGGATCTAGGTGTTGAGGAAGGAGCCTAGCGTGGCCGCGAGGGAAAGGAGTGTATCGACCCGGGGACCCTGCCGGAGCCAAAGGCAATTAAGTGAAGAGGCCAGCGGGCCTGGAGCAGAGCCTGATATTGTTAAGAGGAGGGAAAGCCGGTTAAGCTGAGGTTGAGCCAACAGAAGAAAAAGTAGAGGTTCGGAGAAGGAGCGAGCTGGGGGAAGAGGGAAACAGCCGGAGGCTGCAATGCTCAACTCTCTACAATTGCGGCGATCCTGCCTCTACCAGCAATGGACTAGCAGGAGCGGGACCGGTGAGTCACATCCCCGGCCCCTCTCCAAAGAAGTCCAGCGCTTCCGAGCCCCTGCCAGAACCCCTTGGCCGCTCGGGTTGGGGTGAAGGTGGTCTCCGTCCGGCTTGGCTCATAAAGTATGCCTCTGCTCTGTGACCCACATCTGGGGCTTTTGGAAAGCCAATGAGTCTTCGTCTCCATCCATGACTAGACCTCCACAGCCAGGTACAGGCCCACGCTGTGGGGGAAAGGAGGGGAGGGGGGTTCACACTCTCCATTCCACAGACGGCGGAACCCCCGGGGACTAAAGGGATCCCGACTGTCCGGGGTTGGGAAGAGGGGTGACTTGGAGACCTGGCCTCCCCGGGATCCTTTCAGGGAACCAATCTTTCCCTCGGCTTCCCTTGGCTCCGATGTGAATGAAGCCCGGGAGAGAAAGAGAGTGCGCGTGAGCGCGGGGAGGGGAGCAAGGGGAGGGAAAATCCCAGCCCGGGGAGAGCGAGCGAGCGAGCTAGCGAGCGAGCGAGCGCGGGGCCCGAGGCGGAGGGGCGGCGCCGGGAGAGCGCGCCGGGCGGTGGGTGGAGGCGCGGAGGGCGCGGGCCGAGCGCGGAGGGGAGGGCGGGCCGAGAGGGAGGAGCCCCCGGCCGCCGCCGCCGCCGCCGCCGCCGC